>NW_026000206.1:11458695-11592673 GCF_001458135.2 Marmota marmota marmota
CCCCGCCCAGCCCCAGCCCAGCCTGCTTACTCACAGCTGTTGGAGCACCTGGACCCTGGCTCCCCGCCTTCCCCTACCACACACTGTGCTCACAGGTGTCCCCACCTTGTGGGCAGATGCAGCCCTAGCTCTGGGCACTGGGAAGGCCACCCAGCTGGGCTGGCATGGCAGGCCCCCTTTAGGCATGATGGGGTTCTTAAGTTCAGGTGCCCTGGCCCCATAACAGTGCTGGTGTGCATGCGCTCCTCCTGCCAGTCTTCCCGCTCATCAGCTACCTCATGTGTCCTTGGAGCCCGGTGCCCCTACGCACACTCACACACTTTAATGCATTTCTTTTTCACTCAGATACCACAGGCAGTGAAAATCAGGTGCAGAAAAACAAAGTGACCTCTACTTTAAAACTGAACTAACGAACTGAGGACATCTTTAGTTAACGTTGCACCGTGTGGATCGCTTTCGCTTTATTTGGAAGTTGATATTTTCAACATTTATCTCACAATGAGAAACAGGGATCAGGCACATTAGTGCTATGCAGTTCTCTGACAGATGGTGAGCATCAAAAAGAATCAAACGAGCGGCAGATACTGGAGACGGAAGCTCTGATCTGAACAGTGACCTCGGAACCCCGGAAAAGTCACCCCCCAAGACTGCAGGAGTCCTTCAGAAGGGCTCTCTCCAGGGTCTGGTTCAGGTGCTGCAGCTGTGTCGCCTCCTGGGGCGGGTGGGGCTGAGCAAAAGCTGCTGAGCCACCTGGGTGCCGCTGGGTGCAGAAGCTGAGCATGAAGCAGAGGGTCACCTGTTCCATGCAAACCGTGGAATGATAATTAGCTGATGAAAAGCAGGAAACTCTCAGCCTGCAACACGACTAGCTCCAAACCTGCATTTTCCCCAAAAGCACAGCTTTCAACTGATTTGAAAGGAAAGCAAACAACCCTTTGAAAAGAACACAGAAAGGGCTGTCTGGCTGCTCCCTCCCACAGGCTGAGAAGTGCTAATTAGCACATCCCACCCTGGCCTCCTGGGCTGCGTGGGAGGGGCGCTGACTGCTGAGGGAGGGCCACTTCCTACCCCGGGCTGTCTTGTGCTGAGAGCCCCCTGGGACCTGGGACCTGGGTGGGAAGCCTGCAGCCTGGAGGGCAGAGCCCAACTCGGTGCTATGAGAACAGCTGTTCCAGCAGCGCCCGATGGACCTGGCGTGTTAGTGGACAGGCTTCTGGTGTCCTTCCATCAGAATGTCACTTATGTACTTAGAGAAATCCAGCTGACCACAGGCTCTGGGGATGGACACCCTGTCCTCACTGCACAGCCCCTCCACTCCTACTCTTGGTCAGTCCATCCCACTCCAGGCCCATGTTTCTGTTCCCTCTGCCCCTGTGGCCACTGTGGCCACGGGTGCCCTGTGGTCACCTGATATACAGTTGTACAGCTTCTAACTCCTCGGGGCTCTTCTGGGAGGCACCCCTGGAAGCAGAACAGTGCTCCCTCCGAGTCCTCAGGAGACTGGTTTGGATCCCCCAAGGCCACCAGAATGCTCAGATGCGCAGTCCCTAGCTGGAACGGTGTGGTGCCCCCTGCAGGCCTGACTCCACAGCACAGGAAGGAGATGCCAGGGCAAGGAGGCTCCTGTGGCCAAGCCTCTGGTGGTGGCAGAGGCTGCTTGGGGTCTCCTGCCATTGCTACGTTCACTGGGGCTCAACACGGTGCTCTGTGTGCTAGAAAGTCAAATTTTGCTTTTTGGAAATTTCTAGAACTTTGAAAAAATACATTTTTGGTCAGTAGTCATGATTATGAACACAGCAATCATGGAACAAAGGCCAGCTGCCTCCTGCCCTCTCCCTGCCCTGCCCTTGGCAGAGGAAGTCCTCAGGCAGTGGGTTGCAGTGGGGTGTGGCCCAGCTCTGATGTGGACCTCTCTGGCCACCCGCTGAGTCCCCGCTTCCTCCCAGTCACCCCGCCCATCACAATTCCCCCTCTCTGGCTTCTCCTAGGTGGTGCCTGTCCCTCCCACTCCAGTGCCCTCTCCAGGTCAGGGACCAGAGGCAGACAAGACTTTGTGAAATGAAAACCCACTAACAAAAGAGAAGGAAAATGACCAGGGTAAACTGTGTCTGTAAGTCAGCCACAGAGGCTGACCTGAGAGCATCCCGTGGGGACTGACCGTACCAGGGGTCAGAGTCCAACCAGCGGTCCTTTCTGGGATGAGGGACCAAAGCAGCCATGAGATTCAGGAATAGTTACACTGTGTAGTGGCAGATGGTGGCCCCGACACACACTAACTCTGAAAACCGAATGCCATCTCACTGCGAGAAGGGATCTTTGCAGAGATCAAGGTTCTCGTGATGCGATGATGTTGAATTACCCACCTGGGCTCTGAATCTAATGGCAAGAACCCCCATAAGAGACAGAAGACCCCTCTTCTGTCGCAGGGAAGTCAGAGAGGTCCACGTGCAGTTGAGGCAGAGGCGGCAGAGAAGCCACCCGAAGCTGGCAGAGGGGAGGGCCCCTCCCGAGAGCCTGCAGCAGGTGCTCTGCTGACCTCCTCTTTCTGAACACACTCCTGACCTGTGGGCCCACGCAGTCTGTGGCTGCAGCAGCCCCAGGAGAGGAGAGCAGGGGTTTCGGTCAGCAGAGCCTTATGAGGACCTTCTTGCAACCTGCTCTGAGCTCCCTTGCAAGACTGCATGTCAATCAAGGACCAGTGGCATCCCACGCCACAAGGAGAAAGCTCCTGCAAGTGGATCCATTCCCAAATCCGTGTTCCTACTGTGTCACTGACTGGGAACCAGGCCCCGCCAGGTGGCAGTGGTTCCTGTGGAAGGAGGCTCTTTCCCCCAGCTTGGAGTTGCCAAGGGCTTTATTTTCCCCCCGTTCATCAGTAACCTATGCAAATCAATTCACAACTCTTTGGTAAGCTTATTTTTCCTTAAGAAGGGTCTGTGTGCCTCTCTGTGCAGTAGGTAAGAGGAAGAAGGACACGAGAGGAACGTTAGTTACTCACTTCAAAATGACCTTGGGCTCACCGAGTGTGGTCAGGAACGAGGGAGGGAGCTCCCTGGAGAGGGCAGGAGCCTCCGTCAGATCCCAGCCCTCTTGGCACATGGTGCAGAGCTATTTCCCAGATGAAGGGCGGGAGTCAACCAGACAGCTGGCCTCTGTACACACTGCGGAGATTGCTTTTCTGAATTGTGTTCTTCCAAATAGGCTCAAGGAAACTCAATTTCACCGCAGGTCAGCTTTGGCCAGGCTGGAAGTATCGGCCCCTGCATCCTGTCAACTGCTGGGCACCACACAGAGCCCTCCACCCTGCAGACGCCACGGAGCTCCATCACTAGCGAGACTGGCTTCCTATCTGCACGCGGGGCAGGACGCCCATGCTTGGATTCCTCAGCAGAAAGATGAGCAAGGTCTTTTCCCACCATAACTGCCATTTGCTTTGGGACATGCTGAGGCGGGGAGGTACAGCTGCTGTTGCAGGGACTTGCTTTCTTCTAATTTGCTTCTGCTTGGTGGCTTCCCACAAGCTGAGCTCTTGAAGGTGGGCACTGGTCATTCCTTTGATGATGTCAGCATCAGAAAGCAGTGTGCACTCATTTCATTCAGCAGATGACTTGAAGTCTAAGACTATTTCTTCAACAAATGTTTATTATTACTACCTCATGTTGGGCACTGCTCACAGATCTAGAGTTACGGATAAAAGGATTTCTCGAGCATTCTCTACCCCAGGGCCTTTGCCCGAATCTTTGTTCCTCTTCAAATGTTGTCAGGATTACTGGGGAGTCACTGTCAATGAGGACTCTGTCATTGCCCTCTGCAAACTCAGTGCCACTGACTTCCAACAGCATTCAGTCTAAATTAGTACCACAGGGCAGCTGTAGGGATGAAGAAGAGAGAGCCCAGATAAAACGGCCTTGTGATGCAGGTCTGGGGCCAGTCTGGGTGCCTAGGCATAGACTCAACTGACTCACAAGAGCAAGGCTGGTTCTCAGCGTGGCCTGGCCCAGCCGTGTCCTGTGATGGGGCCCAGCCACGTGAGGCAATCTGGGTGCTTCTGCTCCCTGCACCTGCTCACAGCCCAGACCTAGGGTTTGGACTTCAGGGTTGAGGAGAACAGGATCCTCCTGCCCAAACTTTCTTACCCCTTTAGGGTGGCTTCCTGCAGCTGCTGTCCCAGGCTGCCACACACTAGCAGCTCAACGCAGTGGCATCTATTATCGTCCTATGCTGGACAGCAGATGTCCAGCATGAGTTTCTCTGGGCTACAACCAAGGCTGTGCTTTGCTGTGAAAGAATACATTTACTTGCCTTTGGGAGTTTCTAGAAGGTTCTGGGGGTTTCTAGAGTCTGTCTAGATTCCTTGGTTGCCGGTCCTTCCTCCATCCTCAAAGCCACTGGTCTTAGGTGTGTTCGTCAGCTGAGTATTGCTGTGACCAATACACTTAACAAGAGCGACTCAGCGAAGGAAAAGTTTATGTTGAGCTCATAGTTTCAGAGCTTCCGTCCATGGTCACCAGCTCCATTGCTCTGGACCTCAAGTGAGGCAGACCATCATGGTGGAAGGGCAGGGTAGAGGAAAGCTCGGCTCATGGCAGCTGGGGCGCAAAGGGAGAGCTCCGTTCACCAGGGAGACACTACAAACCCTAAGGTCATGTCCCTAGTGACCTGCCTCCTCCAGCATACCCTTCCTGCCTGCAGTTACCACCTGGTTAATCCATTCAAGTGGATTAATCCACTGAGAATTACAGCCCTCATGAACTAACCATTTACCTCTGAACATTCTTACGCTGTCTCACCATGAGCCTTTGGGGACACCTCTTATCTAAGCCATGACACTGTGTACCCCTTCTGCAGCCCTAGTCTGGTTCTTTAGTCTAGGAAAGTCCTTAGCTGTGATTTCCTGGGGCCCATTTGGACCATCAAGGATAATATCCCCATCCCAGGAGTCTTAATCACATCTGACAAGTCCCGTCAGCCACACAAGGTGGGTCTCAGGTTTGGGAACCTAGGACAGAAGTATGAGGGGCATTCTTCTGTACCCCACAGCATAGACCTAGAAAAGGCTTTCTCTGTGTCATGTGCCAGGAGCTGCCCGGCCACCTTGTCCCTCTGCACTGATTCTTTGCATGGTCCCACTTCTCTGTGCTGAGCCTCTGTACATCAGACCACCCCTGGGGCTCCTGGAAGGCCTCTCTCTCTCTCTCTCTCTCTCTCTCTCTCTCTCTCTCTCAACAGGGCTTGGTTTCTATCCATTAAAAGTCTTTTCTTTTGTTCTTAGATAACCAGTGGGTTAATGAGGAAGTCAAAAGGGAAATTAAAAACTGTCCTGAGACAAAGGGAAATGGAAACCCAGCGACCAGAACTTGGTAGAGGTAGCAAGGCGGTTCTGAGAGGGAGCTGACTGCAGACAAGAGGCACGTCACAAAAGGAGCTCAACCCAGGGGGCCAAGGGACTGGAAAGGGGGCAGTTAAAAGAGGGAGTCACTGAAAATAAAGGAGAGAGAAACCAAGGACAATATCAACAGAATTGAGTTTTCTTTTAATGATAAAATTGACAAATTTTAGCTAGAGATTCTAGGGGGAAAAAAGAGAAAGAGCAAAGGAGGGGACACCACAACAGACACCACAGAGCTCAGGGTCGTGACAGACAGGTGTAGCAATGACACACAGCGTGCTGGACAGCAGGGTCCTGGAGAGCAGGAAGTCGGAGCAGACCCTCAGTGTGAGACCAAGTCCACAGTCGACAGTCTTCCTGCAGAGAAGACCTGGGACAGGTTCCACGGCTGAATTCTACCAGACGTTTGGAGAACTGATGCCAATCCTTCTAAAGCTCCTCTCGGAAACTGTAAAGGGCACACTGGAGCCCATTCTAGGAGACCAGCATGACCAAAGGAAGCCGGGCAGGGACCCCAAAAAAAGAAAGCTACAAAGTCCCCGGTGAACACCCATGCAAAAATCTCCAAAAGATACCAGCTGTCAGTGGGAGATGCCCAGCACCCAGCTCTCAGCCTCAGCCCCGCCATCAACAGCCAGCATCTTCCCAGGAAACCGAGTCCGTTGGTAGGGGGTGACCTGGGAGTACCCCGGAGTTACCGTCAATAACGACATCTAGTTAAGGAGGTGCTCTTCCCTGGCCCACACACAGCCTCCTCAAGACCTCAGGCTCCCTGTGGGCAGGGCTGGCCCTCGTGTCCCTGTGCCCAGGTGCCTGTAGGGAGTCATGCTATGGGGCTCCTCTAGCCGAGCACTGGTCTTGCCTTTGGTGAATCTGTCCTCTGGTCCGCCTTCCAGTTCAGGAGGCTGCGTCCTTCACAGTGTCCTTGCAGAGAAGCACAACAAACCCAGCCAGCCCACCCTCACCGGGGCCTGGATAGGTGCCCCTGAACACCTTGCGGGTGTCCCTGGCAGTCCTGCTCAGCCATGTCTTAGGCCCAGACTCGACCTCAGGGTGGCTTCCCCATGGGTCTCTGAGCAGGGGCGCAGCCCGCTTCTGTCCCTTGCCCTTCTGTGGAAGCTGAGCTGGCAGGAGCACCTGGAAGGGAGCACCTCCTGGCCGCGCCCGGTCCTGGGGGAGACGTGAGGGGCAGCGGAAGGCAGGGTCTCCAGGCTTCCGCACTGCCGGAGCATGTGCTGGGGTCCCCACTCCCCCAGCCCTCATCACTCCTCAGAGTGGCTCAGCGTCCTGGAGAGGTCCCTGGGGGAGATGTTCCTGGCGTCTGCCCACCCCCCTGAGATCCTGGACCCCGTCCGTGGAGAACTCTCCAGTGTTTGCACCATGTGACACAACTGGGGCAGAAACCCCAGGCAGAGGAGGAGGTGTGACAGGCACTGGCTTCCAGTCCATGGGCGAATGGCCGCCGGGTCCCAGCAGCCCACGGAGCCGGGGCCTTGGAGGACCCGCGACTCCTCTCTTGTGATGCTTGTGAAACCAGCTCTAACAAGCATCTCCCAGAGCATCAGACACTAGGGCAGGCTGGGCTCGGTCCCAGACAAGGAAATGTCTTCTGTATTTCCTTCAACAGAACTAACAGGGATTTTATGACAACCTTTAGGTCTGACGTTTAAACTGGAAAGACATTTAAAATTCACTTGGCAGCTGGCATTGATTTCCAAATAATTTTATACGTTGCATTAATTTCCAAAGCAAATAAGATTCCAAGCTGAGATGTCCATAGGATGCCTGGTCTTGGGTTCCTCTTTGATGACCAACCCTCCACTGTCCTCTTTTCAAAGTGGGAGGCCAGTCTTGCTGCAGAAGGACCTTAGGAAGGGGTCTCCAGACTGCAGTCAGAGCCATGGGCTCTGAGACTCCCGGGCTGTCCTGAGCGCCTGGGGGTGGAGTTGCTTGCAGCCTCTCCCCAGAGCCTGCTGGGCCTCCTCCCAGAGCCTGCTGTGCTGGACCGGGATGGCCTCCAGCCCTCCTGGTGATTTACTGGCACTCTCCTGCTTGGGAGTTTGTCTGCCTTGGTTCTCACAGCCTGCAGCACTTCTTTTCATAAATTAGATCAAAGCCTCTTCCAGAATGTACTGAAAACTGGCTCAGAGCTGACAGGCCTCTTTGGAACTGCTTGACTTATTTTCCTAAAATGGGAAGCTGTGAGTCAACCTGAGACCTGAGCGGGGAAAATGTCCCCTTGGAGGGTCTCCCGACTGCTCTCCTCATGACGGCTGGGAATGGACAGACTCCAAGCAGATGACTATTTTAAAGGCGATTATCTTCTGCAGAGATTCTTAGGCTTATGGTGCAGAACTCCCGTCTGCAGGCGAAGGCATGATTTGGTTAGCTGTTTGGAACACATAGATAGCTCCTTACAAAATATTTCTTTATTTTTAATTTTGACACAGAAAATCCATGCTCTAAGAAGCACAAAAACAGTGTTCAAGCAGCACAGAACGCCACACGTAGACAGGCTCCTGCCGCTCCCTTCCCAGGGAGGACGCTGCACTTGGACGAGGCTGGCCTAATGTCCCCAGCACCTGAGGTTTCACCTGTGTGTCTAGCCCTCAGGCCAAACTCGACACCTCAGCCCCATTTTCCACAGAAGGTGAGGTCAGCTGAACAAAGAGTGAAACAAGGATGTGAACCTGGGGTGGGGGGCGTCTGGTGTGGCCAAACTTCACTTACTAATCACAATACTGTCCATAAGGAAAGTGAGCCCGAAAACCAATTAAAATTGGGTCACAAAATAAACCATCACAGAGTCATCAGCAGGAGGGCAAGTTAGCAAGAAAGGAATACATTTGCAATTTATTATAATAAATATTGCAATATAATATCATAAATATTGCAATTGAATGGTAGACGGTGGCACGTCCTCAGACAGGCCTGGGGAACAATGACCTATCCACTTTGGCATGTGGATGTCAGGGCAGAGGGCCCCAGAGGGACCTGGAGCCCAGTACCTTATTCTAGAGGTGAGGACACACAGCCCTGGGGAGGCCAGCCGACCTGCTCAGGGGCTCAGAACTGGCCCATCTTGTGGTCCACAGTCCTTCTCGGCAGGACATCCTGCTTCCATGGGAGCCTCTGGACCCACAGGTTGGTGTCACATAGTCATGAGTTTAAGTTAAACTGAGCCCTTTATCTGGCACACCTCATGGCCAGTGCCCTGGGCCGGTCCTCCTAGGTGACAGTAGGTGACAGAACCTTGTGGCCCTGCTTCACCCCCTCTTCTGTCTCCCCCCGTTCCTGTGGGCAGCCCCCTGCCCTGTGTTCTGGGGAGTGGCAGGGCCTGGGCCAGAGAAGAAACCTCCATCCCATGTCACCCACCCACGGTGTGCACGTTGCCTCCTCTCCCCAACTGTGTGTGACTCAGATCACACGCCCTTCCCCTCACTAAAGAGCCTGTGGCAGTCAAGAGTCCCTTTACCTCCAAACGCTCCAGGGTGCTCTTGCTGAGATAAGGTCATCTGTTGTATTACCACGGAACTTGTGAAGTTAGGGGACTTAGCATCTGCACAAGGTCACCGCCTGACCCTGCTCCCATTCCAGCCATCTCCACTGTTCCAGGGATGTTCTTGGCACTCGTTTTGGGTTTTGCAGCCCAGGTTTCAGGGCCCTGCCCCATCTGGCTGTCCATGTCTTTGTCCCTCTTAATCTATCAGCTCCTCAGCTCTACTGTTTCTTGGCTTTGATGTCTTTGAAGAGAACAGGGAAGCCATTTCTCCAGTCTTGGTGTGGCTGGGACCTCTCTGTGGTCAGATAGACGTGTGCTTCAGGGTGGGCTGTTCCACCGGCAGCTCGTCTAGCTCAGAGCGGAGCATGCTCCCCCCTTTCCACTCAGGAGCCTCACTGCGTCCATCCATGTGCATGGTCCCAGGACTAAGAAAAGCCTTTTCACAGGGCAGAACCCCAGCACTGGAAAACAAACAGTAGCTAGACTTCCATGTTGGCTCAGAGTCTTTTTTCGGGTTCTATAATCAGACTACACAGTCCAATTACTGTGTAAATTACTGTGTTTCAAGTTTCTCACCCCACCTCCCTCCTGCACATTTAGGTTACTTGATCCAAATAAAGTTGTGCTCATTAGTTCCTGTATTCTATTTTAGGGATTCTGAGTATGCATAATCTTAGGATTATGGGTAAAACTGGGTACAAGTAAGGCTCAGAGAGAGACATGCCGCCCAGTGCCAACAGGCCTGTGACTGCTCCTCCCGCTTGCCTGGATCAGAGGGTGCCTGCAGGTCATTCCACCCCATGGGCTGCAGGACCTGCCTGGCTTTCCGTCCTAAGGCAGCGTCTGCAACTGGAGCAAGTGTAGAGACCGAGGTGGAGACCGGAGACCGGGGAAGGGTGGGTGGGCCTGTGTCCTCTGATGTTTGGGGACCAATTTTATCTGGCAGGACTCTAAATCTTCCCCCTGCAGATCGGTGGCCTCAGTTCTTATCTGCTGTGCCCAGTGATGGCCTTCTGAGTCCCGCTGAGCCGGGGGCCACCCTGTGACCATACATGGGTTGAGGGGATCTTCTGGTTTAGGATGGCCCTCCATTTTGATGGTGGTTTCCAGGAACATTCTGGCCTTTTGCTCCTCTCTTTCTTTTCTGTGCCACTAGATTTCTACCAGGACTCTCCAGAGAGATCTGCACTCGTCCATCCTTATTCCTCTGCCCGTGGGTAGTTGGAAATGCAGTGTTCTTTGCCTTCTTGGGAAGTGTTTCATTTCTTCTCATTTCTCTTATAGGAACTATTTGAGGCTGTGGGAGAGCTTCGAGTTTAGGGGCCGTTTCAACTCCACCTCCTCGAAATGCCACCAGGAAATCTGCGCTGCGGGAAGGGCCTGCTTCCGACTGGACACTTAAGCCCTTTCCAATTATTGTTCAAAACCTAGAGGCAGCACAGAGGCGAGAGGTGGAAGACAAGCCCATCTTGTCATATTCACAGGATGGGACCACAGGGACATGGCCACGGGTGACTGACAGCCACTGACCTCAGTGCACCTCTGGTCCCCAGCAGCAGAACGTGAAGCTGTGTGACTTCATCATGTAGAGTTCCAGGACAGGACCAGTGACAGGGAGTGACCAAAGCCAGCCAGGAGCTGCCTCGGGTTGGGGGCAAGGTGGCCAGGAAGGCTGAAGACGAGAGGCCAGGGAGAGCAGCTGGGGCAGTGACGCGCTGCCCATCTGGGTGGTCCAGGGGGCTGTGTGGATGCGCACTTCTGCCAGGCATCATTCAACTGCACATAACACAGGTGCCTTGTATCATGTGAAATCCACTTCACAGTTGATTTGGTACAAGGTAAAGATCCCTTCAGAAAAATAAAAGCTGGGAGAAGCGGTTTCCATTGAGTCTGCTCCACAAGGTCACTGCCAAGTTCAGGGAGCCTTTGGGGATGGAGGGCAGTCTGCCCCGATGGCATCTGCATCTGTGGAATGGAGAGGCAGCCCCCTTTCAGGCTTAAGCCCTCCACTGCCAGGGAGGTACAGCCTCACGGCAGAGCCTTCGGGACACAGCTCCTCCTCAGAGTTGGTGACAGGAGGTGGAGCCCTGAGGTGCGATGTCTCTGTGCATGGCCATAGCCAGAGCAGGGATGGCCAGCACTGCTGGGCACTGTGCCTGACCAGGCAGCTCTGCCCCTGGAGTGGGCAGGGCTGGTGGTCACCTAACGCTCTGCAGGTCTCTTCAGATTGACTCTTTTTGAACTAACTGCATACCTCTTTGGTTGTCAGTTGAAGAAAACAAAGGTGAGTCCTGAAGTGTCTGAATACAGCGCAGTATAGAGTTGGCCTGAGCTGGTCACCAGCAGCCCTGTCCTCCCCAGGGGCTCCGGGAGACAGCACAGCTCCGCATCCTCCTGAAGCGTCTGTTTGATGATTGAGATTTGAAAGCCGAGTGATGAATGGAAACGGCGTTCTCAGGCATGGAACACTGCGGTAGGGGGCCAACATGAGCTGCCAAGCCATCTATATGTGTAGCACTGATAATAAACAGCTGTGAGGATTGCCGACCTGGAATAGAATGTTTGACAAATCTCCACAATAACAATTCAAATAATAACACTAACTCTAACAAAAACGGAAGGAGGTAAGACAGGAACGGGGAGCACCCTGTACTTTTCAAAGCTCTTCTTGCAGAAAAGCAAGTCAGTCGTCACCCAGCAACACAGAAACTATCTAAACAAAGGACCGGAGCCTCAGTATTTCCCCAATGCTCAAACTTGACATCTCAGAAGGACCTTGTATGAAGAATATGGATATGTAATTAAAATTCAATAATTTTCCCAGTTTTACTTCTCCCTTTTTTGTTTAATTCTACTAAAATTAAGCTTAATGCACTTATTAGACGATATTCTACATGATGATTCTGTTTAAGTAAAATTTGACTCCCATACTCCCTATTTCTAATCTATCTCTGTGTAGGAGAAAAAATCTGCATTAATGTTAATACAATATAAATGGTGATTATTACTGGGAATCAAGATTTAGGGAATGTGTGTCTTTAATCTTTTTGAAGTAGTGCTCTGATTTGCATTGATAGCAATGACAGTGACACTGACATCTAAGGTCTGGTCAGTGATCTTCATGCTCAGGGGACCTCTTGGTGCCGGGCATTATTTAACCCGAGGAGTGGTCCTGTGAAGTCAGCCCAGCTTTGTAGGCCAGGGGTCAGCAGGGTTCTGGAGCTATTGCTGGTGACCATGTCCAGCCCAGTGGCCTCTCCCGTGGTGGTTTAGCAGTTGTGACTTTCATGTAGGTTGTGGGCCAGTTAGGGGCTGACCAAGGGGCGAGAACCTCACCGTCCATGAAACAGAGGTGACTCGGTAGGGAGAACTGCTGATTTGAGGGGAGTCGTTACCTGGGCGACTGGCAAGTGGAAGACACTGAGCATCCTGAGGTGGCAGTGGCTGAGGCCACTCACACCCTGGGCACGGCAGAGCAAAGGGCCAGGCGGGCATCATTCCCAACACTTGGAACCTGGAGCGGGGCTTCCCACAGAGCCAAACCCCAGCTCTCTGGAGTAGGGTGTCACTTGGCTGATGCCGGTCTTAGAGGAGGGCACCTGGTGATAGAGGCTGGTCCTGTGAGTGTCAGGAAGAGCAAATTCCATTCATCTAAAGGAAGATGCTTCAGCCATAGGTTAAAGGCAGGAACCATGTCTCAGGAACAAGGCTGGTTGAGCATTTCAGGAGCAAACTAGGAGGAAGAGGAGGGAAGCATCCCTGTTGGGGCCTGCCAGGTGCGGTCTCCACTGGCACCTCCTCTTGGCAGAGCCTGACTTGAAGCCAGCTGGAGAATTGAGGGTGAGGCTAGCTGAGCCCTGCTGCATCCCACAGGCCTAGGGCGGGAGACTGGCTTGCACAGAGAGCCCCGGGGGTGTGGCACCCAACTTCCAATGCACCTCTCCATAGAGGTGCCTCCTGAGGGCCAGAAACCTTGCAAACCCGCTGTCCTTCACATGACAGGGACATCCCCACAGCCCCCTAAGTGAGGATGTGCAAGGGCCATCAGACTTTGTGCCCACCTCTGGCGCACAGGCACACTACCAGCCTGTGGCAAGTGCTCCTCGAACTCAGATACAAACCCTCCGTCGTTTCCTTTCCCATGTTTTTATTGGTTCATTCTGGCCACACACAATGGTGGGATGTGTTGTCACATGTTCATTCATGCACACAATGAAACAATGAAACTCAGCAATATCACTTCGCCATTTCCCCTTCCCTCCCCTCTGCCCTCCTCTGCTGCTGCAGGTGAGTGGCCTGGCAGGAACAAACACCAATGTCCCTGCACAAGATGTCTGCTCTAGTCCAGGTTCTTCTAGTGACTGTGAAATTAAGTCATCCACCCTTGCCTCAGTTTCTCCAAATGCCCGCTGAGTCTGTTGCAGACCATCCTATGCCATCGAGTATCCTGAGCTCTGCCACCTCCCCACTGGTTGACTGAGGGTCCCTGACTAGCTCTGGTAAATGGGCTGTGAGCAGAATGAATGACCTGTGTCCCTTGGGCATGAGAGTTGTAGGATCAGCTTCATTCTGCCTTGTTCTCCTGGCCATGGCCCAGGCACCCATCAGCTTAGGCCCCAGAGGAGTCGATGCTGATGTAGAGCACAGTGCAGCTGACCTGCTGCAACAGGGGGAGAATAGTATGGCTTCAAACCACAGATCTGCCTGGACTGTTTGTCACTGCAGCGCAACCAAGTCTGTCCTGACTGACATGTCTTCTCATCCCTAATGACAGAGGGGATCCTGAGCTTGAGAAACCTCCTGGGATGGGTGATGGGAAATCATGGCACTCAGACCCAGGCCTTAATTACAGACTCTGCACTTTCTCATCTGTTAAGAAAAATAAGAGAAAGTGATTATGCAATTCACAGAGGTAATAAAATTCAGAAGAAACAAAAGCGATACCCATTTCTTAAGGATTGGGTGAAATGAAATGTGCTTTATCTTTTATCACTATGAATGGAAATTAGATAACAAGGCAAAAAAGTTTACACAAAGGAATAAACAGATTCCCACTGAGAGACAAGAAGTGATCATCAAAGCTGTAATTATGCAAAGGAAAACTCAGCTTTCCCCCAAGTAGGACAGGGCTCTCCTTGACCAAGAAAGAAAGCCGGAGGGCTGTGATCCAGGAAGTGGCTGTGGATCATCATTATGGAAAAGACAACAGCCCAGCATGACCTTTCAGAGGCAGGCCACTGAATGCTAGGGGTTTCCAAGGCCAGAACCAGGACAAGGGCAGCACTTGTGTGGGGTGAGCACAGGGGAGAATGACCCTAGGGCCAGGTCAGCGAGAGGGCCACCTGCCTGGACAGGTGCCTCAGATGCAGGAGCCACTGGGTTCTCTGCCCTGGGCAGTCCCTTCACCTTCCTCAGCTCTGTTTTCTCATCCCTAAAGGGCAAGGATTGCCAGTAACTATTAATCATGATTATTCTGTAAATTTCATGCTTTGAATTTGCCTGTGCCTCAAAAGCTAAGGCAGGAAGTCATGGCAGGAGGCACTTGAAACCAGTCAGACAGTTCTTGGAGCCTCTTAGGAAGGGGCTTCTGTGGTCACTTCTTCTCTGGATGAGTGCGTCACTGTGACGCAATATGCACGTTCTACACCCCAGAGTGCGGCATCCAATCAAATCCATCCCTGGGTGAGGTCATGCTCTGCTACTCGTTAGTCACTTAGCATTCCCAAGCCCCACTATCCTCAGCTCAGAACAGAGCTAAACACTGCAGCCCACCCTCAGGGCCAGCTTAAGATGCAGGGAGGACGGATCTGGCACACTGACGGGTGCCTGGCAAGGGCTCAGGGAAGTGGTTTTACTCTTTCATCCTCTGCTTTTGATAAAGTAAGAATCCTTTTGTGCAATGAGAAGGGCTGCCCAGCTATCTTTCACCCTGGTTTAAGACAGAGGGTAGAGACAGTAGGGCAAACACAGAGTGGCCGCCTTTCTTGGAGTCCAGCTTCGAGATACCTGGGTGTTCTTGTGCTTCTCTCCTGAGCGGGTCACCCCAGGCATCTCCTTTACCTCCCACCCGCTGCCTCACCTGTGACTGAGGGGGTTGGGACCTAGTCCACCTGCTGGAACTGCGTAATTAATGCTATGGTCTGATACACAGCAAGTGTCCAGTGAATTATGACTCAGGTCACCACCCTCGCCTGGACCCCAAAGCCATCTTACAGGAAGATGCGATTCCCAAGCAGCAGAGAGATTGCAGAACTTCAGCTGTGGCTTTGATCAGGATCCTCCTGAGGGATTATGCTCCTGATTGACGGCCTTTGAGTGCTCACCCAAGACCGGCCTTCACATTACCGGGCTTGGTTTCGAGAACCCCAGAGTGGTAATCAGTATGTGTCAGAATCCCAGGCTGGGCACTGGGGAAGATGAGTGATCAAAACGCTCTTTTACAATTAGCCAGCTGATGACCTTTCCATTCTGTCGTGTGCTCAAATGCCAGCATTAACAAAATCACAGGAACGACCGCGATGCTCCTTGTCAGGAGTGTGGAGAATCCTTCACCACCAAAGCCTGGTGCACAGGTGTCCGCAGCAGCCCCCGTGAGCAGAGATGGAAACACCGCAAGCTGAAATGTGACTGGCTCCGATTTCACAGAGAAGAGGAGACTCGTGCTGTCTGTGAAGCTAATCTCCTCCTCGCAGATCAGCGTCTCTGGGCCAGCCGGACATTCCTGTGCCTTCCTCTCTGCAGGGAGAAGAAAAGGACAGGAGATAGGCACTGAATAAAGGAGACATTCATCTCAGTTACTCAGACAGAGGGCATGACAACCTCTCCAAATGTGATCATAAATTTGTATTTGATGATACTGATCGAAGCACAGAATTATTCTACCTCAGTCCAAAAACTGCATTTAGCTGGCGTGGACCACCGTGATAACCAAACCCAGCCCAGCGCAGGGAGGAGAGACCGTGCTGTTTGACATGTTTCCCAAGGTTCAGATCCTGTGTTCTCACCCATATTTTGTGTCTTCAAGGGCGGTGTCTACACTGCCTGAAATAAAGATTTAGTGAAGAACTTTTGAATGTGTCATTTTTCTTGTGCTATAGAGACAAGGAAATGTGCTCTTCTCAAGAGCCTTGGGGGTGAACGGCAGCACAGGCTTGCAGGGGCCTCCCTCTGTCTCACCCCACCCCTGCTCAGCACAGTGTGGTCCGGCCACAGAAGAAGCCCACACAGCCCTTGAAGGCTGCACCAGGAGCCAAGCTCCTGTTTTGCAGGAAGAGGTTTCAACGGCCCAGAGGTTCAGCGACAGGCCCATTCTAGAGTGTACTTGTTTTCCTCAGACATACGTGAGGGGCTGGGTTGTGGCTCAGTGGTAGAGCACTTGCCTAGCATGTGTGAGGCACTGGGTTCAATTCTCAGCACCACATATAAGTAAGTAAAAATAAAGTTCTATCAACAACTAAAAGAAAAAAATTAAAAATCACATTTTGAAGAAAACATAAAATGTCACATAGTTTGGTGGGAGACATCCACACATTTTTAAAAATTTGTTTTACTTGTTCTTTTTAGTTATACATGACAGTAGGATGTGTTTTGACATGTCATACAAACACGGAGTCCACATTGTCTTCAAGAGGGCTCCTAGATGGTCACTCTACTTGACAGGCTCCTCTGAGCAGTGAGTGGTACAGCCTCCCGTCCCCACCCCATGGCCCGTTCCCAGGCTTAGGAATCCATGAGAAGTCACGCAGGCTCCCTCCTTCTCCACCCTGGAATCCAGGTGCAGCCACCAGGTTCCTGTGGGGTGGAGGCTTCTGTAGTCCCTAAGGATTGTTTCCCCAGTTCCAGGCACTGTGGTCCTTGAGGACAGGAGTCATAACCCTCAGGCACCGTCCCTGTGCTGTGGCTCCCATCTGCACCCTGGGCTTTGGGGAGACCATCTGTCCTCACCTGGTCAGTCTGGAACCTACCCCCTCAGTTCAGCTGGAATGCCCTGAGGTGCCCCTCCAAGCTGACATCCCAGTGCCAGGGCACAGCTGCAGGTTGGTCACTCACAACACCAGCTGGCCCATCATCACGCACCAGCTGGGGTGGTTCAGGCACCATCATGGTCAGCGTTGGCCTGGGGCCTAGCACCCTGTGTGCACCTCCCAGTCCATCCTAAGCCCTGGGGAAGAGCAGCAGGAGGCCTATAGCAAGTCTCTCCCTTGTATTCATCCCTGGGTGGGACAGGGAGAGGGGCCACTGTGGAAATGCACAGGTGGTCCTGGGCAGCTTTCTCAAGAAGGTCTGGACACTTGATGAATAACTCAGCAATAGCGTCCACATTGCCAAGTGTGGTGCAGTCGGGAGGCAGAGGACCTGCCCATCACAGACCTCGCTCCTGGCTGCCTCCCACGTCCATTGCCTCTCCCGGTCTCGCTGCCTCCAGCCCCTGCTCCAGCCCACTTCCCTGATGCCCTCAGGGTTCCCTAAGGAAACGCTCTTCCTCACCCCACTTGCAACCTGGCAGGTTCTCTTCTGCCAGGAGGGAGGATAGGACTCCAGGGCTCTGTGGCCTGGGGGCAGCTCACTTTCCTGACTTCCTCTCTTTTCCCAGAACATGCCCCAGGCCATGCTGTCCACTCATGCCAACACCTTGGCTCTGCCCAGACATGTCTCTCTGCAGGTCAACACACCCACCTTCACACAAGTGCCCATCACTTCCCACTCTTCCTGGACCTCCTGCCCTGCCTCTGGTCTGATAAATGTTGGCCACCACCTCCAGGAAGCCTGCCCCCACATCCCAGGAGGAGCTGGCTGCCCTGCTCTGGAGCTCCTGCAGGGGCGGGACTGCCGATCCGTCTTGGCTCCCCAGCGGAGACAGAGCTTGGTGGTTCCATAATGGTTTTCTAAATGAAATATGGACAAACACATTAGTGAATGGAATTAGTGCAAATGGGATTCGATTCCAGGAGTACCATTCTTCAGCTGACTGTGTACCCTCCCACCCCTGGAACGGTGCCGCAGGACTCCTTACGAAGGAGCTACTCCAAGTTCCAGGCAGGCCCATGTAATGCATAAGCTCAAACTGAAATAAATCAGAGTCAGCCTCCACTCAGGGCTGTCCTGAGCATCGATCACCGTGGTGGGTGACAATTGATTCAAATTTCTTAGGAGGGAAAGTTCTTGTTGCTGAAAAGATGTGGCATTCACAGGTTATGCCAAGAAAGTGCTGGTCCTAGGCTTTTTAACTAGTCCTAGCACATCACAGAAGCTCAGCCACCACCAGAGCTAGCAGCCCAATGTCACCCTGTGGCTCCTGAGAATGGCACCTTATTTGGAGAAGCCCGTTGCATGAGAGAAGAGTGTGGATGTTCTTTGCATTTTCCAAGTTGGTCACGTGACCAGTCACTGGGCCACTAGCAATGCTCCCGGCCGCACAGTGGGCGAGGCCCTGGTCGAGCTGGGAGACAGACAAGCGCACTCTGTTTGTGGCGGCTGAGGGAGCCTTGGGTAGGTCTTAGTGCCGTGGAGGGCTGGTAGGCAGGGAGCGGCTGTGTGACGCTTGGTGCTCTTCAGACCTGGCTTCTGTGTTTCCCAGCGTGGAGTTTAGAGGGCAGCAGGATGTTCCCACGCCTGGTCTTGATGCTGGCGTCACCCACTCTGGGTTACTGTCCCTGTGCTCCTCCAGCAGGTAAATTTGCCGGAACTTCATTCTGCCTGAGCCCTGAGCCCTGTGCTGCTGCCTGGAGCCGGCTGGGGAGGCAGGCCGGGGTGCGAGGCCCAGGAGTGGATGAGCCCGGCTCTGGCAGACGGTCCCTGACGAGGAGAGCTCCAGGTCTCCTTACCTCCCAGCCTCAACCTTGACTTTCCTCGTTGCTCTGTTCCCCTCCGTGGCCTCGCACCACTGTCTGATGACAACGCAGCCCGCCTGGGCCCCTGCTCTGGCTCTGCTCCTCAGCAGCCCTTTCACTGTCCAGACCATGGCAGTAACTCCCAGTGGGTCTCCGCCCGTGCTGCCTCTGCGCTGTCTCTAAAATGCAAGGCTGACTCTCTAAGTCTTCTGCCTAAACCCCTGCAGTGATTCTCCCCTGCCCAGAAGGTGACTCACCTCAGCAGGACAGAAGGAGGCCCCAGGACATCAGCTCCACAGGCGCCACTCCCCACACGTCCTGCCCCTTTGGTGCCTGTCCTGCTGAGCTGCTTTACCCCTGAGTGACCGTGCCTCCTGAAGTCCCCAAGCTCCTTTCTTGCTGTTCCCTTCCCTTCCCTGATATGGACACTCAGGCAAGTCCTCAGGTCTCATTGCCAGGTCAGAGGCTGCTCCCCCAGCTCCCAGGCTCCAGTAACAAAGCCCTTGGTGGTGGTTTCTGTCTCCACCCAGGCTGGGAATGCTTCCTGGAGATGTGACTTCTGCAATTCCCCATGTTTCCTTCTGGCCTCTGCTGTTTTCCACCACTCTGGTAGAAGGTCGATATGTTCAACTCTCTGTGGTGTGCTATCTGTTTCTTGGACCGCAACTGATATAAAAATGATCACCAGAGTGGCCTCGGGAAATAGATGCTCAGAATGGTATCTGAGGGTCCTTAGCCTGCGCCGAGGTGCTGAGTTCCTTGTAATGTGAAATGGGAGGCTGGCCCCAAAGCAAGCACCAACACCATTAATAACTAAGTTCCACCCATGTTTGGCCCATATGAAGTGGTTATTAGAACATGCAGAGGGCGTGGGGACTTCTGTGGCACTAATGATGACAATAAGGACTGTAGATAGGACAAGTGCTACTGGGTACCATGAAATGCTTCTAGAAAGACTGGGGCAGACCCAAGTCTTTAGGTCTTCAGACCAGGTCACAGCCAGAGAAAGCAGAGTGCCCATGGTAACCATTAAGCCCTCTCCTGCTCCCTTAGTGTCAGGGCTGAGCTCTCTGGCAGTCAGGCACAAGATGAACCGTGTAGGTGGCAGGATTACAACATCAGCTGGAGCCCCAGGAGCCCAGGATGCTTATGCAAAAGAGGGACATTGATGGGGGAAGGGGTGGGACCATGGGACTGGGAATGAGGGGCCCAAATGAAGATAAGAACTTTGAATTCCTCCAAATGCCCCTGACATGACTTTTTCATGAAAACAACCTCCCTGCCCTACCCTGGGCCTGAGAATACTTCAAAAGGGATGGCAGGAATGTTTTCTCTGATAAGCAGATGCTTATCCATAATGGGAGGTGGGGAAGAATGAAGGAACTTTGGATTGTGCAGAGGGGAGGGGGTGTGGGGATGGACATTGTTACCCTAGGTACACGTATGATTACACTACCTGTGTGACTCTGCACCATGTTCAGCCAGAGGAAGTTGTGCTCCATTTGTGTATAATGTTTCAAAATACATTCTAATGTCATGTATAATTAGGACAAATTTTAAAACTACAAAAAAAAATGGCAGTATCTTTGATTAAACCTTCTGGATGACTTAACTCAGCACATATGCAAAGGAATGCCTATCCCATTAAGTCCCACTCCAACCACCCACGTGGACCCTAGATTGTGACCAGGGCTGACCTCAGCATGAGATGGGGAAGCAGTGGGAACTGACCTGGGGGAGTAGCTAACCTCCAAAGGGAGAAAGGATACAATTAGTTTATATCAAAGAAACAGATTCTAAGATCCCACAGCAAGAGGACAGAGCACACAGGAGTGGGCAGAATCAACAAGGATGATGGTGCCTACAGGGAGGTCGGACACTATGATTCAGCTCTTTTGGGGGAGGTGACTCTAATAGTTTCTCCAGGTTACTGACAGAAACTAGATCCACAGGGGCTTGCATTCCCCATGGCTGGATGGCAGAACTCTCCTGGCACAGTATGTACTGAAGGACCCTAAGTTTTAGAGGGTACAGACATTGGAAGAGGTTTCTCATGTGTGTTCTGCACAGCCCTACATCCAGACCAACAGGCCCACGAGCACCCTTTCCTAAGGCCTGGAAAGATCATCAGCACAAGGGCAATGTGACCCTGGTGGTGCTCTGGCAGACGAGGAAGCCTTGGAGACGTGGCCATTGAGCCAGCCTTCCTGATTTCACTGAGGCTTCAGGATCCTGAGTGACAGAGGCTGGGACCCACAGCAGGAAGGACAGACATGACGGCAGCACCTGATTCCACAGCTCAGCCAGTTCACAGACCAGAGCCTTGGCTGGAGGGGCTTGGGGTGCTGAGGAAGGGTCCTGGGATACTGTCACAGCATTCTTCCCTGAGCCCTTTCTAAATGGACCTGCAGTATTTTCCTACAGGGACCGTTTTGGGAAAGAGAAAATGTCCAGTTCTTTCAGGGGTTTCTAGACTGTGTGTGAATTTATACCCCTCCTGGAGACCCCTCCTGGAGACCCCTCCTGGAGACCCCTCCCCAAGCCAAGCCCTGTGATCCACTGACCATATCACGGGGTCAATAGGAGTCAGGTGTTTAACAATAGACTCACCATGGTTCAGTGAATTTCATACAGTCCTTGAGGATTTCCCCCAGGTTCCAGAACATACAATAGGCATTTTGGACAATGACAGCTGCCCACAGTCCTGACACATGAAATTAGGTAGAAAAGAACTTGTGGAAGATGTTGAACATCCCTTACCTATCACGAGATTAAACTAAGAGCAATAAAATTCTGGGAGAATTAGATGTATCATCAAAGACTTGGAAGATGCAGGGTGGTAATAGAAATTCAATACTGGTTTAACTGCCTTTCTTTATTCCTGTGCAGAAAGCAGGATGCTGCAGACTGACCGTGGATTAGTATAAATTTAGTCAATTGGTGATGAACTGAAGCTGCTCTTTCAAATGTATTTGCTTTCCTAGAGCAAATCAATATAGCCCCTGGATTATGGTTTTTAGCTATTGACCTGGGAAATTATTTTTTTTCTCTCCACCAACTTGCGATTCTGCTGCTCCAGAAGATTTGCCTCGACCTGGCAGGGCCACCAATTCACCCTCACAGATTCACATCGCTTCTGCTCTCTAGCATAAAGCAATGCTCAGCAATTGGAGCTTCAAGGAAACTTCGCTGATGAAATGATGCTTATGGACAAGAACAGAAAGTAGCAAAAACTTGAGACCCCTGGGTAAGGTACATGTCAGCCAGAGGAAGAGAGAAAAATCCCATGGAACTTGACAGGTCTATGGTTTCATGAAGTTTCTGGAGTCTGGGGCATTCTGAGGAAGCCCTACACTGCACAGGGCAGGTGCTGGGCCTTCCCCTGACCACCACTGAGGAGGAAGCAAGCCATTCTTGGATTTTAGAGTCAATAGGTGCCACATGGGTATTGATATATACTGTTCGTGACACGCCTCCAACCTGGTCACTGAATGCCCTGTACACTGCCCCTGAGGAGCGGGATTGACGAGAGGAGGGTTGCAGGGAGCCCAGGGTGCCCGTCTTGCCCGGAGGCACTAGTGCACTGCATCTGCAGCGGGAGTGCGTTCCTGTGGAGCCTCTCACAGGTCAGCATCGGAGCCTGCTCCTCCACAGGACCTGGCACTTCCGCATCAGCGCCGCCTGCAGGTCTTTAAAACACAGGCGGCTGGGTCTGTCCCCAGAGCTCCACACTTGCTGGGTCTGGAGTAAGTACTTGGATTTGCATTTCTAACAAGTTCCCAGGTGATGCTGTTGCCACTCAGTCAGAGCCACATGCTGGGCCCACCGCTGGAGTGTTTGGGAACAAAGCCCTCTCTTGTGATGATAATTATTCCCTTTGCATAGTGAGATTGCTCAGGCTGCCTTAACAAGGTGTGACAGACTGGGGGACTTAAATCAACAGACACTGATGACCTCACAGCTCAGAGGCCAGTGAGGGCAAGCCAAGCCGGCAGCAGGTACACCTGAAGGACAGCCCAAGCTGGGCCTGTCGTTGTACAGTCTGCTCCCTGAGTGTCTGTCTCCATTGCCACGTCATGGCACGCAGGGCCCCCACTCCAGTGTGACCTTGTCTTGACCAACTGCATCTGTAACACTCCAATTTTCAAATAAGGCCATGTTCCCAGGTACACCTGTAGACTAGGCCTCGCCACAGGGCGCCAAGGCCAGGCGATTGTTCCTGCACGGTCTGCGTTCTGCTTCACCTGTCCCTCTGCAGTGTGCAGCCGCAGTGTCCCACGTGGAAACAAGAGGAGGCACGTGGAGGTCGGGCTGGAGCAGGTCCAGCAGGTGTGACACTGCTCCATGTTCCTTTGCCACCTACTCCTGCTGCCAGGCTCCTTCCTGGGGCTCTCACGATGGCTTGTGCAGGGTTTCTTTTGGCCAGGAGATTGGGGAGGAAAACTCGGCCTGGTGTGTAGGGTTCTGCTCAGAATGCAGGAACTGACCAGCCATGGCCTGCTAGATGTCTACATGCTCAAAAGCAGTGTCTGAAAGCAGAAAATCCTCCTGTCGGCAGCCATTTGAGCCCTCTGGGTACTGACCCAGGGGTGCCCAGAGGTAGGAGGCAGCACTCACTCAGGGGCACCTGATAATCCTTCCCTGGCTGGCCCTGGACATGAGACTGGAACTGGAACAGTGGTGACAGGGAGTTCTGGGAAAGGTGCCGGAGGCTATTTGGGGGTGGACAGGGAAACCACACATATCTGTGTCCCCAGTGTGTGTCTCTATGGTGCACCCACAGCAGGAGAGGCCATGGGTGAGCCAGGTAGGTGAGATGGGATGCCCAGCCGACTGCCCACTCTGCAGGTGTCAGTTACCACAAAAGTCCTCCATGTGCCCACAGCGCAGAAAACACATTGCTGTGTGTGAAAATAGTTTTTGTTTCAATCCCAACCACAGAGAAAGTTTAGAATGGGACACCCTGCTGGGTCCTGTTTCTGAGCTCAGCTGCAACTCCCAACATGCCCGTGTTAATGGAGACAACCAGCTCCCTGCCCCATGGCTTCAGAGTCCAGCAACAGCAAGAGCCAGCCGACACCAAGTACTGTATTCAAAGAAAGGGAATCCGTGCTCTCACAAGATGTGTTCACATCCCAGCCTTGCCATTTAATGAACAATGGAGTGTCTGAGGGAGCGTGCTGGTAGACCCCAGCAGTACCTCACACCTACAGGAAGGATCAGCGTGCCACCCTTCTGGAGAGGATGCTTCTCTGGGAACCAAACAGGTGCCTAAGAACCCTGCAAGTTTCAGGAAAGAGAAAAGCTACATGGGTTTGCGAGAGATGGATTTTTTAAATTTCCATGTTCTATCAAAATAAGTGGTCTTTTCTGCATTCCTCAGTTGGAGGGGTGGAGAGAAGGATTCTTCAAAGACACGTTTAGTCATGACTGGACCACTTGTGTCAATTTAAACACTTCCTAAAACTTAACATGGTGCAGATGTGTCTCCACAGAACTCGTGACTTCTTCATCCCTGAGCATGGCAGGAGACCCGTGTACCTCAAAGGTGTGTCCCCGTCCCCTCTGCACCTCGGTGCTCACTGAGGTCATCCTTGCTCTTCCTGGAGACATACAGCCCAATAAATCCGGAGCAGAAACCTGGGGGACAGGCATTGTGCGGGCCACTGAATTAGTAGTGGCAGCTTTATGTCTTTCAAAATAGGACAGCGAGACTTAATGCGGGGCCAGTTTCCCCCGATGCACACATATCCACAGCAGCAGCGGCTCTTTCCAGATGGATGGTGCTCTGCCCTTATCTAAACAGTCTCTCTGTATAAATCTCCTTTATCCATTTCAATAAGCTGTACCACCGCATGTCCCTGGTGCAGGGAAGCCGAGCAGCCCTCCAAGTGGAGGAAGACAGAGGTGCCCACTGGGACACGGGACGTTAATCACACATTACTGAGAACCTCAGAGGAGGCGGCAACATTTGATGCATTACCAACCCTGCTAACAGCACAGAAGTGGGAGAGTTAGGGAGGGCACATTACCAAGGAAAGGAACCCACTGGAATGGTGCTGGAGTACGCTGGGCGTGTCTAGACCCACCGAGGGCCCACGGCCAGCCTTCTACCAGCTTCTGCTGAACACTCTGCTTATTTCTGGGGTATCAACCAGCTTCTTTGTCTGTATGGTGCCCCACCTGTCCCACCTCCCTGGCTTCCAGCACCTTCTGTGGTGGCATCGGGCGGAGAGCCCCCTGGCTGACAGCAGCTTACTGTCTTCCATAGTAGCTTCATACGCGTGTGTTCTCGGCCATGTTCTCTCCCATGTTTGAAGCTGTTGTCTTGGAGACAGAGGACACTGAAGCTGAAAGATTGCCTTTCACACCTAGAACAATCTAAATTTCTGGCAGAGTGGACATTTATAGAATGTTCTTTGCCACAGGCAAAACTTTTTTCTACGGGTTTTGAAGACTTTTGTTTTTCCTCTATAAAAAAGGAAATCCTGGTGCCTCTCAGTTTACCCTCCACAAAGCTGTTTAACTTCACAGTTTCTCAGGAGAACGCCTGTCATCTTGCTCCAGGAGACTGTTCCAGCCTGTCTCCGTGTTTCATTGTGACTCTTGGGGTCGGGTGGCAGAGGCTCCAGCTTGGCAGAGGGCTGCAGTTCTCAGGTGGATTCAAGTTGGCAGAGGACCCAGGGGTTCAGGAGGCCCCAGCTAGGATCATATGTCATTCTGCTTTTCCTTCTGGCCTGGACCTTTGATCAAACATTCCTCCTACTTCAGAATTCCATGGAGAGCTTATTTTAACTATTCTGGGTGGGAAGTGTTCTTAAGTGTGCAGTCCTCTCCTTTCTCACTCTGGGCTCCCTGGCTGACCACTTGGCAATGGTGTTGCCCAGAAGACCACACTTTGTCAGCTGCCTGTGTAGCTAGAATGGCACAGATGACCCGACCCCCTAGAGTCCCCTACTCTCAAAGGCCCTATCGTGCCTGTCTGTCCCAGGGCTACTAGGCCACATTACTCTAGTCCCACTGTGAGATGCACAACATTTGGTGGTCTGCACAGTGCCAAGGGCACCCTAGGCAGCGCCTGGGGAGGAGGTGGCTGGGCTGAGCACCAGGCAGTCCTGAGTCAGGGACTCGGGTGGGAGAACAGGCTGGCACCGACCAGCAGAACCGCTGTGTACTGCACCTCACGCTGCTGCAGGCACTGTGTGTGTATTGCAGCAGGACACGTCCTCGCCGCCCCAGAATTCTCGTGTCCCCAGGCCCTGCCTCTGTGCACTCTGGTCCTCCTCCTCCTCACTAACCCTCGTGCAGATTGTTGTCCTCTATTGCATTTGAAAGAACGTTTTGAGGATTTTGTCTTCACAAATTGCATTTAGTCCCCTTAGGATTCCACAATGCCACCAGGTGATCTGGGTAGTGTTTGCGGCTGTTTCCTGCTAGGCTGGTCCACTCCTAGTGCTGGAAGGGGTCTCCTGTTGACATTTATGCTGGTGAGAACCTATGACTCTTTGGAGCCACTATTCCTTTGCAGACGACATCCAAGAGAGAACTAATTTTTATTCTAAAATTTAGAATAGATCCACAGGCTGAAAATTTCACCCACCTGACTTGGAGACAACCGTTGGTGATAAACGTCTTTACTCACAGGTTGGTATTTTTCTGTTTTCCTATAAGCAAATAGCAAGCAATTTCACAGCCCCAGGCAGGTAATAAGCAGCTAGTATTTTGGCACAATGAGTGAAATGGTTGAAGAATTACAGAGTAACCGCCCAGCAGCACAGGTAGCCATCCGCAGGGACGGCACCAAGCACATTTCCGGAAACATTCAGTGACATTAGCTCACAACTCAGGGGCTTCTTCAGTAATGACCCAGAGAACAGGGCTGCACGCGGTAAATGTCTCTGTCTCTGTCCTCTGAAGCCGTTTCCTTCTTGTCAGTGCAGAGAAATAGCATTACAACCATGTAATTTTGCCTGAACAAATCAGGTATTGAAAAGAAGCCTGAGAAGAATGAGAGAGCTGTCCCTGCCAGAGTGGACTGTGATCCCTGTGTGCAGGGGAGGGTGCAGCCAGGGCCTTGGCCTTGCCCAGACACATCCTTTATCATGACCTCAGGGAACTAGAGGCCAGAGGGGAAAGGGCAGTGTGGCCAGCGCCAGCCCGCAGGATGCTGAGCAGGCCCAGTCTCGGTGTCTCCCATTGGACTTCCCTCTCTGGTCTCCACTGGGTGTCCCCTGCCTGGTTCCTCCATCCAAGGAGAATGTCTTCTGGAAAGTGACTGCTATGACCTGAGCTCCCAGGTCAACAGGGGCCAGAGGGGCACCCATCTGGGATGCACGTAGGTGCAGAGTGTAATGTCTGTGCTCAGGGCCTCCCCAGAAGACCCAGGGCTACATGTCACCACGTGCCACCTAACTAAGTCCCATGGGAAGAGCTGACCAGGGCTACTCCTTCCTCCCAGGCCCTCTCAGTTTGGCCTTTGGTGCTCAGGGGACACGGCTAGGTTTCTGGAGAACTCCTTTGCTGTGCCCATGGTGATGGGTCAAAGGCCCAGTTCTGAAGGTAGATGCCAGACAAGGCCCGGCCTGGCCCTACAGAGCAGGACAATGGAGACTCCACTGGTGTAGGCCTGTTGTGTGTTTGTCAAGGCTTAGCACAGGGTCTGGCTGAGAGCCTCGGAGCATGGCTAGGCTTATCTGGGAGGTTTCCTTGGAGTGTTTAGGTACCTTTATCTTTGCTTTCCTGGTTTGAAGAAGTTGTGACTTAGAGGGAGAAAGGGAGGGGGAGGAGGAGCAGGGCTGAAGCTGAGAGAGGGGAGGAAGGTCTCTGCACCACACTGTGGACTCTCCTCCCGGGCAAAGAAGGTTCTTGATGGTAACTGGCTTGAAGCCCTGTGGTCCCTCTCGGCCTCGCACCCCCTTCTTGGGCCCCAGTGACCGTCCCTCATCACTCACCAGGCCAGAGCTGGCCTTTTAGGCAAACCTGTCCCCTCTGCGTGTTTACCTGGAGCATGTCTGTCCTTCCTTTTTGGGGAGGAGTCGACTGTTGGAGCAGCCTCAGGATTCTTTCTTTCATCTGCAGTGGTGTACAGACTGGCCGGGACTCTGCGTCTGTGGCTTTCCTCCTGGACCCTGTGCGATGCTCCACTTGGCCTGTCCCCATCAGTCTTTCTCCTTGGGGTCATTTTGTCATGTTCGTCATCCATTTAGAGACCAATTTTGACCCTGCACATTCAAGGATTTCCCAGGGCCACTCAGTAGCTCACTGCAGGGCCACGGGCACACGCCTTCCCTGTGAGGAGCAAACAACAAGCTTTTCCAAAGTGGTCACAGTGCCCTGTGCTTCCACGAGCCACGCAGGCTGCGCAGGAGAGTGGGTTTGCACCCTGGCACAGGGGCCGGGTCTGTGCAGCTGTGCCCTGCAGTCGCTGGGCATAAGTCTCTGTTCAGTTGGGTCAGATGCCTGAGGTCTGCTGTCCCCTGGTCCTTAGTGACCGAGGCGTGCCCTTGCTGCCTGTTGGGCACATGTGTTTCGTCTTTGCTAACCGGCCGCTCTGCTGGCTTGTCTACCAGGCTGTGGGTGCTTTCCTCACAGATTCTGGAGAGTTCCTTCTTTGTTCTTGACCCTGCTCCTTTGCTGGCTTGGTGAGCACACGGCATTTATTGTAGAAGTGTCAGGACAGCTAACTGCATTGTCATGACCTTGGGGTTCATTTCACCATCTCTGTTTCTTAGTGAGGAAGCAACAGAGGCAGGCAGACTAAGCACTGCTTTTTTGCTGAATTCCTGGGCAGCTCAAAGATCTGGTGTTCTCTGAGAGGACATGGGTGAGTGGTGGTCAGGTTAGGCTGGGAATCAGGGGCCAGTGGAAATCCTGACCCTCCTGGCGTGGCATCTCCTGGCATCTCTCACCTGGCTGTTCTTTTATGGAAGATAAAATTGCACATGAAGTGACCTCAGGCTGGACCCCCTTCGTGGCCTGGGGTGAATAGCCGACATGGACTAACTGGTACCTCACATTCTGCTAGTGATAAAATTAACAACTGGCTTTTACTGGCTCCTTATTAAAGGCCAGACCTGTTGCACATACGCCCTTTCACAAGCTGCCTTTGTGTGTCATCTGCGATGGGGACACCTCCCAGCCCACAGACAGGAAGCTCCTCTCCCTCAGGGTATGCAGCTAGAGACAGCTGAGCATCTATTGGCTCTCCTTATACAATTTCACACATTTTCAAATCAATGAAATCAAGTGCACATCTCAATTCATCATCCTTAAGTTAAAATAGAAAGGAACATTTCAAAGATCAAGGCCTCAGAAACTTCCAGAATCCCTGCTACCTTCAACCTGAAAGGAAGAATCTGGGTGTTAAAATTGCTTCTGATATACAAATGGCCCTGTCGAAACCCAGGAGCCAGAGAGCGAGTACTTACGGCACATAATCCTCCATGACTTGAACGGGCCATCCATCAGCCTCAAGGAGCCCAGCCAGGAGCTCCGGCAAGCCCGGCAGAACCGCTCCTCCTCTTTGGTAGTCTAGGGGAGGCTGGTGCAGGGCAGCCTCATCCATCAACGGGAACAAGGGTCATAGCCCTGTCAGCATCAGGAGGGGCCTGTCAGCGGGCAGCAGGCCTCTGTGTGTGCGTGTGCATGTGCGTGTGAAGGAATAGATGACTGCTCCTGCAGTGGAGGAATGGGAGAGGGACTCCCAGCGCTCACCCTGGACTCCTTCCCTCTTGGAGCAGGCCTGCTGTGGACCCCGCCAGCCCCCCAGGCCTCAGCCTGCCTCCTTCGCCACACATGCTGGGTGCTTCTTCAAACCATGCATCCCGGCGGGGTGGGGGGGGAGAGTGAGCCGTCCGCCTGGGGAGGCCAGTGGACAGAGAGCCCCTGCTGCTGCCTGGCCCAGGCCTGTGGCACACATTCTTGCTTTTTCATGTATCCCCTCTTAGCCCTATGGCTGCTTCCTTGAGAGAAAAGGCGGCTTTGACTAATTTCACCCTCAAAGCCCACGAGAGCTGTGAGGAGGAGGAGGCTGGGGAGGCTTCACTCGAGGAGGGAGGGCCACCTTGCATTAAGGAGGGATCAAGTCCTTTGTCGCAGGCAAATTAGTTAAAAAAATAGCTCACACTGGAAATGCCCTTCTGATTTACAGATTTATGGTGGCTCCAGGTAGCGGCTTCTTCAGATCCTGAATGAAACACCAAGTGCCTACTGTGTGCAGCTCAGTTAGAAGGTGGGCAGTTGAGATGAAAACCAGGCGCTCCCTGCCTGGACACATAGGACTGGGGCTGGGTGGGGCTAGGCAGATGCCATGTCAGGATCAGCACAGAGGCTTGTGGCTCAGGGACAGGGAGTCACCAAGGGAGCAGCCAGGGAGCTTGGGAGGCTGCTAGGAGACCATGACCCATGGGGTGGGGGCTGGCGGGTGGGGGAGGACATTCCAGTGGAGAGCTCACAGGAGCCAAGGCCCAGGGCAGTGGGCACCGGGGCTCCCACCTACGTCCAGCTGGGGTTTCACGAGGAGAAAGACAGCGGCTCTGAGAGGACTGGACTTTCCTAAGACCATGACACGTGCAGAGAGAGCGGGAACCTCAGCCTCCTGCGTGCTGCGTCCATCCCGCCCTCTGGCTGCCTGCTGTGTGCCCGAATCCCCACTGTGAGCTTGGGCCGCTTGCTGCACCCTGAGAAGCCTGACAGCACAGGGTGAGCTCCGAGAGTCGTGTCCCCACCTTGGGCCACCTTTCCAAATTTCCCAAACTCTCTTCCCAGCTGTTACCTGCTTCCCAAATTTCAGTGGCCAAACCTCAGCTAACTTGACGGGAGTGGGAGGGATTCAGAGGGTGGAAGGCCACCCAGAACTCCATCTCTCTGTCCCCGAGCCTGCAGAAGGAGGCAATCATAACTTCATTTTTACAGAAAAGGAAACTGAGGGTCTTAGCAGCTAAGGGACAGCCCACACCATGCAGGTAGAGTGACAGCTGTGTCCACTCTCCTGCTAGGTCCTCAGCTCTGCATGGCTGCACCCAGGAGCCTGTGGGAACTGGGGTTTCTGAGTTTGATGAACCTCTGGTCCTTCCCACCAGTGCAGGGGCCACATCACGGAAACCCAGTTGCATCCTATCCTTCCAGAGGGGACCTGCCCCTCTCTGTTGGTGGGTGGGTCAAGGCAGAATCTCCTGGGGTAGGAGCAGGTGCAGGCCCTGCCTTAGTGTGTGCCTCCCTCCCTCCCTCCCAAGGCTCAAAGCTCGTCACTGGCTGGCATCCTTGTGACGTCTGTGACAAAGGGAGTGCTGGGGAGGGCGAGGCCCTGCTCCCTGGCCTAAGGAAGCATGGAGCCTGGTTGGTAAGAAGGGCACGGCAGGCAGCCTCCAGAATGGGTCTGGGATTGGAATCCCGGGTCCCACCCCAGCCCCACAGGTGCTCTACTCCGAGAGACAATCACCTCCTGGGATGCAGGGAAAGGGCCTTGAGCTGTCAGAGGGGAGCTGGAGTCGGGATGGGGTCTGACTGTGGCTGGAAAAGGCTCCCCCACTCTCGGCCAAAGAAGCTGTCCTTGGAACTCACACACCTGTGGGCCCGGGGGCCGTGAACGACGCCTCCTGGGAACACGGAGGAACTAGGCTGTGTCCTGCCCTGCTGTGGCCAGACCTGCGCTTGCCCAGAGCTGGGGCTGGGGAGGAAGCCAGGGCTGGTGCTGCTTCCCTAGGGGGGCACCCAGGGCAGCTCCACCCTCTGTGCCCAGGGAGGGCAGGAAGGAGCTCTGCTTGCTCAGGAAACCGCCCAGTGCCTGGAGGGCTTCTGGGGCTTCACAATGAAAATACAAGCCAGACTTCAACTTCAACATCTGTCTAAATAACAGACGGAAAATCAAGCTAAGGAAGACGTATCTAAATGATTCTCGAGCCATTATAACGAAAGTCATAACTGTACATTTTCTGCTGATGGGAAATGACAATCCCACAGCCAGTGGCCAGCAGCGCCTCCCGTCTTTCATGTTTTCTGCTTCGTGAACCAGTGATCCTCCGAGTGTCCGGCGAGCACTGTCCCAGGGCCTCTGCTGCGCCTGGTCCCCAGAGGAAAGCCCTGAGGAGGAGGCTGCCCACACCAGTGGCAGGGCCTAGGGCTCCTCGATCCCATCAGCCTGACGCCACCCCCGGGGGCTGCTCCGGGAGTCCTCCTGCGAAGTCCAGGACCTCAGCGGTGGTGATGGGTCCCTCTTTATACACTCGTGTTTCATAGAACTCGTCAGGCCCTCGACAGGACACAGAAAATTCTAAACCTTCATTCTGAATTGCACCAGGCTGGGCTGGATGGGGCAGGAAGTGGCCTTTCTGTGGTCCCCAGCCAGCAGGGAGGGTGGGGACAGGGCAGGGAGGAGGCGCCAGGACTGTGTCGACAGGTGCCCCTCTAAGCACATGCACACACTGCCATGAACTTCAGGACCCCAACCGCTGGCTACTGAAATCCCACGCGGCCAGCAGAGAGTCCTGCCCTCCCATGCCCTCTGCCCCCGGATCCCGACCCTGGGTCTCCTGGGCTGGGGATGAGCTGCTCACTCTAACATGGAATTTTACCTTCGAAATTGGGGTCTCCTTGGCCATAGACTTCTGCCTGATTTGGGGTGAAGTGCCCTGGCTCTAGTTCCAGGCCCCAGGGTCCTGCCACACACACAGCTGGGGCACGGAGCGGGCTCTGGCTGTGACACCCAGCACAGGTGCCCCTGATCCTACCTACCCGGGCCCCCGGACCCTGCTGGCTGCCCATGGCCTCATGGTGCCCCACTGCAGCCTGACTGTCCCTGCTGTGACTGTGCCCAGTCTATGCCCTCCTCTCCTTGCTGCGAAGAATGTGCTTCCTGCGGGCAGGACCCTGCGCGCTCCTCTTGCTGCCCTTGCTCCTGGCAGGCGGCTGACAGAGGGCTGGTGAGTGACCAGGTGGACAGTGTCCACATGGAAGATGGAGGGACATGCAGCAGTGCCATTGTGACTCAGACCAAGGTGGGTCCAGCTGGGATGTGGGGCTGGAGCAGCTCCCAGCATCTCCCCTCCCCTGCTCACCTGCAGGCTCCTTGGCCCTCCTGACCTGTGCGCAGGACATGCCACCCAAGTTCATGCAAAACAAGTGGCGAAACCTCAGCCCCGGGAGAGGTCGGGGCCTGCACAGCCCAGGGCCTGGTTGAGCAGGGGGCTCTCCTGCCCAGACTCTGCCTTCTGACATAGGGTTGGGGGTGTGGAGAGGGTGGCCTTTGTTGGTGGGCTGGCCTGGCCATTCGTGGAATGCCTGGTCTTGGCACTGTGGAGGCCATGCCGCAGGAGGGGCTGGGCCCTGGAGGGCTGCTTCTCATTCCATGCCTTCCTCCCGGTGCTCCCCTTCTGGGTGACTGCATAGGGCAACCAGAGCACAAGTGCCCCTCCATCTCTGGCTGACCAAGAACCCACATCTGTGTGTGATCCGTGACTGCCAGGTCCAGGCCAGCCCAGGTGGCGGCTCAGGGACAGGTGGAGGGGGGCAGAGGAGCAGGCCACGCTCAGGGCTATTTTGCCACAGCCAGGCGGGGCAGCGTGGGCCTCCCTATCAGCAGTCACACAGGGACTGACGAGGCTCAGGGGAAGGACGACGCATCAGTACTGAGAGGGCTTGCTCCTGTCTCCTGTCACTCTCAGGCCGGTGACCCCGGAGCCCGCATTGCAGATGTGTTCACTGAGTGACAGTCAAGTCCTCAGCACAGGGTGGGGGCCTGGAACAGGGAAAGCAGGGAAGTTCAGGTTTCCAGATAGCGATGGACGCAGGCCCACACCTAGGTGACAAATGTACTGCCGTGACAGGTGTGACATCAGGGAACAGATCCCCGTCCCGCCTCTGCAGCTTTGGCAGGAGTCTAAAGTCATCCCAAAGAAGTGAATGCACTCATGCAACCCACGGTGGACGGGAGGCTGCCCTGCCTGCCACTCCTTTTCTAGACCGACTGTGTCTATGTGTCACTATGTCACCTCCCGTCCAGTGACACCTGCGGCTTCAGCCATGCACCCTGCCTGCTGTCCTTACGTCCTTGCTGGGCCCGCATGCTCTGAGACACAAGTGGGTGCACGCATACATGTGCACTCCTACCGCAGGTCTGCCAGGGCCCAGCTGGTGGGACGGTGTTGACACAGTGCCGGGGGCATGAAGAAGCGGCCCCTTCCCAGGTCTGTGTGGATGCACACTGGGCCCCAGGGCCACACACACCTTGCTGAAGTCCTCCCCAGGAAGTGCACTGCAATTTGTACCCTCTGCTGAGGAATTGAGGAGAGGTCATCTTGCTGGGAAGCTGCAGAGGGCAGAAGTCAGGAGCACAGACCATGTCCACCTCACCCCCAGACCAGTGAGCAGAGGCTGCCCAGCCAAACCCCAGGCAATACCAAATCGCTGCTCTGGCAACCTGCTCTGCCCTGGAGGATGCTGGCCCGAGTATCACTTCTCATCTCCTCCACTGATTAAATAAAGCATTTTTAGCATTTCAGATTTTTCTTATAAAGCTGCTCGCTTGCTGAAGAATGGCTGTGTTTACATATAGGGACATTTTTGTAGCTCGATTCTTAAACCGGGCAGATGTCTGGTAGTATTGAGAATCAAGTAAATATTTGCATGTTCTGCCTTCTGCGAGACAGTGTGGACTAAATCAGCAACTGTATCTCACAGTCTGCAGAGAGATGCCACTGAGGCGTCTGTCTGTCCTCTCTGCACCCGCCTTCTCTGCTGCCAAGGCGCATCTTCGCTGTTTCTGGGAGAAGAAATGGGCAGGAATGGGTGGGAGAATATTTTTCTCCACCAGAAGAAGGTTACAGAAGCCACCCTTCTTTCCTTTCTCCCTCACTCTGAGGTCAGGAGTCCAGGTATTAGGTCACTGAGTCACTGAGGATGCTGGTTTCTCCTTTGGAGATGGACACGAGGGGCAGGTGGCTCTCCCCGGGGGTTGGTGGATTGAGGCACAGAGAAGGTGTGCTCTCTGCCCCCACACCCAGATCCTGGGGAGGACAAATGGTCTCCATCCAACTGAGCAGCTGGGAAGAAAGGAAAGGAGGTAAACATGTAGCAGGGGACTTACCCCATATGAGGTCAGCACCAGCTGAGTTGGCAGAGATTGGAGTCATCGGTGTTTGTGCTCCTGGTCTGGTCTGAGGGGTTGTTGGCAGCTTCAGGGGGAGCCAGAGACTGGTTACACTTGGGAAATGGAGGGGGCCCGAAACTGCTGGACAGGACTTCCTCAGACCTCCATCCTGCTCGCTCCTGGCTGCCCCTCCCTGAGCTCCTTACCTGATGTCCTGGGACTTCTGAGGGCCTGCTGTCCCCAGCCCCAGTCACTCTGCAGTCACCATGGACCCTGGACCGTGGACCCCAGGCTGTGCCCTTGCTGCCTTTCTGGGTCTTGAGTCTGACTTGGGGGCTTACCCAGACAGTTTCTATCTGGCAACACCAAAGACAGACAGCTGGTCTCCCCTGGGTCTCTGGGTGGTCACTGGCACCCACAAGAACACAAGGAGGCAATAGAGGGCCACAGTCTCCTATCTGCAATTCCCAAATCCAAAAAGCTAGTTCCAGCATTTACTTCATTATAGCCTAAAATTCATTTAGCAGCAAAATGTTCTCTGACCTGATGCAGAACCATTTATACCCACTATCCATTCCTTTAATGTGACTCTTCATGCATTTCTCTGCAGAATGCTGATGACGTGATTGTGGGTCGCTGCCCAGATCCTACTGGGTGTCACATCGTACAGGGAACAGGTGGCTTTTACCATTTCCAGCCTCAGCTGCGCCTTCTGACACAGCTGCCACACAGAGGCCAACCCTCTGCAGAGACCTGATGAATGGTTCATCTTCTCTTTTGTGTAGTCTGTGCATAAGCAATGCAAAAGTTGCTTTATATTTCCCGGAAAGAGAATATTTTTAAAAGTTAATCCAAGATAAAGATTGCACAGCACACAGAATAGCAGGATCAAAAATATGACTGCACTTTGGAGAAAAAATATTGAAAATATGACGTGCACTTTGCAAGATTGAATTGTTCCGGGGTGGAGTTGGAAACCCACTGCCGACCTCGGGTTTGGCCCTCGAGCTTTGCACCATTTGCATTTCTCTCCCCTTGGGGGATCTCTGCTGGCAAGGGGTAAACTGTGGGTGATTAATGGAGGCTACTGGAGGAACAAAAAGTTCAGGCAACAGAGAAGCAGCGAGGGGGAAGGAGATTGATACTGTGCTTTCAGTGGCTTAACATCGAGAACCAATTTGCTAGGAAAAAATTATTGGATTATGTAGAACCAACCGACAACTCAACTCTTGGCAACGAGCCTTTGTTCTCCGCAAACATAAACCAAAGTTTCTGCATGTTCTCGAAATTACTTCTTTGACTTACAACTTTCAATTCAACACAACTTTTTCATCACCTATTTATAGGGGGAAAAAAAGCACACAGCCTCAAATATGGCCAGGGCCGTGAAGGTCAGGTCGCCCTCAGTCCTAGCAGGCGACCACGCTCAGAGGACATGAACACGAAGGCTAGATTGGAACCCAACTGGGAGAGATGGGCTGTGGAGAGCATGGTGAGGAAAGAGGTCGACTCCCCTGACTCTTAATCCTCACTCTCATTCCATTTGTCAGTGGTCCGGTTTGGGTCATGCCTGCCCCTGAAGATGGGGACTCAACCGTTCGACAAATATTTGCTAAGTACTATGGAGAGCAAGGCTCTTTCTCTACCTCCACGGTGAGGAGGGCTTAGTGGAGGGTTTTATTGAGATGCTTTCTGCAGTGTGCAAAGTCATGCTCACCTGCCCATCCTCCCTGCCCTGGTCCTCCCATCATGCTCTGTCTACTGTGCCACCTGGAGGGCCTTTGAGCAGCCCTGCACCTCAGCACCACAGCCTCCTCCAAGAGCAGAGAGGCCCTGGACTCTGACCACGGGCAGCGGTGGGAACATTGCAGGTACAACAGCAGCCAGGGAACCCCGCAGGGGCTGAGAGTGTGGGCCCTGCAAGCACTGGGGAGGAGCGTGGTTTTGCCCAGGTGAGGCATGGGGCGAGGAGAGGTGGGAGCCCCCTGTGGAGAGGGGCAAGCTGTTGCATAGAGAGCCTCCCATTGCCCCCAGAGTGGCGCCATCAGGAGCCCCGGGCAGCTGCAGGGAGCAGCCCCTGTGCTCAGTCCACCCATCTGCCCTTGTGGTCAGGTCAGGCAGGGTGCTGACTCCACACGGTTGGGGGTTGGTGGTGGGCTGAGGGTGGAAGTTCCAGGAGCAGCAAGATTGAGGCCTCATGGGAGTCTGACGGGGCACTGGGGTGGGGGTGTAGAGGCAGCCTGGGGTCCCCCTCCAGCCCCTGCAGTGAGCTCACACAGCATGCCTGCCACCTGCTCTGGGAGAAGCTGAGCTGGACTTCTTAGGGCCCAGGTCACCCTTCAGCCAAAATCTGAATTCTGCTGCTGTCAAGCTGACCCTTGTCCTTTTCCTGCCCAGCTGAGCCCGTAAGGACAGGCATCCCAGGGTGGTGCGAGATGGAGACCTTGCTTCTGGGAACTGCTTAGTTCCCCTGAACGTCCATCCAGCTGGGTTAATAGGGAGTCAACCTCAGCCGTCCCTGGGGATCCTGTGGGGTTATGTCCCTGAGGTCTACCAGTGTCCCAGATCTGCTACAGAGGAAGCCGCCTGTCTTCTGAAGCTGCCAGTGTTCTCGAAGCTTCAGGCACCCGCTGGATGGCATGGACCCTGGCTGTCTCACCTGGTGCCTTGTCACCTCGGAACATCTGAGTTTGGAAATGACACCAGCCACCTGGCCTCAAAAGAAGGTGGTGCTGGTACCAGGTCCAGGTCTGCTGGCCCTGCTCTGAGCCAGGCTCTGTCCTGTGCTTCCCCTCTCCTTGTCTTCAGGATGCCTCAGCCCTGGGCCTGGTCCTGCCGGGGTTCTGAGCTCAGCTCACCTGCGGAGGGGTGTCCCTTCCTGGCCCATGGGGTACCAAGATCCCAGAGGTTCCTGGGCCTCTCTATCCATGGTTTGCTCTCAGACACTGAGGTTTGAAGAAAGCACAACCAGGTGTCCAGGGACAACTGTGTGCATTGGGTCTTCCCTCTGACTAACTGGCATCCTGTCCACCTCTGTCTCCAGGCCCCACATGATGCCATGTGCAGGGAAGTCCCTCAGCCCAGCCGAGTGGAGACGCAGGGGCTCCTCTGACCAGCTCCCCCACCTCCCACTCCTGGTTCTCCAGGGCCATCTGTCCCCAGTGTGGACGTGCTACTGACCAGAGGAAGTCTCCATAATCCCACAATTCATTTCCCCTAAATAGCAACTCCTGGGGCCCTGTGCACCCCAGGACAGCGAAGTTTCCTTGTGTTAAACACTCAAGACAGAGAGGGCTTTTGGACCGGCGGTTAGATTTTTAAAGCATTTTTTAGAGCTACAGTTGTCATCAGTGAGGCCTCTTCAAGGATTTCCAAATTCCAGTCAGCTTCAGATCCATCAAAAGGCAAGGGCGGGAGCCCCGGGGCACAGAGGCTCACTCCAAAGGAGAGAGAAAGGCCGCGGGGTATGTCTAAGGAAGGTCCTCAACCTGGCCTGCACATCAAAACTGCCCACCAGGCTGTGAGGAAACCTGGTGGCCCACTGTCCACTCCAGGTCAATTAAATCAATCCCCAGGGTGAGGCCAGGGCATCTGGTGGTTTCAAAGGCTCTCAGCTCATTCTGATTGCGGTCAGGTTCAGGACCACGACTGAAGGACCTACTTCCACCCCAGGGAAGTGGCCTTGGCTGGGGAAGCTGGGTGTGGGGCTGGAGGAAGGGGCCAGATTCAGATTCAGGGTCAGCTCCTTGGAGGTGGCGGGGCAATGTGGGGTACAGTGGCTGGGTCAGTGTGCAGTATGGGCCTGCACTTCCCAGGGGCGAGCCTGGGACAGGGTGAGCCCCTTAGGGAAGTTCCTGGAACTGCAAGATGCCGGCACTGCTGCTCTATACGTGGCTGAGGTTGCCAGGCCAAGTGTGGAGTCACCACCTCTCAGCACCCAGATTCCGTGGCCCCGTGGGGCGACTCAGCAATTCCTGCCCCTTGCCTGGCCACCATGAAAAGACCTGGGAGCTGGCTGTGTGGACAGCAGGAGGACAGGCTGCTGGACAGTGCACTGAAGCCAGGGTAGACAGGCTGTACAGGGGCACTGGCCACACCAGTGAGAGCAGAGAGGACCCCTGTCTGGGGGAAGAGGGGCTACTGAGACCCTGCCCATCTGGGAGGACACATGGCAGGTCTGAACAGTGCACCAGATGAGCTCCTGAGCCTGGGAGACACACGGGCAGGGGCTCACCCATGGATCCTGGCAAGTTCAGGCTCCGATGCTATAGGCTGGGACCCGGGATGAGGGTGTGCAGGGATGAGTGGCAGGTCCCAGGGGGCTGATGCGCCTGGTAGACTACAGTCTGTAGCCTGCTCCAAAGCACCGCAAACTCCTTGCAGGGAGCTGACTGTGATATCAAATTGTGGCAGTCCTTGGAACAGACAAGACTAGAGAGATGCTGAATCATGACATCCATGATGCTGACGCAGGGCTTCCAGATGGGCATGGAGCCCTCAGGTGGTCAAGAGCAAGGTCTTGGTCAAGCTCCTCCAAGTACAGCCTCCTGCATGTGAAAGAACAAACTGGGTTAAGGGATCTGAGTTTTCTTTTGTGCTTGCAGCCCCTGGAGGTGGGAGTGGGGTCTGTACAATGCTGTGGCTCGTTCCTGTGAGTAAAGGGTGAGTAGTTGTCATAGGGACACCCAAGGGTGGGCCAAGGAGGCAGGCTTGCCAGAGAGCATCTGCAGGATGCTGGTGTTGCTGATTATGGGGGTGCTCGGAAGACATGGCTCTGCTGAATCTCTGCCACACACAGCAGTGGGTCTCGGGCTTCACTGAGTCCTCTAGTGTGAGTCTTGGTGATGATTTAAGGGCGGTATGTTGGCTGCCTGGTCTGGGGCTTGGTACGAGGAACCTAGGATGGCCCTCCCTGTGCTCTGTCCACAGGAGAGAGGTCCCTCCATGTTGGAAACCACATGTGTGTGTGTATGAGTGACCATTTCACTGTGAGGTCTTGGGGGGCCTGCCCAGGCCTGATGTGTGGCAGGCCACCAGCACAGAAGCAGGAGCTGAGCTCCTCCTGAGAGCAGGGTGGAGGTGCAGCTACGAGGCACAGCGTGGCCAGCGCAGGAGCAGGCCGCCCCGGGCTCAGAGGGCTGCGGTGTCAGGAGCAGGTACTGAAGAGAGGCCTGGAGGTAACTTCTGGGAGGACATCAACTAGGTGTTTGGGGTCACAGTGCTCAGACACCAGCTGTGGCTCACAGCAAGCTTACATAACAACTTCAGGGATTCTTCTATTGGGAAAACTTTAGCTGACCATCTGCACTGAATAGCCCATGTCCCCAGACAAGCCTTAGCAGCCACTGCAGGGGCTTGGTGTGTGCCCTGCTGTGGCCTGGCTGCTGCTGGCTCCGAAGCCTTACTTCCTCCCTGGTGTCTGTCCCCAAGTTTCCATCTGGCTCAGCTTGAAGCCTTCGGGGCGTGGTGAAGATTGTGCCTTATGGGAACATCCAGCGCACAAGGGACACTCACCATGTCTTTGTCACCTCCCTTCCCGTGGCCTCTCACCTGTGGGTTGACCTTTCACTCTATCCCTCAGGTTCCACACTGGGGTGATACTCATGCTGCACCCTACCACCTGATGAAACCAGTCCCCCTCCCGGCTCTACCAAGCTTGGGTGGATCAAGGACCAGGGGACTCCGGGTGTGAGAAGGTTGGGGGCAGGGTCTCAGGGACTGCAGCGTGTTGGCACAGGAGTCACCTGCCCAGAGAAGATTCGTTTGTTATTTCCCTTGTGGGGCTGGAATCCTTCAGGGATGACTCTTTACATTTTGGATGAATTTTATTTAGAACAAAGAATATTTTACAGAATAATAATTTATTTTATTTTTTGTCGGAAATATGCTTTATTTAATGTGACCCTCAAATACTTGTCTGTATGCCAAATGGAACTAATTTAGGTAAGATTTCTCCTGCAAAGTCACGGTTCTCCCAGGTGGAAGTCGCTCCCCAGGCGCTGCGATGGTAGGCGAGGGCCTCAGCTGTCCCTCTTCCCTGAGCAGGAACCATCCCTCTCCACATTCAGAGCGGCTAATGGCTTCCACGTGGGTGTCTCAGTCCACAGCTACCCGTCTTTCCTGTCACTGATCTCCAAGGACCATCGCGGTCATTCTGAGGGGTCTCGGGTCCAACTGCATGTGCCAGGGGTCTCAGGGTCCACTTCACAACCAGTGCATGAGTGAAGTAACGTCCTGACTTGGGATTTTTGCAGGGAGTCTCTTTTCCCACCAGAGCCCTGAGTGTCTGATCTCACGCATCTGTTGCAGAGCGCATGCAGCTTCTCAGATCTCCAGCTGCCATCCAGCCAGTGGTCCTTGGCGCCTGTCTGAAGGTGACTCTGCAGAGAGATGCGCGTTCACCTCTTCTCTGGCTCCCTTAGGCTCCTTTAAATGTTGTCTTTCAGCAAGAAGCACTCGGAAGCTGCCTGCAGGACTTCCTTGGTGTGTGATTAAGAGGGGCCCCTGCACTTGCCTCGGGAATGACTCCGGCTTTCAGTCCCAGCAGATCAGAGAGAACTCGCAGTGGCAGTGATGTATTATTGACTACTGTCTTCACAGAGCCAGGACGGGGCCTAGCTGCTGCCTAGGGGGTCCCTGGGAGGAGCGTGGCTGTGCTTGGGCTGAGGCTGAGATTCCACTGCTGAGAGGCCGAGAGGCAGAGGGCCTGGCCGGGGCTCTGGGAAAGATGTGGCCAAGGACGCTGACCAGTGAGTCTCCACCCGTGGCCAAGCCCCAGGGTCAGTTGGACAGCTTCTGTCAAGCTGAGACTGCTTCCGGGGATCTCATCAGGCAACGTGAGCTGCACACAAGAGGGACAGACAAACGTGCTTTTTAAATAGACACGTCAGCGTTTCTGTAATTTTTCTAGACTGGCAAAAACCATGAAAGATTAATTGAAAATGCTTTTGTGTGAAAGACGCGGGTTTCACGGCACGGGAAGTCGGGAGGCGCGGACTCAGCCCCCAGCAGAGAAAGTCATGGAGAAAAGACGTGTGACATTCACCGCTGTGCCACCTGCTGAAGGTCAGCTGAGGGAAACCCCGAGCCAGAGTCCACGCGTCCACTCGGCCTCTGCCGTCCGCTTTCCCTCGTCCACCTGCTAGGACTCCTGGCACTTCTCTGGACCCACCTGAGTCAGAACTAGGAGGAGGAGGAGCTTTGGCCTGACTCTAATGAGATCGTTGGGTCTGGAAGCTCCCAGAAGCCCTCGCGAGCTGGGCTGTGGCGGAACTGGAGGGTGCGCGGCAGGGCTTGCACTACCCGCCAGCTCCACTCAGCTGTCCAGCAGGCGCCTCGTGCCCAGGGTGGCTTTGCCCTCGAATGAATGTCTCTCTGAGGTTGTTTCAAGGCTGCTGTTACGCGTCAGCTGTGGGTCACAGCTGGTGAAGATAAACTGTGGCATTAGCCTTCTCTAATCTTTCAGGCAACTGAGTGGGACGACATTTGTCTATTAAAGAAGCTTTTAAAGTGACAGCTTACAAACCACAATGGCTTCAGAGTCCCTTCCATTTTCTTAAGTAAGAAATGGCTGCTGTTCTTCACTGGCTTATGCTGCTGGCCCCGGAGAGGCCACGGCCTGCTCAGATGGTGGAGGCGGGCTCTTGGGCGGGGACCCCATGTTATGGGTGGTCAGACCCTCTAGCCCCCTCCCCAATGGACACAGGCACACTCCTCACAGGTGACTTCCACTGGGGTCTTCGAGGACAGCAGTGCCATCACAGGAGCCCAGTGGAGAGGGCGAGCCCCCAGAGCCAGCTCTGCTGTGACCGACAGCAAGTGGGGTCAGGAGCCCTGGCCTGCCTCTCACATCCTTTACAACCAGGCTCCGGGCTTCTGCTTCTGCTCTGATCTGCCGAGTCCTCGGGGACCACTTCAGCATCTCAGCGGAAGCTGGAGGATCTCTATTAGCCGCTCAGACTCTCAACAGAATGTGACACTGGGGCAGAAGGCGTCTGCTGCAGGACTGGCACCCACTCCGTCCTCACTGGGCACACAGAGCAGATGCCCAGCCCTGGGCCAGGTGCCTCTGGGTCCCCAGCACAGGGTGGGCCTTCCCTCCTGGTGGCTGTGTGAATGGACGAGCAAGTGAACAGACAAGAGATGAAGCACTTTATACACCACCTGGTCTTGGGGACCTGCCACCAGCAGTTCTTCTCATGGTCACTTTTGATACGCGTGTGGCTGCCCAGGGCAGCTCCTGGTAATGCTCTGTGAACCGCCAAGCTTCCGTAGTCGCTCAGACCCTGCATGTCAGATGAGCCCGTCCTGCCTGACCTGGGCCCACTTGGGGTGGCCCTGCCAACCCGCTGAGAACCTGCCCCATTGTCCAAGTGTCCTCTGCCAGCTACTCTCGCCAAGAGGTTCATGGCCTTTGGGTTCACAGGACCCTGCACTATGGGTTGGAGACTTCCTTTCCTGTCCACCTCCTCCTTCCTGGGTCTGATGGGGGCACGGAGATGAAAAGAGCAGGGATTCGGGGACAGAAAGGCCCAAGCTCAGTGCCATATCCCTCCCCACTTCGTGTATGCCAGGGGCAGATGATTTCATGTTCCCTTAAAGTGAACCCAGGAATGTGGCAACCCACACGGACTTTTGGAGATGGGCCACCAGCTCAGTGGACGCAGCAGGCCCTGAGCAGTGAATTCCATGCTTCCCCAATGGAGCAGCCTGGGAGGCTGAGTTGGGAGGCCCAGCAGGGAGGCCCAGCCACAGGCCTCCTGGGGCCTCCTGTTGTGTTGGAGGGCCTGTGCGGGCATGTTAACGAGGTGGATCCTTTCAGGTTTCCTCTTCAGAACAAAGTGCCCCGGGTCTGCCTCTCTCATCAGAACTCCTGGGCCTGGCTGGAAAGGCAGTCTGAGCCTGGTCAGCCCCTGTGGAGGTGCGGGCTCACCCTGGCTGGGCACGCAGCATTCCAGGAGATGCATTTTCTAGAAGCGTAACCCTGTGCAGCCAGCCTCCTGGCACTTACTTCCACCCTTTGCTGGTCTCCCTCCTGTGGAACATCTTTTATTTTTGCCCATCTGATGGCTGAAGGAAAGGGGTTCTCAAGGCGGTGTCCCTGGCCTGCCCTTGGTTCTCTTCCGTTTAGTCAGACTTGCTGAGGTCCACCTGATATGTAGCAACGCTTGCTTTTCAGCAGACAGTTGCATGCGGTTTTACAAATGCACACAGTTGTGTGCCCTCGGTGAGGACACAGGCAGTCCCACCCCAAGTCCCTCCCGCATCTCTCTGGACTCTGTGTGCCTCCCCTGCCGATGGTCTGACTTCTGCCGCAGGCTCCCCTCTGCACGGCATCCTGTGTGTGAAAGTGTGCCCAGTGTGGCCATCTTTTGGCTCTGGCTTATTTCACCCAGCAAATGTGCGGGTGGCCCCTCTGTGCCCTGGCGAGCTCCGCAGTGGGTTTGTTTTTGCTCTGAGTGGCATTGGTGGTGTTTCCTGACCCGGGGGGGATTAGGAGTAAAACTGCCATCAGTTTTCACGTCAAAGAGTTTGTGGACATGGATTTTTATTCCTCTTGGGTGAACACCTGCGAGTGGGATTTCTGGGTCATATGGTGAGAGAGTGGTTCACTGTTAAGGAACTGCCTTCAAGTGCTTTTTTATTCCGGTGTTTATGCACATTCCTGTGCCGTCATTTAGATAACTTGTCCCTGAAATATTGGGGGTGGGGAGACAGGTGCACACTGGAGAGCCATTTGGGTTCTACCCCAGTGCCTCAGCCCTGCCCTGCCTGCAGCCCCGAACCTCTGTTCCTGGTGGAGCTGCCACAGTGGGTCTCTCCCTTGCCCGGGGCGTACGCTGAGCTCTAGTGACTGAGGTCACAGATGGCGATGGCTTCTGCTGATGAGCCAGGATCCACCCAGCGTAGACTCGCAGGACATGGCTCCTTCTTTTCTGTAGAAAGCTCATCCTCGGCATCTTTGTTTCCCATAACCACTGTCACATTTGCACTCTTTGTCTTTGCTGTACTGAGATTCAGAACCCCAGGGCACCGTTGGCCGGCCACAGGCCACAGTTCAGAGGGCTTCTCACACCTCAATGAAATGGCACAACATCGCCGACATCCAGGTTTAGAACGATCATTTTGTTACCCCAGGAAGAAACCTGGTCTGTTTGAACCCGTCTCCAGCCTGAGCCCTCTGCCTTCTGTGTGATAGATTCTCTGGTGAAGGACATTTAACATAGAGAAACAAAAACACGTGGTCTTTTGTAACTCCCTTCTTTCATCTGTACACTGTTTTCAGCTCACTGGCCCCGTGGCCTATCCTCGTCCCCCTCCCTTCCACTCTAGCAAGACCAGCTGTTTGGCAGCCCAGCCTCCTGTTTGTCCATCCATCAGCTGATGGCCACCTGGGCCTTCTTCCTGTTAGGCGACCTTGTTCATATGCTGCTGGGAACATCAGTGTGTAAGTGGTGTGTGGAGGTACATCGCCCCACTTCTCCAGGTAGGTGTGTAGGGGTGGAGTCCCAGGGTTAATGGAGAGCCCACGTGGGACATTTCGAGAAACTCCCAACCCGTTGGTTTTTATTGGTCACCCTTTGCCATAACCCTTTGGTGGCTGCTGGTAACTATAAAGACCTCAGCCGGCCTTCAGCTCCTGGCTGATTGCGTGCTACTTCCTCGATTCTGAGCCCCGGGCTCAGTGTCTGCCACTCCTTCAGGTCAGTGCTGTGTGTGCTGTGGGGTCAGTTCTACCTTCTGGCCAACCACAAGGAAGGCCCCAGGTTTCCCTGAGGCTGTGCAGTGTCCCTGGCCTGCTAGTGCCACAGTCCCTGTTTCCTGTCTTTATTCCCTAAATGTGCAGTCCAGGCCACCCCGCGGGAGGACAGCACACAGGGCGGTACCCGAGTGCTGGACCGCAGTCCCAGGGCTTCTGCTCAGGAACATTGTCGTTCTCCTCTCCTCGCCAAAGAGGGCAAGCTCCAGGCGGGAAGGGTGTGCCTGCTTGGTCTATTGCTGTTCTCTGAAGCACTCCGTGCTGTCCCTGACCAGTGACCATCAGCATTGGGTACAGACATCGTGGCTCATCCTCAGCAGGGTACCTAAGCCAAGCAGGTATCTGACTCTCGTGGGGAAATTCCACTCTGTCCTTTCGTCCTTGTGCTGTCCAGGAACCTGAGATGGCTCCTGTCACTCCCAGGGAAGTGGAAGCTCCAGACCTCCAGGTGGAATTCCCTGCTCCGAGCTGGGGGCATGCCCTGCTGTCTAGTGACCTCCATCTCTCCCCTGGTCCTAGTGCCCTGTGAGAAGGCCTCTGATGGGGGCGAACGCAGGGCCAGGTCTGAGAAACTCGGGGTCAAGCAGGCTGCTCCTGTGCTGGGCTTCCTCCTCCTCTTTCCGGGGCCCCTTTTCTGGGCTTCCCCTTCACTTCCTGCAGCAAGATGAGTGCATTGCCGAGGTCCTGGGCATTCTGGGGAGCAGAGTCTGGACAGTGAAGGTGAAATTCTGCAGATGCTTCTGGGCGTCGCATGGAGCTGCCCTGGGCTGCGTATGACGAGTCCCCAACGCTGGCCCCTCGGGTCTCTCCCTCCCAGGGCACTACGGCGATCCCTGTGCGGCCTCCTCGTATCCCAGCCTCCTGGTAGATGGACAGAATTGGAGGGAGAGGCCCTGAGTATCCTCGCTGTCGAATCAGAAGCCCGCCAGAGGGTCTCTTCCTTCTCCAATAGCCTTTTGCTTGTCCCTGGCTCTCTGTGAAGCCCCAGCCTGTGTCATCTCCTTTACCAGTTTGTGAGGTTAGATATGACGTGTTGCCCACAATGTCGAGTGTGAGACCAGGCAGGGAAGTTCAGAGGTGAAATGACCAGATTATAAGGGCCTAATCCACTGACGTGGGTGAGCGGGGTGCTGACAGTGGGCCCCTGGGTGTGGCTGAAGGAAGACGTCACTGAAGGGAGCCTCTGGGTTATATTTTGTCTCTGTGAGGGGAGCTCTCCCTGCTTCCTGTTGACATTCATCACCCTTCCACCATGATGTTCTGCTCACCTGCCCAGAGCAAGGGAGTCGCCAACCATGGGCTGAACCTCTGAAACCATGAGCCAAATAAGCTTCCTCCTCTACCTTGTTCTTGTTGATGATTAAAACACGGGGTTTGATTTTCTTTCACTGTTGCTTCTTCCTGATGCTGTGTAGAGATTGCCCTCGTGCGTGGGCGTGCGTGTGGTTTGTGCGCTGGTGAAGCAGCCCCCCTCACGCAGTGAGGGTGGAGATACCCCTGGTCTGGGCCTTCTCCCTCCCCCAGCTCCCCGGTGGCACCCCACGGAGCTGCGCTCACCAGTGGTTGTCCAGTGAGTGAGGAGCTCATTATTACAGTGGCACAAACATGGCAGCTGGCTGCTGGTGGGCACACGGGGCTGCAGGCTTCCTGATAGAATGGTGGGCAGTAGTTAGATAAGTCATGACCGAGATCCCAAACATCAGGGATGCCTAGGCAGGGGGTCTCTCAGGAGCCTCACTGGGTCCCCTGGGGGCCCTTCCTTCCTTTCCTTCCCTTCCAGAGGGCAGGAGGCCTCAAGGCCTTGAGGAACCCCTCCTCTCTAACGTGGGGGTGTGTACGTAACAGAAACGCCCTGCTCACAGGTGTGGAGCCTGGGCGTTCCCTCAGGCCGGGGCAGAGTTGGTGTCTGGGGCAGGCATGGCTTCCACTCCAAGATGGCTGTGTTGTCACATGGCAGGAGGCACAGAAGAAGAGTGTGCTCCTGTTGGGGCCCAAATCCCACCTGAGGACAGAGCCCTCGGGACCTCATCGCCCCTAAGCCCCGCTGCCTGATTCTGCTGCACTGGGGTTGGATTCCGACAGGAAACCTCACTCCAACCACAGCACATGGCACCAGCTCTGGGCTTCAGGACGCTCAGCCCAGGGAGGACACTGGGTAAGGGAACTTCAGAGCCACCTGTGTGCTCCTCCCTAGGGGAAGGACTGTCCCCAGTGCAGATGCCGGACCAGAACAGCCCCTGGGCAGGGCCTTTGTGGACAGAGTGGCCGAAGGACATGGCAGGCAGATGCAGGGGCAGGGCCACGTTCCTCTGCATGTCCCTGTGGTCACCTGGGTTGCCAGGCCCCAGGCTGCTGACCTCCCCACCCAGAGAGCTGCTCACACGTCCCTACCTGGAAGGAGGGGCCTAAAGCCCGCTGGTCCTCCCTGGGCACCTCGTGTGAGTACCACCCCCCTATTCCCCCCCCCCCCCGCCCCTCACTTGCAGGTGTTTTGTGGCATGGGGATCTTTCTCCTTCCTCACCTGGGGATCCGTGCCTCAGCCTGGCCGCACTCACCACCGTCTTGTCCTTGAGTGACGTCTGCTTGGCTGAGACCTTTGATGACTCGGCCGGCATTGACCCCTCCAGACCTGATGCTCCAGGCCGGCTGTCACCCCCTTCCCTCCACCTGCGGGCTGGCTGGTGGACAGTGGGTCTCTGTTCCTCACCTGGCCCTGACCTGTTCCCAGCAAGACAGGAAAGCTCTGAGCCTCACTGCAGTCTCTGGGCCCTCAGTGAACAAGTGACTAACGAATAGAGACGTCAACCGTCGTGCACAGGGCGTCCCGGGCTGCAGGTGGACGGGCCTCCCTGGAGGACCTGGATGGAGCAGGGAGCCTCTTGGCTGTGAGGAGGAGAGGAGACGGACGTGGAGCACAACACCCCTGGGCTGGGCTGGAAGACCACCGTGAGGAACAAGAGGCCCCTCCTGCTGCTGCTGAGAGGAGGCTTCTGGACCCAGGAGATCCAAGGAAGCGGAAAGCAGAAACACATTCCCGGGGAATGAGAAGGCTCAGAGCCCTGGGCCCAGCCTCCTCCACCCTCTCCTCCCAGCCAGCACACTGGGCCCCGAGGCCCGGCCTCCTCCACCCTCTCCTCCCACCCACCCAGCACAGTGGGCCCCGAGGCCCGGCCTCCTCCACCCTCTCCACCCACCCAGCACAGTGGGCCCCGAGGCCCGGCCTCCTCCACCCTCTCCCCCCACCCACCCAGCACACTGGGCCCCGAAACCCAGCCTCCTCTGCCGCAGTCTGGCTGGGCACGAATAACCAAGCCGCCACAAAGCCTTGTAGGTTCAAACAGCAACTACTTTATTTCAACTCTTACCGGCACTGCATGGTGCGCTTTTCCGCCAACGCCACGCATGCGGCCTTCTCCTGGGACACACCACACACCAACTGGAAATCCCTCCTCCGGAAATCCCTCCTCCGGAAATCCCTCCTCCCGCACTTCCCCAACCAATGGGAACTCTCCGGGAGTCCCCAGGCCCAGGCGGACAGCAGGGGTCTAATAGGCAATTGAACACACAGCTCAACATATCCATCATCATCTCAGTGGCTTGCTGGAGTCACCTCTCGACCACTCTGTTCTGGCAAAAATGCCATGCATCATCCCGACTGGCTATGGCTCTCAGCACTCCTCTACCTGTCTCCCCCCACCCAGCACATACACAGCCCAATCTCTACATTCTTCCAGTGATGAAGGAGGTGAGGGATGGTTACTCCTGCCTCTGGATCTGATGGGGAAGCAAAAGCTATGGAGTCATGAATATCCCTGATGGACTTACCCACAGCAGGGGCAGCTGTGGGTCTACTCAGGGTAAGGAGTGAGTAAAGTTTATCAGTGGCTTAACAACGGCTTCTTTGCTAGTAACATGTATGTTTCAGAAAACCATTCCATCCTTTCCAGAACCCGCATCACAATGTGGAGCTGGGGAATGTTCGAGTCCATTTTGTTTTGCTATAACAAAATGCCTGAGGACAGGCACTTTACACAATAAAAGATCTGTGGTGGCTCACAGTTTGGAGGCAGGGAAACTCAATAGCATTGAGCCAGCATCTGCTTGGCCTCCACTGAGGGCCACATGCTACTCCATATTGTGGTTCAGAAGTGGAATGGAGAAGCAGGCACAGGTAGAAGAATTTATGGGCAGGGAATGACATCAATCCCTTCAGGAGGAAGGATCCCTCATGACCTGCAATACCTCTTGAAGGCCCCCACCTCTCACCAACATTACAGTGGGGACCAGCCACCAGTTTTCTTAGGGACACACCACATCCAAAGAAGCAAGCAGGAGGGTCTGCCTCTGAGGAGCTCTGGTGGACAGCCCTCTGGTGGACAGCCCTCTGGTGGACAGCCCTCTGACCCCTCACCGGCTTCCCTCCAGAGTGAACGAGAGCAGACAGGAGTCCTCAGCATGGGAGACCCATATGAATTGGATCCTCTCGCTTCTCATTTTTATTCTAACTTTTAAAATAGAACATTTTAAGAATAGTTTCATATTTAAAGAAAAATGAGAAGTCCCCTGTGACCCCAGCTTGGCCCACTATTGACGTCTTGTATTCGATTGATATCTTCGTCGCAGTCACTGGAAAAGTACCAAAAAGCTCACAGCTGTCCAGTCTCCATAGTCACCCGGTTCCCTGGGTCTGGGCCTCGCCTCGTGTCCTCTGGATACCCAGATGCCAGCCGCAGCCCATGTTCCATGAGCCTCCCGTCTCCCTAGGCCCCTTGTGGCTGGGCCGGTTTCTCAGACTCAGTGTCTTGACCATGACAACGGTGGGTGGGGTTTCTGCACGGCCCCCAGGGCGATGTGCTGGGGAAGCCGTGTGCCCCTCCCTCAGCCCCTCAGGGCCATCCTGTCTGCAAGGTGCCCTGATGCTGAACAGCCCCTGCCCAGGCTGCCCTTGCCATCCTGCCCCTCCTCCTCCTTCCCACTGGCCTCCTTGGAAGGCAGTCCCTGCAGGCAGCCCGAGGAGTGGGAGCCACGCAGAGGAGAGGGGTGTGAGGGTGCAGCTTGAGGACTGGTGGGGCCAGGAGTGGCAGCCGCCCGGCGCTGGATGAGGCTCTTCCTGTGTGCTGGGTGGCCCCTGTGTTCCTCTTACATTCCGCAGCGACTAACCCAGAGCGGGGACTCAAAGAGAGGGACTCAACGAGAGATTGGTTTTGTTTGCTTCGGTTTTTGAGATGGGGTCTATGTTGTCCGGGCTGGCCCTGAGCTCCTGGCTCGAGCAATCCTCCTGCCTCAGCCTCCCAACATCTGGACTGCTGGTGTGCACCGTGCGCCTGCTCCAGCAAGAGCCTCTTGAGTCGTTACACTGTCCTCACCCTGGGCACTTCAGCAGACCCTCCCCTTCTCATCATGGACCCCAGCAGCTGCTTCCCTAGGACTTCACAAGTCAAGGAGTATTTTTAATGACTTTGGCCTGTTTGAAAAACCTGCCAAAATTTTCTTGAACTGTCTAAACCCCATGTCACAGTGGTCTTCACTTAAATCAATAAGATCAGGCTCTGGGGGTACAGCCCAGTGACACTGACTGCAGACTTCCCACCTCAGGACTGTGGGAGAACAAATTCCTTATTTTGTTCTGAACCAAGTTTGTGGTAATGTGTGCAGCCTGTCCCTACCTGTGAGCAACCGTGCTAATGGCACTGCCTGCCGAGTTGTTTTGCTGATTCAGTTGTTCAAGCCTTGGCCATGGGGAGCCCTTTCAGCTCCCTCCTGTGCCCCCGACACACCCCATCAATGTGGAGGTTTATCACTTCCCCCCCTCTGCACGGAGGATGCTGCAGGTTTTAGCTCCCTGCCTGTCCAAACAGCCAGCCTCCTCCAGGAAGCCCTCGTTGGACTCCTGGGGAATCATGTCCCCTGGGCCCTGGGAGCTGCAGGGCAGGACCAGAGTTGTGTGTGCTGAGCCAGGAACAGAAGCGCCCACAAACACTCGTGGTAGAAACCTCGGCCTCTGTTAAGTCGAACCCTGGTTCTTACTGATGTCCCCACTCTGTGGCTATATGCATCTTCCTGGCCTCCCTCATGCTGGACTGTGGACTCCACTACCCAGCACCTTCCACCGGCTCCCCTCACTGCGAGCTCCAGCACGTCCGGGAAGCCTGACCCGGTCTGTTGTTGATGAGTAAGCCCTGTGCGAGGGGCACACTCTCGAGTGGAGGACAGGCCCACGTGCAGTGCCTTCTGCCTGTGTCCTCACAGACGCCACTCATCTCCAAGGTCACTGGGGTCAGCCCCTCCCTACCCCCTGGGGAGGCTGTCTCCCACACTGGCAGTACAGGCAGATGTCCCCAGGTCCGACCACAGTCATATTTCTTCCCAGACCTGGGACTCCATGAATCGTTCTTTTGAACTTTGCATTCATGAAGGGTAGCCCTTCTTCCTGTGGAGTTCCAGGGGCTTTAAAAGGCACCCTTTCTTGGGTCACGGTGACAGTAAACACAGAGTGTGCTTCCCATCGAGAACCCGCTGGCTCCTGATGATGAAGTCTAGGTTCATTTTTTTGGCATGTCAGCCTCTGACTGTCCCAACGTCATTGCTGAAGACTTTTATGCCAAGCCTGCACTGACCTTGTGGGGGTCACTTTGGGCTCTGCACTGTTCCTCGGTCTCTGTTCTTTCCCCAAGGCCGGGAGTGGTCTTATTGTGGGTGGTGCCATCCGCAATCTCACTGCTCTGCAGGGCTGAGGCCACACTCGCTCTTTCATCTTCCTGTATGAACTTTAGAGCCAGTTTGTCGATATCCCCAAAGAGGTTGCTGGTATTTTGAATGAGACTTGCTGGATCTGCTGACGGGTTTGGGCGGAATTGGCATCTTAACAATCACAAGGCTTCCAGCTCACAGCAAGGACTCTTCCTGAATTTTTAGATCTCCTCTGGTTTATTTTACCTACATTTTGTGGTTTTCTGCATATAGATGCAATGGTGGCATCACCGTGCTTGTCCTGGGGACTTTCAAAGAGTTACAGTTCACTCCGTGACCATGGCTCATGTCTCCCCACTCTCCGGGAGCCTGTTCCCTCTTCAGGGCACCAGGTCACTCCTGCAGGGTGATCCAGGCCTCTTATGTGGCAGGCATCAAAGACAATGCATCAATTGTTGTCATCTGTCCATCTAAATGACAGTCTTGGGCACTTTGGAAGAGTGACTTTGTCATGTCCATTTCCCTGTCCCCAGAGACATGTGGAGAGTTTTAATTCGCCCTGCCCTCTGCAAATCTCAAGAGCCTCTGGAAACTCCTGCCCCGATGGAGGTTGCAGGACCCCAAAGAAGAAGTACAGGAGAGCCAACCATTAGGGCAGCTGAGAGCTGCAGAGATGCCCACGGCCTGACCACAGCCGCCTTGCAGGAGGATGCCCTTCCTTTAGTGGCATCTTGAGGACGTCTGGCCAGCATTTCTACCTGGATGCTCAGACCTGGCACTGTGCAGAGGGGCTCGTGAGAAATTCAGGTGGTTATTGGCTTCTTTTTGCAAATGAGCACAACTCTGTAGAACTGGTGGCGGTGAGGCCTCATGAACAAGGGACCCAACTCCACACTAGTGCTCCTGGCTTTGTCTCCAGATGGTCCCTGCTAAAAAGCACACATAGCACTTGCAAGAAGAGACACCACAGACAGGAAGCCAGGCTGGACCTGTGCAGGTGGAGAGGGCAGCTCTGCTACCCATGACCTGCTCCACAGGGCAAGTGCTGGACTGTGCCCTCTCACATGGTATGAGAAGAGCCGTCTTTACTGCAAGAATTCCCTCTGAAAATTCTTACTAAAAGCTAAGTATATCACAGGCAGAGTCTATGGAGTTATCCAAACTATGGGAACATTTTATTTTCTGAAGAAGCAGTGATTTTTTTTTCTTATCGTTCTTAGAAATTACTAGCATTTTCCAAAAGAAAGAGAAAATGTTCTTTTGGTTGTGAATCTATCCCTTTTTGTTGATTTTGTTTTGTTTTTGGTAAAATATGGTAAGATGTGGGGTTTTTTTTCCATCCAACCTGGCTGCAGAGTGTTTAAAATTCAATTAATGATATCAGTAGCATAATACCTGGAATTTGGGACAAAGCTGACCAAGTTCTTAGATACCTGTGGTCTAACTGTGCAGCTCACGGCTGCAAGGTCTCTGCCCTGGCCCCAGGGACACCCGCTGGGCAGGTCAACCTTCAAGGTGGAATGTGGACCCGGGTGTGGACCCTGGAAAAGCTGCAAGGTGTTTGCAGTCCCTGTGGAGGGGCCACTGAAGGCACATCCCGTTGTCTCCCTCCAGCTCAGAGTGTGACAGGAGCTGAGGTTCAGCCGGTGCAGACATTCCAGGGACAGCTGCCGGGTAGTCTCCCATGTCAGGGAGGCTCACGGCCTCGTCCTGGGTCAGCAGTGAGGGGCGGGCCTGCTCACCAATGGGCTCAGCAGAATGGGCCCATCACACCAGCCTCTGGCTGCCCACACGGCACACATGTGAGCTCACACATGTGTGTGACACCTAGGGACCAAGTAAGTAGGACATTCAAAATGAGCTTTGAGCCCTAGAAGCCTGAGCTCCTGGGTGGGACTGGGCCGCAGGAGCCCCGACCTGCTGCCAGATACTGCTCATGCTTGCCAATGCCGCAGGGTTGGAGCAGGGACCCAGGTGCCAACGTAGGGGCAGAAAGGAGCCCAGGCAAGGCCCTTGAACACTGGAGGTCTGCTTTCTGAACCAAATTGGTTCTTCAGAGGTTTCTGAGTCAAGTATCCTAGAATTTCCAGCACACCAGGATGTGACCCTTTCAGAACGCAGGTACTCTTAATGCCTCCTGGGGAGAGGGAGCTGGTCCTCTCGTCCATGTGTCCTGGGCTTCTGTTGGGGTCTGTGGGCCACCTCCACGAGGACCTCTCCCCCACAGTCTGTCATTACTGGGGTGACCCCTTCGCCCCTTCCTAATTGGGGTGCCTTGGTTTGGCACTGGTTCCTTTACAGGTCCCAGCAATTTGAACATGTGCAGGTAGGGGACAGGTGTCAGAAAGGGGAGGGAGCAAGCCACCGCCCTGGTTTCCACGCTCCCCGTCCCTCTGTTTCCACACTGGTGCTCATAGGCAGGTGCCCCCTGAGAACATCTCGGGGTGGCAGAATCTCTCTCGGACTGGTGGAGAGCTGATGGAAGATGCAGGGTTGGGATCTTCAGAGCCCCTGCTCCAGGCTGGGTCCAGCCTCCTCCCTGGGTCTCCTATGAGTGACACCCCAGCCACCTGGGGCTGCTTCTCAGGGAGCTCTGCTGTCCCTACCCTGCTCCAAGCTGCTCTTCTGCCTCCCTGTTCCTTCCAGACAGAGCTATGCTGGGGTTTGTCCTCAGGCCTCGCCCTCCTGTGCAGTGGAAGCTGTGCTTACCGGAAACGCAGCTGGTCCAGCACCATGGACAGCTACTTGCGGAGGCCCATGCTGTTGGGTCCACCTACTAAGAGAAGCTTCCCTGGCCTGGGCTTGTAGCTTCGTCGGCCATTGAAGAGTCTGAGAAGCCAGTTGGGGGCCACACAAGGGCCCCGTGTCCTCATAAAGGTACTCCTAAGAGTCAGGGGCTCTGCCCAGCCCAGGCGGGGCTCTGTGTAGTGCATTGGCCACATTTATTCCCTGGACAAGGACGGGAGGGCATCAGCCTTTGGGCCCTGAACTGGCTCTGCTCTGCCCCTCTAGAAGGGGTCAGCCTCAGGAGAACACCAAGGGGTCATGAGTCAGGAGACAGAGGAGTCACTGGGGACTGGAGGTGGAGGCCAGACGCTGCCAGGGCAGCCACCCTGACCTGGGGTGGGCCAGTGAGCCTGGGGCAGCTCTCCCCATCCCCAAATCAAAGGAGCTTAGCTTCTTCAACTGGTCCTGGTTTTGAGTGTGTGAGTGAGGGTGTGAGAGGGGAGTGCCTTTGTGTGTCCACGTGTAAGGTCGGAAACGTGAGTTTGGGGTGCGTGAGAGCTTGTGAGTGTGTGTGTGTGTGTCTGTGTGCAGGAGTGTGTGAGTGCACCTCACACTTCCTTTGCTCAGTCCAGGCCACGCTCTTCCCTGGTGGGCAGACATGAAGCAGAGCCTTGGATGGATTCTAGGAGACAGGTCTGGGGACCTTCCTGGGCCTCTCCGTGACACAGGCCTGAGGAGGGGCCTGGCCACTTCTGCCCCAGGGGAACTGAGCTTCCTGTTCCAGGAGGAGCCCCTACGCCTGGCACAGCACTGAGGTGCTCTGAGATGCTTCTCCATGGGGGGGTGCTTGCTGTCAGGTGTCCTGGGTGGGCCAGTCGTGCCCAGGCCTGGTGGCCGCTCTGTCCTGGGCAGGCTGCAGACAGGCGTGTCCTGGCCCAACCTGTGCTAAGGGGAGGGCTGGATTGGCTGACCTGGGGATCCTCTCAAGGCCGCAGGTGGCAGGCAGCTCTGTGGTTGGTCCCAGGGCCTGGTAGTCACTACTCCCGGTGGCACCAGCACCTGACATGCGTTCATGCAGACAGTGGCAGCTCTGTGACACAGGACAGACACCTGTTGTCTTCCAGAGGGGCCAGTGCTTGACCCCTGGGTGGTTTCTATGTGTGTGGATGGGGCCGTCCTTGCCTATGGGACATGGAGACCTGTTCCACATCCCTGGAAGCAGAGGACCACAGACGGACCCTCTCCACTGACGTGGCTGAGTGCTGAGTCCCCGCACCTGCCCAGGCAGGCAGAAGCCGTCTCAGGGTCGACATGTGGCGTCAGCAGATGAAGCACACAATGGAGGGGCTGGGCACCGGTCCTGACAGGGGCTCGGCCAACGTGGCTCCTCTTTGCTGCTCTCCTGAGCAGGCTGTGGACACGAGGCTTGTGCTGGGACCATGTGCCCAGGTGAGAAGATGCTCCCCTGCCTAAAATTGTTCTCCTCATGGCCAGCAGGGTCTGGGAGTGCCAGGCTGGACACTCTCAGGGAACATAGGAGCCATGGACCTTGTCAGGGACAGGGACACCCAGAGTGTCCACCCCTGGAGGGTGGTCTTTGAGAGGAAGGCCAGGTCCTAACCAGAACTCCCAAACCCAGGTGACCCTGTGGCTTTGCTGGGGTGGGACAAAGTTGGCCGTAACTGTCCCTGAAACAGGGGGCACAGGGGCTCACTTCTGAACTCTAACGAAAGACGGAAAAGATTTGAACAAGTGACAGTGTCCATGGCTCCAGCCCCAGCGACGAAGTGGATCTGGGGACAGTACAGGGGAGGCACCTTTCTGGAAGTACGTGCCAGCTCTGCCGTCAAGAGGCTGGCCACACCTGCATTGGGGGGCAGTGGAGGGGTGTGGTGGGTCCTGCCTCAGGTGAGGAGGAAGCTGGGACGTGGCTGGGCCCCAGCCGCCTCTGAGAGCTGGCGACCCGAGAGACGCGAGGCACCAGGGACAGACGCCTCAGGAAAAGCCTGGCCAGCACCACGCGGGCTCCCTCAGCATCGCCAGAGCAGGGGCGGCTGTGAGCTTCCCAACAGCCTCCGGAGGGCAGAGGGGGTGCTGTCCTGCCCGCCAGGTCCAGGCTCCCTGCTGGGCCAGGTCAGTTCCCACGTGCCAGAGCCCAGCCTCTGCTCTGGGTCCAGGGGTCACTCACAGCCCAGAGGGGGAACCTGGGGACGAAAGCCCCGGACAGGTGGGGGCCTTGGCGATGGGGGAGGGGGGGGGCGAGCACTCTGAGGAGCCTCGGGCCCCCAAGGCCACCCAGAACCTGGGCCAGCTTCCTCCTGGGTGCCTTGGGGAGGCGAGCTGAGCTGATGGCTGTTTTAGACAGTGTTAGTGTGTGAGGATCGTTGTGCTGTCTATAGTTAATCTGTAACTAAGGTTCTCTAGGCATAAAAATAATGCTCCCACCATCACTAGGATTTAATTTCACTCACGGCACATTCATAATTCCAGGCATCTTTATGGTGTTATTTTGATAAGTTTGCATTTGTTTTTATAGCTTGGCGTGTGAAACCTCTTTGAGAAGGCAAAGCCCCATAGAAGATAAAAGGAGTACTTTTTGTTGTAAAAAAGCAACTTCCAATGTGCTCATGTGCTGTTTAGAAACCAGGAAAGACACAATGTGCAAGGCCCCGGGGGTGTCAGAGGAGAAAGGCATGTTGGGCCGCCTCGTTCTCTTACGGCTTTCCTGCCCCGGCAGTCACAGCACCTCTCCCAAGTCTGGCTCCTCGTGGCCAGCTCTGCTGCTCAGATCACAGCTCAGCATGCTCACCTGGGCCTCACGGTGCTGCACGTCTCTAGTGCTCTTCACAAGACGCAGTGGGCTTCGAGTCCACCCCGTGGGCTCCAGTGCACACCTGTCCACTGGGAATGGGTCAGTGCAGGCTTCTCTGCACCTGGAAAGCCAGCCAGGGGCAGCTAGTGGCTGTCAACTCAGGCAGGAGTCAACTCACAACCAAAACCATGACCACCAGCTGCCGTCTGGAGTTGTGGGTTCTGACAGAGGAACCCAGAGCCAAGTGACCAGGTGAGAGAAGGTAGCCAGTGTCCAAGATGTGCACTTGGCTCTCAGGTGCTGTCCTGTCCTCCACGTGGCCTTCCCAGGAGAATCAGGTGGGGCTCAGCACGTCCAGCATGTTGCAGCCCACAAGGCCAGAGAAGCGCGTGGCTGCCTGGGTGGCGCACTTCAGTTCGGCCATGCCGGCGCTTAAAGCAAGGCACAGAGTTCTGCCTTGAAATCTAGTGAACGATATGGGGTCCTATTGGAGTGTTGATTGCCACAGCTCCAGTGACGGTTCCCATGGGGGGCGGGCCACCAAGTGGATGAAGCTGGCCCTGGGTTGAACAGCAGGGCAGCTGCGAGGGAGAACAAGCTGGGGCACAGACCAAGGCAGGAGGCTGGTGTCCACCTCAAAGGGCATGTGCTGATCCCAGAGGAAGCCTGTGGGGCCGTGGGCCTGCACCCCCCAGGCCGGGAGGTTAGTGGGCTGGAAGACCCTGACCTTGAAGCAGAGGACAATCCTAGTCTCCCAGGAGTGTGAACCAGGCCTCTCCACTTGAGCACTTCCTGTGTGCTGGGGCTGTCCTGGCAGAGCTGGGAGGCCGACGGTGACCATGACCTCTGCCCTTCCTCCTGAGAGCAGAGCTGGGCCCTCGCCCTGCAGGACTGGCTCTCCCTGGAAGCCCCAGTGGAACAGAGGAGGTCTCATCTGCACGGAGGAGATCAGTGTAGGGACACTGTGTGCACTTTCTCCCTGTCCTTGCTGGTGGGCACTGAGGCTCTGGGGGTGGCAAGGCCTCTGTGTCACCCACTGGACAGTGACGTCAGTAGGAAACAAGCTTGGCGTGCCACACCACTAAGGCTTGGGGATACTTGTCACTGCGCTGGGCCTGTGTGATTGACACGTGAAACATGAGTGCACCGTGGGAAAGAGCCACCCAGTGCCACTGCAGCCCTGAGCCACGGAACTCTCCTCTCCTCGGTTCTCCTGGGGCCAGGGCTGTCCTAGAGCCTTGTGCACGGGGTCAGGGCCAAGGGTTCTGCAGTGTGGAGTGTCAGAGAGGTGGTGTCCTCAGGATGTCACAGGTGGAAGGCAGAGATGGACGTTAGAGAGAAATAGAGCCAATACCTGTCAAAGGGGGAGAAGACAGATTTGATTGAGCACCATGTAAGAGCGGAGAGAGGCTTCAGGGAAATGAGCTCAAAAACACAGCAGCCAAGGCAGCAAGGATCAGAGGGGCTCAGTTTGCAAAATGACCCAGAGTAAGCTTTAAGGTAGGCGATTCTTGCTGAAAGGGTGTCTAGCCCGTTCTGTGCTGCTGGAACAGAAGACCGAGGCTGGAAGCTTCATCCAAAAAAGAGGCTTATGTAGCTCACAGTTTTGCAAGTTCAAAGCCGAGGATCAACTGGCCCCATCTGGTCAGTGTCTGGTGAGGGTTTTGTCACAGAGTAGAAGGAATCACAGGAGGAGAGGCCACCACAGCAAGGAGGGAGGCAAGAGGCACCTAGAAGCCGGCCTTGCTCTGTGACATCCTGCTTCCTGGGTCCTGATCCAGTCCTGCAGGACCTAACCCACTCCTAAGGGCTGAGCAGAGCTCCCTTCTGAGGTGGTGCCCGAAGACACCTAGCCTCCCTCAAGGCCCACCTCTTAAAGGGTCCACGACCTGTCACATCACCAGCCTGGGCAGGGTCTCCCGCCTGTGGATCCTTAGGGACAAACCACAGCAGCAGCCAAGGGCGTGTAGGGTGAAGCACAAGCGGCCTCCAAGGCTCCCGTCGGAGGCTTGGCCTGGGGTCTGTCGGGAAGAAGGCCCCGAGGAGGTGGTGACCGTGGCCAGGATGGATGCACCCTGGCTGGAGTCTGCAGAGTGCTGTGGTCAGCGGCCACGAGGCTCTCAGCAGGGAGGTCCTCCAGCACCTGGACAAATGCTCACAAGCAAAACAGATGAGTGCTTGCTGTGCAGAGTGCTGGGCCTCCAGGGAGGCTGCTCCCGGTGCAGGTGCAGGCCTCGTTTGTCATGTGATTGAAGTGTGAAAATCATTTTCTCTGCCTGCATCACTCCCGTATATTGATATTAACTATAAAAAACGAATTTCTTCCACAGACCAAACAAGCAGATGGGTTTTAAACACCTTAGGAATATAAAGAGGTCACTTAGTGGGTGATAACACTGCTAAGCACCAAGCCACCACAGGGCCCCTTCCCAACTCTCCTTCCTCCTCTGGAGCAGCACCTGGAGCCCCCACACCACACGCTCACCTGGTTGTGGTGGCCGTCCCTGGAGGAACGGCACCCAGAGCCCCACCCTCATGTGCCCATCTGGGCCGTGGGTCTCACCCCTGGAGCTCCACCCCCACGCACTGGGGACCCACGGAGCCTGCAGGTGAGAAGGCTGAAGCCTGGGGGTCACTTGGCTGGTCTAAGGTCTCACACCGAGGGATGCGGGACTTAACCCAAGTCTGCCTCATCCAAAGCTCCCTTACCAGCCCTGGCTGACCCAAGTCCATCCATGACCTCCCTTCCCTTCCTGGCCTCTGCCTCGGAGCACAGAGTCCTGCTCCCCGGGGAGAGAAGGAAGACCAGCTGTCTGCTCTCCCAGGCACCAGAGGCCCTGGACAAAGTTTTCCAAGCTCTCCTCTCTGCAGAGGAGCAGAGGACACCTGAGAAAACAGCCCAGAGCCAGTCGGACTGTGCTCTGCCCCTGGACCTGCCCCACTGCCTAGAGCACATTGGTGCTTCCTTACACAAGTCAAAAAACAGTGGCTTTGAGCTGTGTAGACTGGAGCAAGTCACTTGTTCTACCCGAGTGTGTGGCAGGGGAGAAGACTGCCTCCTAGGGTGCAGGTGAACACTAAGACGCCCAACTCAGGGGCCCAGGGCCGGCCCTCCCACGGCCTCCCTCCACCTATGGAACGGAGGTAGACGGCTCAGCCCCCAGCTGCAGCACAGGAAGCTCACACACTCAGCCTCGGTGTGCACCTCCGCTCAAATGAAGTATCCCCGTTCACTTGTGTTCCCCGGCCAGAGGCACGCCCAGCTGACGAGCGTCCACAGCACCACACCTGGCAGTGGGAATGGCGTTCGAGAGTCTGCAGTGGTGCTGACTTTACGGTGACGCACGGGGGCATTATCAGCTGGCCAGTGAGCATGTGGGTCCCTGCTGGGATGGGGCACCCAGGTGTTTGGTTATAGTGAAAGCCCAGTTAGGGGGCCATTCTTTGCACAATTCAAAGCAAGCATCGATCATCCGTAGGCCTGAGGGTAACTTTGGAGTGAGCAAGGGGAGGTTGAGGCAGAAGGGACAGACCAACGTTCCCGCAGAAAGAGTGGATACTGAACCTGCAGCTGCTGTCCCCAGGTCTGTAGGAGCCGGCTGGTGTGGGACAGACGTGGTGCCCGGGAGTGAGCTCGTGTCTACGTGGTGGAGAGCGGAGTGGGGTGGCCGCTCGACTGGAGTCCTCCCCTCATTTTCCCAGGCCCACTTCTTCCTGCTGACTCCCGCCGACCCCGGCACCACCCTCACGCGGACTCCTGACGCCAGGCCTTGTGTTACCTCCACCCTTGATGGGCTGCTGGGACAGCCAGATGTGGTCGCAGGAGCAGAACTGGACCTGGTGGGAGCTTGCTCAAGGCAGGTGCTTCTGAACCTGGTTTGGAGCCTCAGTCACTGGGCCCCAGCGTGAGAAGGGAGCCCGACTGAAGTGGGCACACGTGGAGGAGCCAGACCCCACTGGACCTGCGTGCACCTCACCATCTCCAACCTCAAGACCCTTGGGAGGGGCAGGAGCCCTTTGTCATGGAGATGCCCAGGCGCCACAAGCTCCTGAGAAGCTGAAGGAGATTCCCCCACATGCAGCAAGGGGAGAAGCAGGTTAGGGACCCTCCCCTGAGTACAGCACTAGGCCAGCTTCCCCCCTGTAGGCCCCTCCTACAGCTGACCCTTGCCCTGAACCAACTGGGGAAGGCAGTCCTAGGACAGAACCGGCAAAGCCGACTCAGGCAGAGGCCCACTGTGGTCAAGCACCCTGAGGGACACCACCGGGCTGTCAGACAGACGGGGCAATTTGAATGGGCGTGAGGGTTGGAAAGTGACTTGGAAACTGCAAAGAACCTCAAACCACTTCGCAACACGTTACTGGCTGATCACACCATTGGACATCTAGGTGAAGGAGGGGACGTCCACTGAAGAAACAGGTTTCCTCAGTGTGCCGTATAGAGACGGGGGGCAAGTGAGTGAGTGAATAACCGTGTGTCGCGAAGGAGATGCCCGGAAGGCTTTGAGAACATCTGCACACTGCAGCCAGCTCTGAAAATCCCCTGCTGTGGGGTGCAGCTGCACACGGCACGTCACCCGTGGCACCCCACCCGTGGCACCCCACCCGTGGCACGCACTGACTCTGTAGAAAGGGAACTGGACATTAAGAGAGAGAGAGGCACTTGGGCTCTGAAAGGACAGCAGCAGGGATGTGCACCCCCCTCCCCGCAGCCCAGGCCCTGAGAGCTACACCCAGGGCCAGGACACTGGTCACTGGCCTGTAGGGCTCCCTGGGGGCGTGAGCCTGTGAGAACACCCCGTCCTGCAGAGCTGGGTGGAGCAGGCGTCTGTGCTGTGACACCAGGTGGAATCAGATCCTGGAGGACGTGTGCCCTGGTGGGAGGTGCCAGGAATATACCAGGGCTGGTGTGCCAGGGCACTGCGGCCAGGGGAAGGGTGGCCAGGGCTCTGCAGGTCCAGCTCAGGAGGAGCTAATGCCCAGGGGGGAGGACAGTCCTGCAGCAGTCCAGAATGGGAGGAGAGGAGGCCACGAGGGACTGGCCTGCGGCTTGCTATGGATGGAGAAAAGCCGGTGGTGAAATCCCGTTTCAAAACGGGAGACCCACCAAGCACCAGTGGCGTCCTGAGTCCCCAGGAGAATGGGGTTCAAGGAAATGGACTTCAGTATTCATAGAGAGTGGGAGCTGGGACCAAGTGGCCCAGGCAGGCCCCACCCAGGCCTGCTTCCTGTCACCCACAGTGCCAGCTCAGAACCCAATGGTCAGGGCAGACGGCATGTGTCCTGCTCCACCCAACGGATCAGGTGCAGGAGAGGCCGTCACCCCGTAGCTGGAATGGGGTATCTTCAAACAGGAAAACCATGGAGTTGGCTTCCCAAACCACAAAACAGAAACAGACACAAACCTAGAAACGTGTGAAATAAGACCTGGCTTAAGACAGGAGAGAAACAAAGACACAATCTTTCCCAGGTCAGGGATATCACAAAGCTCCCAAGAAAGGATCTGTTTGAAGACATAATAAGGAGCAATGAGCAAAGTCTTGACAATGGAAAATAAAATGAAGGAAACTGGAGATAAAAAGGGTGGGAAGAAAAATCCCTCCAACCTCCAGCAAAGAACACGAGGGTCTTAAAATTTAAAGTAACCAGGGCGGCATGAGGCACCCTGGCAACCAGACGGCCCGGGACCGCTGACTTCACGATGCACGTGGAAACTGTAGGGGCCATGTCCCCAGCCAGCCAAGCCTCACTTCAGGTGCCCGCCCCACAGAGCCGGTGCCCTCCAGCAAGGACCTGGGACGCACAGTTCTTACCAATCACCTCGGAAGAAGGACTTCCCATGCAAGAGGCCTGCAGGTGACCTGGAGGCTGCCATGTGGCTGGCGTGAGTCCTGGAACAGTTAGAAAGAGAGGAGGGAGAAAGAAGAGGAAAGAGTCAAACAGCTCATTGATCGTCAGGCAGGCAGGCGGCGGAGGTCAAAGGACAAGGCTTTGGGAATTGCTGACCAGGCATCTGCAGCCTGGCAAGGCAAAGTGGGGTGGGCAGTGGGATCGTAGCAGAGACCCGCACCATCCTGAACACCAAAGCATGTGTGTGCATGAAGGAGCAGGCTGACCACGGCAGGAGGACTCCCAGCCCACCGTTGCACACTAGGACACCCCAGAGACCAGACTCCTGGACCATTTCAACAGCATGGCCAGGAGCACGTCACTCCCACAGGGAGGCTTGCCCCCAGAGGAGCCACCCACTCCACGTGGCACAAAAAACCCATCATGATTCAGAAAAGCCAAAACAACGATAGTAAGCATAAAGCAAAGACCAGAGCTTCTGGCTAAGGGAGGGTCACAGGAGCAGGCATTGTGGCCACACAAGACCCCAATTAAATGTCATGAAGAACACCGTCATGTGAAGGCTGTGACCGTTCATGACCGAGTTGGCGTCCACCGTCTTAAAAATACAGATGCCTGAGAGGCCGGGGAAAAGGTCCATGGAGGGGCTCTGCTGTGTGGTTCTCAGCGTAGGAACCGTGGGGAGGAAACGCAGGAAGAGAGCCACAGAAGGGCAGTCTGTAAGGAGGGCTCCTGCCACTCCTCACCTACCACTTAACCACAGAGAACACGCCCCTCGGCCACCCAGGGGGCATTCATAGAAGGCAGCAGTCAGGGGCCCAAGCCAGGCCTGAAGTGAAATCAGTGCAAAACGCTGTGCTTGAGTCCAAAGACCAAAGATCTAAAAAGACACGAACAGGCAAATGAGGGCTGCCTCGGGGCACAGGCCCACACTGCTGACCCACAAGTGCAGACAGATGTGCCCGCAGCTCCTCTGGTGTCACCAGGGTGGCGGGATCCAGGGCTCAGGGAGAGGCAGGGGGAGACGGCCCCTTGCAAGTTCCCACAGTCTCAAAGGTTACAACTGCCCCGAGGGACAGTGGGGCTGCTCCGCCACACAGGCACTCCCCTGGGACCCAGATGTCCTCTTAAGAAGTTCACCCCAACATTCACCTACACAAAGCCCCCTTGCAGGTGAAGAGCCCCAGGAGCCACCCATGGTAGGCTGGTGGATCAACCCAGGGGGCACAGCCTCAGGAGGCACAGTCTGAAGAAAGTGGTCTCCTGCGGAGGGTCAGGGGCCAGAGAGGAGTCACATCTCTGTGTGTTCTCTTCACACATGATTAAGACTCTTGAATCATGGCGACATTTTACATTCAAAAACATATTAAGTCATGTACACGAGGAATGGGGACTAAGTGCCATCCCCAGCACATGGGTTCACCTCCCAGCAGACTGACACTGACTCCACAGATGAGGTGTGTCACTGAAATCACCCAGGGGACAGAACTCGGACCGCTCGCCCTGGAAGGGATGGGTGCTAATGCAGAGTTACCTGGGGCTGGGAGGTGGACGGGAAAAGAGGGGGCACTGACCGACGAACTTACAGTTAGGGGCAGGGAGTTCTGGTGACCAGAAGAGATGACTACAGTTAATAATAGTGTGCCTCAACATACCTAAAAGAGGGTATTTTAAATGTTTTCATCATGAATAAATGATGAATATTTAAGACACTGAGGATGCCTGGATATTCATTGCCTCAAATATTTATCACTTGCTTGCATGTGTACAGGAATCAATCTTATTGGATCATTGCACAATGGATACGCATGTTGAAAATCACATTATACCCTACAATTATTATTTGTTAATTAATAATAATATGAATTTTTAAAAAATATCGGCAAGGAAATCCTGAGCCTCACTGGGAAGACTTGTGGCTGGAGGTGGTGGGATGCAGGAGCTCTGGGGCAGAGACCCTGGGCTAGCTGCTGGGAGTCAGGGCTCTGTGTGGGAAGAGGGGGCTGCAGTAGCCAGGCCAGGAGCCAGAGGTCGAAGGTTTGGAGGCCCGGCCACCATGATCCTGGAAGGACAGGGGCTCTGCAGAGAAGAGGACCCTCCATGTGGTCAGTGGGGGAGACACCAGGACGGAAGGAGGGGCTTGGAACCTGGGAGGCTGGGGACAATTTGAGCATAGCAAGGGTGACTCGAACCCCACACAGCTGGACAGGAGGGAGCCTGAAGGACACAGTGAGTCCTGAGTGACACTTGGGGAGGGAGGGGTAAGATCTTCCCATAGAAGGCCACTAGCTTCTGGGTACAGAACAGAGTGGGATTAAAATCTCATCACACACCGCTGTGCAAGGTGGACTCAGGCGGGAATTGCTGGGGGGGGGTGCGGATAAAGCCCGGGCACAGGTTTTCTCAGAGAAGAGCGGGGTGGGGGACACTCAGGGAAGGTGCACTTCTCCCCTGCCCCTGGCCCAGGCAGCCCGAGCTGTTGCCTCTTCTCCAGACAGGCCCAGCCACCAGCAGCAGGACGGGCGGAAGCCTCCCGCCAACCTCAGTCCTTGGCTCCCGTGCTCTAGAATAAACAGTCAAGTGCAGTCCCCAGGCTTTGATCAGAGACTCCTGTCCACGGCTCCTTTTTAAAATCTTACAGCATTTTGGAGACGTGCTCCTTCATAGGACATGTGGAGCTGGCACACACGGTGTGGGTATGCATGCGGGAAGGCTATTTGGTAAATTATCTCTTAATATTTCCTTGAATTCTGTGGGATCATGGAAAAAGCCACTGCAATTACAACTAGTTGCCTGGTAACCACTGACTATCATCCTTCTACAAAAGGAGCAATTAACCTGCCTCCACGGTGGGTGCTCCACGGGGCTGTGTAGGCAGCAGAATCTGTCTTGTGTTCTGGCCACCAGCGCTCCCAACACCCCAGGGGAAGCCGTGGGGGTGGTCACATAAAAGTGCCGCGGGGGACCTGGGGCCAGGGGACCAGCCCCAGTGCGGCTGCACCTAGTCAAGCATGAGAGGGAAGGTCGAAACTCTCCAGACACTGGCTCTGCCCTCGCAAATAAGGGGGCAGCTGTTTCTGTCACGCGTGCTTCCAGCTTTGGAATCCCCTGCTCCTTCAACACCTCCGTGAGCAAGGGACGGAGTGAGAGCTGGGCGAGGCTGAGTGGGCCTGGAGCGTCCACCCTCTGGAGAGCCAGAGAACAGGGCTGGGGCACACATAGCTGGGGTGGGGAGCCGGCAGGATCTGGGGCATCCCTGACCCCTGCCGAAGTTGTTTCCCATGAGCTTTGGCCGTGCAGGATCCTGCTGGCTGAACGCAGAGCTTCTGCAATGTGAGGATGTTTGGGGCAGTCACTTCCCTCACCCAGATATTTGGAAAATAGCGAGCCGCTTGAGCAACCTTATGAACAACCATCTCAGAGTGCCCGCTCTCCACCCGGCCCCAGGAGTGCCCACTGTCCACCCAACATGCCATCAGCAGCACAGATGGCCAGTGAGACTCCAGAGCAGAGCTCGGCCAGAAGCAGCAGCCCAAGCCTAGGTTCCAGAGGACGCAGCCGGGAGCGCGGTCCCCTCTGGGCCATCTGTGGGCACAGCAGCATCCTGGGGTGCCCTGTGGCCTGTGCGTGGTGTTTGGGGCGCAATCCCTGTTTCGGAATAAGCAGGAGCCTCAGGGCCAAGGGTGATACAAGCAGAAGACGTGTGTGTGGAGGCCGGTGAGGGAGGAGCCTGGCTCGGGCTGCCCGCGGACCTGAGCTGATCTTGCTGGGCTTCCTCCCAGGGCCTGCCCTGCTGGTGCCCGGGCTTTGTCAGGATATTTGAGAAAAGCATTCTCTTGCACCGGGCACTTTTCAAGCAAAAGGTCTTTTAACAAACTCCCTTGACACCAAAATTGAAAGTCTGAGGAAAGGCAGGCCCCGTGCCTGCAGCTGCATCTGTTGGCGGTGCTTCATTTATGGGAAAGTACGGGGGTGGGGGGCGAGGGGAGCCCAACGGGTGAGTAACGGCAAGTTCAGTCCACAGCTCAGGCCTCGCACTTTCATCTCTACACTGTTTCTTAAAAGAAAAACGCCTTATTTACATTTAAGAGCCTGGCGTGAGCAAGGCCTCCAGTGTCCCTGTTGAAGGCAACTCCTAACGGAGGGTCCCTTGCACCCGTGAGTGTGGGCGCTGAGTGGCAGAAGCCTGCACAGGGTCTGCCCTCTGCAGCTCAGCCAGCTCCTCCTGCAGGTGGTCAGGTGAGTCCCTGCACCAGGCTGCACTGTTCTTGTCCCTCAGTCTCCGCTGGACCTCCTGACCTGTGGTGTGAGTGGGTGCTGCAGCGGGAGCAGGCAGGGTGGGTGTGTGGGCACCCCCCTTGCCCTTCATTCTAACAAGGAGAGAGTGGAGGCCAGCCTGAAGGGCACCACCAGGCCCTGCCCCTGCCCAGGGCTCTGGGCACCCCACGTGGGGACTGCAGAAACCTCCAAAGAAGGGGTGTCCAGCTGGACACAGAGGGACACGTAGGATGACAATCAGGAAACCACAGAGCTCGGAAGAAACCAGAAGCCAAGATAAGTGAGGGGAGGACGCAGCTCTTCCCAGTGAGCGCCCACCTTAGCAGTGGGGAGACCTCGTCGCCAGCAGGAACCCTGGGGGAGCTCCCGGCAAGAAGGGGCTGTGCCGGGGAGCCTGGTGGGGCCAGAGCTGCCCCTTTCTCAGGCCTGCCAGTGTCCGTGCTGGGCCTGGCCCCACAGTGACTCTCCTGAAAGTGTGAGTTGTTGCTCCTTATAGAATGGGGCAGAAGGGGTCCCCAAGACTCAAGCCAAACAGATGTGATTTATTTCATTGAGGAAACAGCCATTGAAACCCTGGGTCCCCAAGGGTGTCACGGAAGTCCTCCTCCACTGGCCAGGCATGGAGCCCCAGGATGACCAGAACCTCATTCCTCTGAGAAGCAGCCAAGGGTCAAAGACATGAGCTCAGCAAAGGGACACCGAGGAAAGCCAAGACCAGACTCCAGATGCCCAAGGGGCCATCGGTGGGGAGTTGATGGATTCACAGCTCAAAGCCAGATGACTAATGGTGGAAATGACAGGGACCCAGATTTCTGCTTCATCTAAGGATGCGTTTTCTGGCAAATGTCAGCGTGGAGATGCCTGCCATCACCGGCGTGAAGACCTTGGACTATGAAGGGTGCTCATGAGAGAGTCAAAGCTTGGGAAGACAGTCTAATCAACCTCTGAAGTCCTTTCTAAATGGGGATTCACACAAAAAGAAATTACTTTTGAAATTACTTTGTGAAGGGGTAGATGTGCCAATTTGCTTGACTCTCGTGTTTATTTCACTCCGTATGTGTGTACCAAAACAGCATCCTGCACACCTTAAATAAAATCAATAAAACTTAAACAAATGTCTTTTTAAAACAGAATCAAGTTATCCATGCCCTTGCCACCCATCAGCTGAGTGAGCTGGGCTTATCCACCCTGTACCTGGCATGATGATGAGGCAGAGGTGGTCACTTATCTCTGACAACAACCCCTGCCCAGGGTCTGCTGTTCCCTGTGCACAGACTGTGTGGCTCAGAAAGGGACTCTCGTCACTTCCAGAGCTCTCGAGGGGCTGCAGTAGATGCATCTCTCAGCCTGAGCAGAGCCTTCTCTGGGAGGATTGGCCTTATGGGCATGCAGTGCCCGGCTGGAGAAGAGTTTGCCTGCTGCCTGACGAACCATGAGCTGGAATCTCTTTCTTCCCCCCAACCTTCCCCTTACTGCCCAGGAGCATCTGGTCTGCTAGAAAAGTCACTGTGCAATTTGGTGGATCAATAGCAATTTGCTGACTTCAAAGATTCTATGAATCCTCAAACAACAAACGAAGGCTTCCCCAGGTGATCCCTGGTACCCACAGGCCCAACACTGCCAGCCGGACAAGGGGATCCGAGGCAGGACTCACCGAAGTGAGCAGAGAAGAGCCCAAGCTGGAGCCCTGGGCCAGGGGGATGGTAGCCTCTTGTCCAGTGCTGCCAGTGTCCTGGGCCCTCTTCTTCCCATCGAAGGTTAAAAGGTCTTCCTGGACTTGTCATCTCCTGGCCATCCTGCCAGACTTGACTGTCCCCTGAGCTCTGCCTGGCTGCTCCCAGAGCCTCTGAGACCCTCTGTGCCCAGTCTGACCCCTGCCTCTGCCTCTACCCAGCAATTCTCTCCACTCTCTTTCTGGGCTTATCAGGGTACAGCCCAGGAGACGTGAAGGTGGCCTCAGGGCTCCTGAGAGAGGCCAGACCTTGTAATACCTCGTAATTGCATGCCACAGGATGCAAAAGTGTTGGCGGAGTTAGATCAATGAGCTCTCGGCAGGAAAGGGTCACCCTCCCTCCCCCAGGGAATGTTTGGACACGTGGGTGACAGCCCTGGTCTGGATGGCCGAGCTGCACTCGGGTGCTCCAGCTGGACTGGGGATGATTTCAGACCTGCTCAACCCTTAGTCTTGGACTTGCTTCTCACATGGACGCGCTGCATTCTCCCATCCACCTCTTCGGTCACTGTGTAGCTGCAAGCCACACAGAACCGACTTATTCGTATTCCACTTATGTTCCCTTACCGCTTGGTGCAGGGTGCATGAGCTTTCTCAGGGCGGGGCTCCGCTGCTTTGTTAATTGTGTCCCCTGTGCCTACAGCTGGCCTTGGAACACAGTAGGTGCCCAATCAACTAACAGATGGTCTGTGCTCCTCAGGAGGGCCAGGTGCATACATGTGGGTGTGATACACCTCTAGTTTGTAAACAGAGGGTGGTATTTTAATATTTTCTTGAATGTACATGAGACTCCTGGGAATGTTCTCAAGATTAAGATTTCATAATAGTAGTACCTGCAGAGGAGCCAGCGGGAGATCTAAGGCCAGGGATGGGGTTTGGGAGGGAGACATCTCATCAATGGGTTGATCATTCCTCAATATGAAAATCCAAAATCCAAAATCCAAAATGCTACGGAATCTGAAACATTTTCAGCCTGGTGTACACCACAGTGAAGAATCAGACCCCTGATCTCATGTGATAGGTCTCAGACCAATGCAGGCATAATCAGAACATTGTATAAAATTACCGTTAAGCCATGTGTATTAGGTGAATAGAAAACATAAACAGATTTTGTGTTAACAAATATCCCCAACATATCTCACAAAGCATATGCAAATATTGCAAAATCTGAACATATTTGAAAACAGAATACTTTTGTCCCCAGTGGCTTGGATAAGGAATACTCAACCTATTTATCCTTCTGTGTTCTGACTTTGGGGACCCTGAGTCGGTTACTGCGTTAGTCACCATTAGTTAGTCACTGTAACCAAGTACCTGACCAAATCAACTTAAATGGAGAAAGAGCGTAGTTTGGATCAGAGGTTTCAGTCCATGTTCATGTTGCTTTGGGCCTTTGGGGAAGCAGAGCAATGTGGCAGGAAGCAGGTGGCATAGGAGGTTGTAAGAAACAGAGAGGAAGGGAGTGGGACTCCCACCTCCTGAAGGTTCTAGCACCTCCTCCAGACCACAGGCAAAGGACCAGACCTTGGCGTACGTTGAAGATCCACACCACGACAATGTCCTAAACATTGGAAGTACAGCATGCAGGCCCTGGGCTTGCGGATCCAGTTAAACACACTTTAAAAGGAAAGAATAAATCCTGTTTTTCTGACTGATGAGCTAACAGCTGTGTGAATCTGACACAGTCTACAATGATACTGACCTTGACTAGTGACCTCAAACACTGCACTGCTTAAAACAACAAACCAGGCTGCTAACTTGAGGAGGGGAGTCAGTCCAGAGTCTACTTCCTGAGGGCCAAGCATGGCACTGAGACTCCTGGGCCGTTTGTGCTGGTTGCGATTATAAAGATACAAACTAACTTGTAGGGAAATGCACGAGATGGCCTTCTGGAATGCCACTCCTGGGTCCCCAGCCTCATCGTGGTGCTCTGGGAAGCCGGGCAGTATCTCCTGGACAAGCCATGCTCCATGGGGTGCACTCAGGTGGGGCCCATCTGGCCACGAGCTCTCACAACACCGTCTTGGGCAGTATTGCAGACAGCTGCATCTGATGCCACCCACACGCTCTATTAGGCCACGGTCCCGGCGTTAAAGGTGCTCTCAGTTATAACCTCCAAATAAAACCAAACCTGGATGGAAATTTATTTCATGTCAGAATTTTATCATAGTTATAAACCCTATCAGGGCTTGAAAGCACTATGACATTAAATTTACCCACAGTGCAAGACAGAGTGTCAGGGAGGGGATGAGTCACGTTTGTTGGTTTTATTTTACCACCAGTACATAGGGAAATTAAATGGCCCCATTTCCTACCTATGCCAGAACCCACATGGGCCTTCCCCCTGCTGCCCGGCCACCAGTGCAGTCGCTCACACGCTTCTCCCGGGGTGCTCTGGACTCACTGTTCAGAGGCCACACTTTCCTTGACTTGGGCGTGTTTCAAGGTGTGTTGATAGGCCCTAGGGACAGCTGCAGGGAGGCAGTGGTATCTCACCCCTGGCTGCAAACTACAGGACTTTAAAAACCCAGTGGCTGATCCCCGACCCCAGTAACAGAATCAAAACCTCTCCAGAGTTCCAAGAATGAGAATTAAATACTGCTGTGCAATCTGAGCACTGACTCCAAGATCGAAGGATGTGCTTCTCAGACGGGGGCATGCGCATTACTGGGGGGCTGCTAGGTGCACACCTGGATCCGCAAGCCCAGGGCCTGCATGCTGTACTTCCAAAAGGACCCAAGGAGTTGGGGAGACCAGAGGCCCTCATGTCACTGAGGGCTCGTGCCTTGCTCCCCACGGGCACTGGCTTGAGTGAGCGGCTCTGGCCCCAGAACAGTGGCCCAGCCCATCTCACAGGGCTCCCATGGCTGTGACGTCACTGTGGAGACCCCAAGAGGAGGCCGAGGAGACCATGCCCCACGCTCAAGAGTGGTGTTCACTCCTCCACATTTCTGTGCCTGCGTCTCCACGTGAGTCTGAGCATGCTCCCTGGGGAGGCCGAGGCAGGTGCAGAAAGCATGTCGGTGATGTGTGCAGGCCGGGATCCTGGGGTTGGACACCGTCCTCCACTCCCAGCCAACACAAAGCACTTAACGGAGACTGTCATGCCTGCACAGAGGAACCCTCTGGCTAATGAGCAGCTGGGTGACCAGCTTGAGCCCATGATAAGAAAATTACATCTTAGAATGCTTCGCCCAATGCACAATCATAGCGTATTTAACAACTCAGTGGTGCCAAACTAAGCCAGAGCCGTGAGGCCTGCTCTGCCGTCCCTGCGAGGGGAAGCCAGGCTGGGCATCGTCAGAGAGAGCAGCCTTCACTTGATGGAATAATCTTGGGAATGTCTGGGTGGAATGGCAGGGGTAACACGAGAGGGGAGATGCCTGGGACCTCTGGACTTGACACCTGACAACCCACCGAGGAGGACGTGTTGCTGGAGGGGAGGAGGGAAGGGGCCAAAGCCCAGCCCACACTGAAGCCCTCATCTGGGGCTCCCCTGCCTGTCCTCAGCTTCTGGACAGGACTCAAGGTGAGGTTCCCCGACACATCAGCCTGCAAGGGCTGCCTTAGCATGGCACTCTTCAATGCCACTTGAAGGTCTCCTGGGAGAGCACTCACCAGCAATGGCCCATGACCAGCTGCCTGCGCAGACGCATAGATGCTACAGGTCAGGACCACTAAGTACTACTGGAGCTCACTGTTTTTTTTATTAGATAGAAAATGTTCATATTTTGCTTCAAAGGCTGTCAAGTGACTAATTGCTGTAAAAGTAAAATAAATGATATTTAAAATTGAACTTTTACATCCACATCACCAAGAACACTCTCTGAGAACTGTATATTTTAACCTCTGCATTTTCTTGCTGGAGGCTGGGAGGCAGTGCTTCTGTCTGCTGTAGCTACTTCTGCAGCCCAGGCACAACACAGGACAGCCCAGCCGAGGCACACATGCAGGACAGCCCAGCCCAGGCACACACACACAGGACAGTCCAGGCACACACGCAGGACAGCCCAGCCCAGGCACACACACAGGACAGCCCAGCCCAGGCACACACACAGGACAGCCCAGGCACACACACAGGACAGCCCAGGCACACATGCAGCCCAGCCCAGGCACACACACACAGGACAGCCCAGGCACACACACAGGACAGCCCAGCCCAGGCACACACACACACAGGACAGCCCAGGCACACATGCAGGACAGCCCAGGCACACACACAGGACAGCCAACACTGCAGGCGGAGGGGCATGTTCACATGGGCAGTGACAAGGAAGACAGCCCAGCAGGTTTCTCGCAGGCTTGGGAGCACAGCACGACCAGGAGCTACCGCCCGTCTGGGGCTCTCGTCGTGGTAAAGAACCTGCTACTGTGCCAGGCACGGGGAAGAACCTGCCTCCACACTTGGAGGAAGAATAAAGAAAAGAGGCTACAGCCTGACAGGAGCTTTCCATCAAAGACATCTATCCACAGAGCAGGGACGCTCTCAAGAGAGTTTTTTTGTTTTTCAAGATATTGATAAAATTCTTATTTATAAAGCTAAGAATTAAAAATAAACACCTGACAACAAATCATAGAAATACATTCAATGAAAAATGTGTGATCTTTAATAAAGCTGTGTCTTGGGTGGTCTTGCCTCTGTGATGAGAGTGTCAGGAATTCCTGGTACAGTTGCTATGTGCATCCGCATGCAGGTTTTGGCCTGGGCTCATGTTTTTTTTTCTTGTTGGCAAATATGGGTAGATCTGCTAGGTCAGGTGGGACGCGCTCCTAACTTGGAGCAGACTGACGATGATTTCCTAAGTGATGGAGCCATTTTGTGTCCCCAGCTGTGACATCTGAGTTCTAATTGCTCTGTGTCACTTACAACACTACCTACTGTCAATCTCTTCGATGTCATCTTCTGGTGGGTGTGTGGTATCTCGTTTTGGTCTCCATTATCTACATTTTTAAAAAGTATAAGAGCAAGGTGGAGCCCGGAGCTTCAACAGTTCACATGGAGTTTTTGGGAATTAACCCTGAGTCACTCAGAATCAGACGACTTCTCTTAGAGCTCTCACATATTTTAAACTTATTTTTCTATAGTTACGACTTTGTCTAGCCAAATAAAACTGAAAAATCACCCAAACAAAAAAGGTCAAGCCGAGCATTTCTAGGAACGTGACCAGCAGGTCCCTCATTAGAAACATGGCAGGGTGTTCTCGGGGCCCAGGTGTTTCTAGGCTTTTGAGCAACATGACCAAGCCAGCTGGGCCAGGATTGGGCCAGGATGTGGGCTGCGGGATTAGTACATAACCATTGTCCTGCAAGAGGTGCTGCTGGGCCTTCCCCTGCAGGAGGTGGGAGGGGTCACTGAACAGGGCCACTTTCAGCACTGAGGGGCGGACAGCTCCGGGACACAAAGAGCAAGGCTGGAGCTCTGTGGAGGTGGGGAGAAGCCACACCTCGGGCAAGGGGGTCAGAGAAGGGTCCTGGGGACTCTGGGTGTAGTGCCACCTCCACTCTCCACTCTAGTGGTCCTGGCCTTGGGATTTCAAGCTGTAATCCAGTCATAGAACAGAAAGGACCAGCATACTTGTGATTTTTTTCCTTAAGTTGCTCTAAATAATGAAAGGTCAAAACAGCATGTTTTAAAAGAAAACTTCAAATGCACTAGCTATTTGATGTTATGAAATAAACATCACACAATGCAGTGTCATGTGCTGTTTCCTTGAAATAACTGTGTCAGTTTGGAGATCTTCGCTGGACCACAGGCTGCAGGCCCTGCCACGTAGCAGGTCAGCTTCCCAGAGCTGCAAGGACGCTCAGCAGCCAGGCCTCAGTCTTGCAGTTCTCAGCAAAACAACAGAAGAAAAATTTTACTCCATTATAAATAAAGCAGTCAAAAGACTTGCCATCGCTGCTTTGTATTCAAAGAGCCTTCTTCAGCTTTTAAAAATAGACTGTTTTCTGTAATAAGAACAATGACTGTTTCACAAAAGGTTGATAATTCCAGCCCCATCAATCCAGGGAACAGCCAAATGCACCAGGCAAGAGTTCCTCCCTCTGATTCAAGCCCTCCATTTCTTCATTGAGCTGCTAACGAGGTCATTAGCAGGGGACCCGCAGCTCCCACCAGCCTGCGCCTGCCGGCTCCCCAGCCAGATCAGAAGCGGAGAGCTGGGAGTGATGGATAGAAGCCCTCCCCGGGGCTCATCTTCCTTCCTGGGGCATGCTCTGGGGATGATATCTTGTGGGCCTGTCTGGGCTGACAATAAATAAGCACTTAGTGATTTTCTTTGGAGATGGATGTAGCCTGAGCCCTCACAGTTATTGGGGGCTTCCAGCAAATGGTGCTCCAGGAGTCAGTCATGCTGCCGGCTGAGAATGAAGGACGGTGATCGTAGCTAAGACCTAATTAAAGTGGGGACAGGGAAATGCCATTGCTGCGATGGGCGTGGACTCCAGAAGATGTGCGGTACATGCACATATGTGTATGTGGTGCACCTCCCCCCTCAAACCTGCCACAAGGGCATGGAGAGACCCCCGGCTCTGCACTCCTGGTGGTGGGGCAGGTCAGAGGTAGACGCTGGCAGGCAGGGCTCCTGCGCATGAAGGCCTGATGTGGCCATGGGCAGCAGGGTTTGAGTGAGCTCATGGCATGTGCATGCTGTCAGTGTGGGCCCTGGGCAGACGCATGCCAGTGAGCCTCACTGCTCAGTCCCCAGGCACCTGCTGCTGGGAATGCTGATGAGCAACGTGTCCAGGACAAATCTCACTCCCTGGGAGAGCTGGTGACCTTCACTGCCAGCCTGCCAGCACTGTAGCCATCAAGATGGAGCTGAGGGCATCGCCTGTTCTGCCCTCTGCCCTCCCCAATGTCCCCACAAAGCTCCACCTTTCCCACCCTCCCTCCCAGAGCTCCTCATCTGAGGGCTCCCACCACCCACCACCACCCACCACGGCATTAGGGCCCAAGTTCTGATGTGAGCTTTGGCGAGTCCCCTCCCTCATCCTTCAAGCTATCCACTTGCCAAGTTCTGTCACGCTGGAACCAGAAGCATCTCCCTGTCACCCCTCAGTCCAGACTGGGTCCCCAAGGCCCTGGCTTATTCACGTGAGAACCAGTAGGATCACACCAAAACATGACTCTGGTCTTGGGACCCCTCCAGGGGGCCTCCATATGTCGTAAGGAAGATCAGAACTCCCGCACGTGGGCTCCTGGAAGCCACAGCAGCTGAAGGTGTGTAGGAGACCACCCTGTGTGTCCATCTCTTGGGGATAAGGAGAGGGACAGTGTCCCTGGGTAACCCTAGGTGGATGACAGTGGGTCCTGTTTGCAGGTCAGGAGCCTAAGGTTTAGGGAGGTCAGTGCACACCACGGATGCCCCCTGTTGGACCTACAGCCTGTCCTCCCACCACGCAGCCCCCCACGGCTCCCCTCCTCTAGCCTCAGCCCTTTCCTGCCCACTCCATGCCCCACTCTGGGCCCTGGAGCCTTGGTCTGCAGCGCTCTGTTTTCGTGGCCCCCATTTGTTTGGAGGACTCATGTTAACCCTTCGTCTCCCAGCCAGGCTCCCGCCTCCCACGGAACCCTTTCGTGGTCCCCTGCCTTCTCCATGGCACTGCGTGGCCCTTGCCGACGTGGAACAGGGCACTGCACAGTGGGCTCCTGTCTGCCCCCTGCGAGTTTGGGCGTGTGGATCAGGAGAGCTCCACTGTGCCTGACCCTTTGTTTATTTCTTATCAGAGGTCAACTGGCAGTAGATGCTTGAATGTGATAAATGGTGTTGACAAAACCTGGGCTTCATGAAGTCCCCTGTGAAAGCCCATGTATGTCAGGGGGGCTGCTGGGGAACCCCCACGTCCTGCTTCAGAACACTTCTTTTTCTTAAAGCGTGTGTTTGCACAGACCATCTGGGTGTGATGGCCTATGGTGCCTGTGGCTGGGCCACCCTCCCCCAGGGAGGCACTGCGGGGGAGGAGCCACCGTGTGACCACACAAGGGTAGGTAGGTTGAAAGGCATGTCCTGAGGTGAGTAGACCAGCTGGCTTCCCCTGAGGCTGGGAGTCCTGCTGTGAGGACGTCCTGGACGCTGGGTCCTTGGGTTCTGCCCAGGGCTCAGGCTTTGTGGGGCTGGGGGTAGGAGAAATCAATGTGTTGTTTTAGTCAGCGCTTGTATTGCTGTGACCAAAACACCTGGCAGGAGCAACTCAGAGGAGGAAAAGTCTATTTGGGGCTCACGGGTTCAGAGGTCACAGTCCATAGACGGCTGACTCCACGGCTCTGGGTCCAAGGAGAGGGCACATCCTGGCTGAAGGGCATGGGGCAGGGGCTGCTCAGCTCATGGTGGGTCAGGGAGCAGAGAGGGAGGGGCCTGTCCCTGCACTGACAGGTGCACTGGGGGTCTCACACCCAACCTTCTTCTAGGACGCGGGAGCAGACCCCGTGCATCTGAACCCGAGCTGTGGCCTCATGGCAGCACTGTCAGATCCCAGCTCCTGCCAACACCACCTTCTCCTCAGGACCCTCACCTGGGCCTTCATCTCTGGGCACTTCACACAAAAGACTGTCTGTCTGTCCCCAGAATCTTTCAGATGGGGTTGCCTCTCCCTGCAGCCTGCCATTTGTAGGGGAATGCATGATGAATTTTGTAGTAAATTTTTGAACGTTCGCGAAGTCAGGATGCACTCTGTACTTTCCAGGGGACCCAGACAGCTACCCATATGGCACCTGGTTTGTCTCACTCCTCTGTACATTTCACTCAGCAGATGGGAGGCTGAGTTGCCGTCTGTGCCTCTGCTTTTCTCCATAGAGGTGTTCAAGCTGGGTGGCCGGGCCAGGTCCCTGTCTCGACCCTGGTGCTGACCTGAAGATGACAGGAGCAAAGCCACCGTCCCCGACTCCCTCAGCTGCACTTCTTCTTTCTGCGGCCCCCCCACCCAGCACACCTGCGCTCCCCGCCTTTCCTGGCTCCCGTTCCTCAGCTCATGGTTGACTTTGTGCTCATCTGCCTCCAGCCCTGGCCTGGTGCTTCCATGCTCCTGCAGACGAGCCCCACGGGGTCACGGTCCTGCAGACGTGTAGGCAGTGTGACTTAGCTGTAGCTGCTCAGTTGGAAGCTTTGAGGACAGAAAAGGTGGCACTGGGCCCCCGGTGGGGAGGGTATTTGCACATGAGGAGCCACCTGATGGTGCTCGGGCTCTCCCAGGGCTGAGGAGGAGAGCTGCAGAGGGAGGCCGGGCAGGTTGGAGGCTGCAGGAGTAGCAGCAGGAGGGGCACGTTGGAGGCAGCAAGGTCCCTGTCAAGGGCTACGCACCTGCACTGCCCCCGCTGACTCACGCCAGGAGCAGGGAAAACTGGAGCCCTCACACCAGTGAACCGCCATCTGTCCTTCCCTGGCTGCTCCGTGCACCAGAGGGGCGTCGTTCAGTGTCAGCCTGCAAGGGGGAAGGAGACCTGTGCCCACACACACTTGGGGACAACAGCCACATGGCTACAAGGAGCCAGCATGACGTCAAGGCAGGATTTATTTCAGAAGCGCAGCCCGTGCTCTGGGACGCTGGAAATGCCGCCGTGGTGATGTGGTGATGTGTAGTCTTTGGGCTGTGTTTGTCATTTGAATGGGTTCATCTCTGCTTCCCCGTGCAGGCCAGGCCCTGGGGAGACAGAAGTAAATCAACAGGGCAGTATGTGTTTGCTACAGTGTCAAGCGGGGTTCCCATGGCAAAGGAGGCAGGGGACTGACTCTCCTTTTTTCCAAGCAGCAGGACTACGAGTGCAGGTCCTGAGTCCCCGCGGGGAGCAGGACGGGGAGAGATGTCCTCCTGGTCCTGGCTCCAGCCAAGGAGCATTCCCACCATTCCTTGGTCCCCATCCTGGAACGCTCCTGAGGGAGTGGCCCTGCAGGTCAGGCCACAACCAGGCATGATATCTCTGGACCTTGGAGCCCACTGGTGCTCCCCACCTTCGCACCCCAGCTGTGTCCAGTCTCATGGCCCACCTCAAGGGTCCAGCCTCTACCTTCCTCCCTGCAAACCAGTTCTATGCATGGGCCTTCTCTGCACCCACAGGTACATGTTGTCTTGATGTGGCTCTTCCTGAGTGAAATGTGTCTCCTTTGAAGGGGCCTGGTACCTTCCTGGGTGGCTGCTCAGACATGGGCAGCAAGATGCCCACCAGACCCTGGGAACCAGAGACCAGCTGACTGGTGAGGTCCTGGCTCAGTGTTCACTGGCTAGGGTGGCTGGAAACACTGGCCCGTCTCTCCTGTCAGACCTGAAGTTAGAGAAGGGATCAAGGTGCAGAGTTTGACCACATACCTGCAGACAATGAAGGCATTATCTTTGTTTGTTGGGTTGAAGGATCTTGTACATTATATTGCATTTAATATCTTGCTCTCATCCCCACAGTTGAAGTCACTTAATAGCTGGAAAAGTGACTCCCAGTATCCATGTCCATATGCCCTGACTCTCCTGGGCCTTCCACCCGGGGCTGCCGGGCTACTCAACTATTTTGTGTTTTATTGTTGCTCTCCTGGACTAAAGAATAGCCCACTGTGTCTTTCACAAAGAAAACCATCCTCCTGGACTGTGGGAGCCAGGCTTGTCTTGCCCTTCTTTCGACTGTTCCCTTCACCTAATTGGCTCACCTCCAGCTCGATGTCGCAGTGACCAAACGACAGCCTGTGAATGCTGCTGGAACCCCGAACCTATCAGATGGGAGGTTCATGTCCCTCAGTGCCTCTCTAGCACCCACCGTCAGCGGGGCTCAGTCCCCAAGGAGGAGCGCTTCAGATCACAGAAACCAGGGGACAGCAGCCATGGTCAGAGGCCCAGGGCCCAGACAGGCACCTCTAATGGCAGGAGGCTCCGTGTTGTTCAGTGGCGCTCAAATGCAATGTTGAAATCTGCTAATTTCAGAACTACAACTGCGGGTAAACAGATGCTGACTAACAGTACTTCCTCCTGTCCTCGGCATTGCCAGTGTTCTCTGAAGAGCGGAAGGCGAGAACTGCAGGCCACCTCCCATGTCCCTGAAGTGCCCCTTCTTCTTCCAGGAGGAACCGCAGCAGACACCAAGCAGTCCAAAAGCAAGGAACCTAGGAAGGTGATGGTCCCTTAAAATTCAATTTTAAATGCTTCACACATGCAAGAAGGTAGAGCTGACGCACCTGAGATGTAAACAACATCACGACGAACAGCCACGCGCCTGCCACCTGGCTTATGGGTTAGAAACGTCGTGCAGTCGGGGACCTGTCCTGGCAGGCTCCCTCCCTCCTGGTCCCGGCCTCTGGTGTTTCTCATTCTGCCCTTGGCTTTCGCTATACATGTCATAAATAAAACAGTATTGATAATTCAACGGTTTAAAATCATGGCATTGAGTAAAGACATAGCTAGTCTCAGGATGCCTAAGTTCTGTACAAGGGCTGAGAGCCAATTCCGTTTTTCTTCTAAATGTGGGATCTATGCCTCAGGAGCACTGCATGAGAGGGCCCTTGTCCCCTTTCTGCTGCAGAGCCCCCGGTTCTGCAGGGAGTGCCATGCACATGGGGTCGGTTTGGAATGCTCCCTCGGGTGGGTGTGCGGCCCTTCTGCTCAGACCCCCACTGTGCATAGCGAGGGCTCCCATCCTCTATGTGGAGCTGGGGCCTTTCCTATGCCTGGCTCTTCATCCAAGGGGGCTCGGCTATTCTCAGCCCTTTGATTTTTCATATAAATTTTAGATTCCTATGAAACCCTGTTGAGGCCTTGGTTGGAATCGCGTTGAAGTGGAACAGCGTGGGAGCACGCTCAGACTTCATCACAGCCCTCTCCTTGTCCGTGAACTTGGCCTCTCTCACTGATGCATCGTCTGCCGTCTTTCAGTGAAGCCCAGTGAGTTTCTCTAGCAGCAATTCACCTCCTTGGCTAACTTTTTGATTTTTAGAGCTATGGCAACCAGCATGGGGACCAGCCAGGGCAGGCTGTGTCTGATTGTAGTCACCACAGTCCCCAAATCTTGGTGCTGGGACAAAGATGCCCTCCTCATTCCCACTCCAGGTCCGCAGCGGGATGCCTGGGCTCTCCTCTCTGAAGACATGGTGCCCACCCTGTTGTACCCCAGAGGGCTCCTGCTCATCCCAGTGCCGGCCCTCAGTGGCTGTCATTTACTGAGTGAAAGGTTCCATGCCCAGTGTACCTGTGGGTGTCTGAAGTGACAGTGCCCAGGCACCGCAGAGCTGGCCCTTCACTGGTGTGTGCCCTCTTCAAACAGAGCTCCAAGTGCAGCGTGGCAGGCCTCCCACACCGTGAGTTTCTCTGTGGCACTGAGGGCCAGATGTGCAAGGGGGACCCAGGCGGAGGGAAGGGGTTTTGACAAGCCCCTGGCAGGCCAGGGGTGAGAAGTGAGGCCTCTGCCCCGAGGCTGTATCTGGGCCCCACAAGGCCCTGATGAGAGGCCTGAGGCCAAGGCATAGGGTGGGCTGCCCAGAAATGCCCAGTGAATTCCCCCAGGGACCTGGAGCACAGGCAGGACCCCCGTCCCCCAAATCTACCAGGGCTCTGGTCTCTGCAGCAGGAATGGTCTCCTGAGACACTAACTGCCTTCTCCCTGGGGACACGTCCTTAGAGATGGGAGGCTTATTCTGCCACCTAACCAGCAGAGCTGTGAGCAGATCATCCACGTCAAATCAAGCACGAGACGTCACAGCAGCCTTAGTCACTAGTGCTCCGTCCTGGAGAAAACCACACGTCCATCAGCCAGAGCCTGAGCACCAGAGTGACTACGGGGGGGGTTGGAGCCCTGCTCAAGCTCCGGCATGTGCTGCAGCGTGGACAGCCTTGGGGCGGGCTAAGTGAGAGGAGCCAGCAGCAAATGGGCACACACCGCTTCTTGAAAGGAATGTCCAGAAAGGGGGACTTTATACACGCGAGGCAGAGCAGTGTGTGCCGAGGCTAGGCACAGGAACAGGGCGGTTACAGGCTACAATGGGGCAGGAGGGAGCTTACTGGGGTGAAAATATGCTGAATCCCGATTGTGGTGATGGTTGCACAACTCCAAAAATTCAAATAACATGTAGTTGAATTGCATTCATACAATAGGTGCATTTTACTATAGGTGACAGATACCTCAGTAAACCTGTTATACACACAGTCTCTCCATCTGGCTCCAATGTGCTTCTCCAGAAGAAATAAAAAGGGATGTTCACACAAGAACTATTTCTAAACGCTTGTGAAAGGTTTTGTTTTGTTTTGTTTTTTACAATTGCCAAAAAATTGGAAAAGCACAAATGGCACCAACTGGCAAAGGGATGAGCGAGGGCAATACAGCCACAGGGTAGAGTTCTGTTCTGCCATAAAAAGGATCAAACTAGCAGCCTGTGACGCGAGGTGAGTAAGCCTCAAGAAGCCACCAGCTGACGGGATCCCAGCACAGCCACGCTGCATGGGTGCCCTTTAAAGTATTCTGAACAAGGCACACTGTGCCATCGCAGTCAGATCAGCCATCACCAGAACTGGAGCTGGGTAGGGTCCAGATAGTGAAGAGCACAGGGCTCCGGGGACGTGGGGACATTCTGTATCTTGCTCGTGGTGGTGGCTGTGCTACTGCTTGCTATGTTCAAATGCAGCAGGCAACAGTCTTCCAAAGCAGGAATCATGCTGTATGCAAACTGACCTCGGTCAACCTGACTTCAAACATTGGAGACCTCAGCTGAGTGACAGTGCTTCAGAGCTCTTGGCCTGCTCACTGTGCAACTGAGATGGACAGGTCCCCTGGGCTGCAACCAGAGAGGCTGGTGGGCCTATAATGGTGGACACGAGGCTGTGTTGGCTTCCACTTCCTGTTTCTCAGAACATTCTTCCTGGGGTCCCTGGGGTGTGCCCAAAGTTCTTGTGCCCTGAGACTCCCAAGCGTCTGGTATCTGGTCAAAAGTCCAGCAGAGGCTGTCCATGCCAACCTGCTGAGGTGGGTCATGCAAAAGAAGCCATCCCAGGAGCTAGTGCTGTCGAGCACCCATGGTGGTCCCAGCAGAAGAGATCCCTGCGGAAAATAGAGCCCGTCTGGACTCCTAACCTCAAAATCCAGGAATGCAGGGTGCTTTGGGCAACTGTGCTTTGCGGTTACTTTGTGACATTGTGATCGTCACTTGGAACACAGACACTATGTTCCCCTGTCTCCTCTGCACACATGTGGTCAGGGTGGAGGCAGAAGGGGGCCTGGTCAGCCCTTCTGGGCAGGGGGCCTCTGTTCCCAGGCCCAGCTGACGCTGTTTCCCAGCTTGGATACTGGGAGCTCTTGCTCTCTCAGAGGGGCGTGGTTTGAATGACCCCCGCTCCCCTGCGGGTCTTCCTCGGGTGGGACTGAAGCTGCTGAGCATTTCCAACGGGGCATTCTGGCCAGCCTGCCCAGCCCGCACTGCCCTGGGACACCGTCCTTGCTGTGCTGGGAGGCTCAGGCTGTGGCACAGCCGGCAGCTGGCCAGGTCTCTGACGGTGACTGGGCAGGGGATGCCTCCCTCCTACTCTCAGGGTCCAGCTTGCTACGGGGTGCAGCAGCCAGATGGTCTTCCCCTCCATGTGGTGAGAAGCTTCAGTGTGAACCTTAGAGGTACCCCAGCTGACCAGAGCTGGGGAGCCACCCCTGCATTAACCACCTCTGCACACCTTCAGGTTGCTGCTGAGAAAGCCGAGGGCCCATCTTCATGGTGACCCTCTGAAGACAGGATGCATCACATCATGGTTTCAGTCAAGTTCATTAAATCAGTACAAAGTGAGGACTGAGGGAGATACAGCAGCCTAGAGGCAGAGGGGTGAGTTTTATGGATGCCCATCTGCAGCTGAGACCTGTGCAGGTGACAGACAGGGGTGGAATAAAAAGCCACCTTACAGGGATGATCGACTAGTCACGCATGTGCAGCTGCGCAGGAAGACATACTAAGCCTTGATCCTGCTTGCAGAATCCCCCAGATGCTGCTGGACACATAATGGCAGTCACAACTCACCCATGAAATTATTTCTTTCTATGATAAAGTACCTTCTCTGGCCACCTAGCCCTTAGGCTCATGCATTTGGAGGATCTGAATCCTGTCTTTTTTTGAAATGAGACAGGAGGCACATTGCTGTGCCTGTGTATGTATCAGAGAGCGGTGCTTCGTGTTTTGGACATGCAGGGACAGATGGCACAGTGACGATGCCCTGACAGGCTCACCTGCATCCTGAGGCCAGGTCCTGCCTTGGGGGCCCTGCCTTGGGGCTGTGTAACATGGTGACTGAGGAAGGTGCACACACGCTCTTCCCTGCTGCGAAGGCTTCTGGCACCAGAACATCTGTGCAAACAGAATCCTGATAAAATACTCATCCAAGAATAAAGTGATGATTATATTTATACATTTGCTTCTAGATAAAATAGAATTGATCAAACAGATTTGACGTTTTAACCACGGTAGTAGTTTTCATTTTTGCAAAAGCACATGCTAAGCTTCCTCAAACAAGAAGCCAGGAGACTAAGCCGTTTCCATTCTGAATAAAGTGTGTACCTAACCCTGGGCAGCTCAAGTGCTATTTAACCACCTTTGTTTAACAGTTCCCCATTCAGTGCGAGAGATTAAGACCTGTGTCAGAGAACGGCAACGCTTAAGCTCTGCACACCAACATTCATGTGCCAGCTCCGCCAGCTTCCGGGACTCAGCAGCCTCCCTGCTCGTGAACTCACCCTGGAGGGAGTACGGCAGCATGTCCGCAGGCCACCATTCAGGTGTTCCCCTCTCATGCAGCATTTCCACCTGGGCTTGCTAGACACCTGTGTGTGCCAGGGATTCTGGGGGCACCAGGGATTCGGTCAGGTGCTACTCCTGCTTCTCCCCTCAGTGGGTCTCTCAGGCTCCTGGGAACGTGTCCTGCCCTCCTCTCCTTCACTCCTGCCATCCAGGCTGCCCTGCTCTGCCATGTGGTGCTCTGCCAAGCTGTGTGTTTGTGCTCTATCGGCGTTGCTGGTCACAAATGCCAAACTGTTTCCAAAGCAGCGGGGGCAGTTCATGGCCAGCAGCAAGAGCTCAGGCTCTGCTTCCCCCCCACCCTCCCAGTGCTGGCCCTGACGGCTCTTCCTTTGTAGCCACTCTGGAAGGGACGGAGTGCTGTCTCATCCAGGTTCGCGTTTGCACTTGCATAATGACGCATGTCGTTGAGCAACTTTTAATTGCTTATTAGCTGTTTCTTTGTGTGGTTTGGAAATTATTTATTTCAATTATGAGCCAATTTTTAAATTGTGTATCTATTCCTTCTTTAAAAAATATTTTTTTTTAGTTGTAGACGGACACAATACATTTTTTTTTAAAATTTTTATGTGGTGCTGAGGATCGAACCCAGTGCCTCCCAGCATTCGCGAGGCAAGCGCTCTACCACTGGGCTACAACCCCGGCCCCTATTTCTTTCTTATTATTGGGTTGTAGATCTTTTATCAGAGGTATAACTTAGAAATTCCCTCCCATTTCATGAGTTGTCACTTCGTTTTCCTGAGGATATAATCTTCAGAAGTTTTTAATTTTGATACAGTGCAGTTTGACTACTTTTCTTTAGGGGTGTGTGGTTTGGGTCTCTCGCATTTCTATACTGATTTTCATAGAAAAGAACTTGTTCAATTTCTGCAAATCACAAAAGAAAAACAAAACAGCAGGATCTTGGCAGAGCCTCCTCATCCACAGGTCACGGGTGGGACCGCGGCCTTATTGACACCTCTCAGTCCTCCCACCAGGACACGGATGTCTCTCTACTTACTGAGACCTCCAATTCACTTCAGCATATTTTACGGTTTTCACAGTATAAGTACTGCCCGTCTTTTTATTAAACTTATTCCTATAAGCATTTTATTGCTTTTAATGCTATTACAAATGGAATTGTTTTATTAAATTCATTTTAATGACCTGGTAATACTGACAAGATATATGGGTTTTGTGTATTGATCCTACATCCTGCAATGTTCTATTAGTTCTACTAGATTTTATTTGTGAATTCCTTGACTTTTCAATAGTCATCACCCTATATGCTGTAAAGTCAGTTTTATTTCATTTCCAATATGGAAGGGCTTTATTTCTCTTTCTTACATCCTTGCCCTGGATGGAAACTCCAGTACCAAAGGTAGCTTAGAAGTGGCAGAAGCAGACCCCCTGGCTTGTTCTATAACTTAGGGGGAAAGCATTTAATCTGTAAATTAAGATGTTAGCTGTAGGTATTATTTTGGTGCTCATTATCTGGATTTACTGAAATATGTTGTATCTCATGTTCAGTTAAAAATCAGGCACAAATGCAGAGAAATAGAAATAATAAATAAAAGTGTAATATAAAGAACTCTGTAAGATTGGGTATGCTCTTCTTTCTTCCACTGGATTTTTAACACGTCTGGTCAGTGTGTCATCGTTCCCCCGAGTGGGGCTCCTTTTGACACACTCATACATGTGGCAATGTGGCTTTCTCTGCTTCAGTGGCTGGCCCCTCCCTCATCCACCACCCGCTCCCCTCCCTCTACTCCCCTGCCCTCCCTTCTGTTTACTGACTGCTGACCCCTGTCCGTTGGAGCTTTAGAGCTATGCAGGAAGGTGGAGTTCACCGTGGGGTACCCACGTGTGTGTGCAGCATCATTGGGACCATCTCACTCACCAGTTCCTCTCTTCCGGTCCTTCCTCCCTCCTCCTCAGGATCCTTCTTTATGGCTGAGGAAAACTTCATTGTGAGTATGTATCACATTTTTCCAACCATTATCTGTTGAAGGGCCCCTGGGCTGGTTCCATAACTTGGTTATTGTGAGTTGTCCTGCTACAATTGGTGATGTGGCCGTATCACTACAGCATGATGGTTGTATTTTTTGACATAAATACTGAGGAGTGGGATAGCTGGGGGGTGGTTCCCTTCCTAGGTTTTTTTTTTTTTTTTTTTTTTTTTTTTTGAGGCATCCCCATAGTCATTGAGGCTCTCCGGAGTCTTTGTACTACTTTGCAGTCCCACCAATGATGTCTGGGTATAGATTTTCCCCCTACCCTGCCAGCCTTGATTATATTTGTCTTCTTCCTGATTGCCATTCTGACTGGAGGAGATGGAATCTCAGTGCAGTTCTGATTTCCATGTGATCATATTTTCATACGTTTTGTCATTTATATCTCTTCTTTTGAGAGGTGTCTGTTTAGTTATTTTTGCCCATTTGTTAATTGGATTATTTGGGGGTTTGTTTGTTTTTCTGTTCAGTGTTAAGTTTTTTGAGTTCTTTATGTATTCTGGATATGAGTCCCCTGTCTGAGGATCAAATGGCAAAGCTCTTCTCCCACCTGCAGACTCTCTCCTCACTCTCTTAATTATTTCTTTTGATGTGCAGAGGCTTTTGAATTTGATGCCATACCACTATTGATTCTCAGTTTTATTTCTTGTTCTTTAGGAGTCTTGTTAAGGATGTTGGTGTCTGTGCTAACGTGTTAGAGGGTTGAGCTTATATTTTTTTTCTAGCAGTAGCACAGTTTCTGGTCTAATTCCTAGGTCTTTGATCCTCTTTGAGTTGACTTTTGTGCAGGGTGAGAAATGGGGATCAATTTTCATCTTCTGTATATGGAATCCAGTTTTCCCAGCATTTGTGCTATCTTTACTCCAACCTCTTTTTCACACCTTTATGGAGTGTCAGATGATTCTGTCTATGTGAGTTTGTCTCTGTGTCTTCCATTCTATTCCGTTGGTCTGCTCCATTGGTGTCCATGTCTGTTTTGATGCCTGCACAAGAATGTTCTTGTTACTATGATTCTGTAGTATAATTTGAGATCAGGTATTCTGCTGCCTCCAGCATCGCCCTTCTTGCTCAGCTTTCCTTTGTCTATTCCAGGTCTTTCATTCTTCCATATGAATTTTAGGACTCTTTTTGTTTTTTAGATCTGTAAAGAATGTCATTGGTATTTTGATGGGGATTGCCTTGAATCTATACGTCACTTTGTTGGAAACAAGGCTATTTTAACAAAGTTAATTCTGTCTATCCAAGAACATGGGAGTTCTTTCCATCTTCTAAGTTCTTCTTAAATTTCTTTCTTCAATGTCCTATAGTTTTAATTGTAGAGATCTTTAATAGAATCATGCTATCAGCAAACAAAGATAAATTGACTTCTTCTTTTCCTATTTGTAAACCTTTAATTTCCTTTTCTTGCCTGAATGCTTTGGCTATAGTTTCAAGAACCATGTTGAAAAGGATACTGAGAACGGACATCCTTGTCTTATTCCTAACTCTAGAAGAAATGCTTTCCATTTTTCTCAGTTCCATATGATGTTGGTGTTGGGCTTGTCATATATAGCTTTTATAATATTGAGGTAAGTTCCTTCTATCCCAAGTTTCTTCCGTTTTTAACATGAAAGGGTGCTGGATTTTTGGTGAAGGCAGTTCTGCATATATAGAGATGGTCATATAATTCTTGTCCTTGATATTATTTATGTGGTGAATCACATTTATTGATTTATGTATGTTGAAACAAACTTGCAATCCTGTGATGAAACCCCTTTGATCATGGTGTAGTTTTAACATGTTTTTGAATGTGGTTAGTTAATATTTATTTTATTAAGGATTTTGAGTCTATTCTCATCAGAGATATTGGTCTGTGGTTTTCTTTTCTTGATGTGTTTTTGTCTGTTTTGGTATCAGAGTGGTACTGGCTTCATAGAATGAGTCTGGCAGTTTCCCTTCTTTCTATTTCCTGGAATAATTTCAGGAAGATTGACATTAGTTCTTTAAAGATCTGGTAGAACTCAAATGAGAATCCATCTGTTCTGGGCTTTTCTTTGTTGGAAGGCTTTTAATTGTGCTTCAATCTCAATGCTTAATATTGCTCTGCTTAAGTTTTTCTATATCCTCTTGGTTCAATTTTGAAAGATCATACTTATGTACAAATTTGTCAATAGTGTCTAGATTTTCCAGTGTGTTGGGTATACATTTTCAAAATAGTTTCTAATGATCCTCTGGCTTTCAGAAATGTCTGTGATAATATCTCCTTTTCACCTGAAATTTCGTTAATTTGGGTCTTTGCTCTCTTTCTTTTGTTTAGTTTGACTAAGGGTTTACCAGTCTTACCTATCTTTTCAAATAACAAACTCTTTGTTGCATTGCTTCTTTCTATTTCTTTAGTCTCAAATTCATTAATTTTGCTGTGATCATAATTATTTCCTGTCTTCTACTGATTTGGGAATTAATTTGTTCTTGCTTTTATGTTTTTTTTTTATCATGTTAAGGAAATTCTCTTCTATTCCCACTTTGTTGAGTGTTTTCATCAAGAATGGGTATTAGATTTCAGCAAATACTTTCAATGCATCATTGAATAATAATGTGGATTTTGTTTTTTATTCTTTCTATTTGGAGTATTATGATGATTGGTTGTAATGTTAAACTAACCTTAAATTCTAGAGGTAAATCCCACTTAGTCATGGTATATAGTCCTTGCTATGGACTAGTTTGGGGTTTTTATTTGTATTACTTTATTGAGGTTTTTTGAATCACTGTCCATAGGCATGATACTCAGTATATTTTATTTCTTGGCAAATTATTGTCTGGTTTTGGATTCAGGATAATATTGGCTTCAATAATGACTTGGGAAGTGGTTCCTATTTTCTAGTTTTTGGAAGAGCTTGTGACGGATGGACAACAACTCTTAATTGATGGACATAAATCAGCAGCAAGGTCATGAGGGCCCACGCTTTTGTTTGTAGCAAGTTTTTGGCACTGATTCAATTGCTGGCCTTGTTATAAACAATTGTCTCTTTCTTCCCTGGTCAGTCTCACTAATCTGTGTCCTTAAGGAAAGTGCCCATCTGATCCACGTCATCTAGTCTGTTGACACACAGTTTTGAGTTCTCCTATCATCCTTTTTAGTGGTGTGGGGTCTAGTGGTATCCATTCCTGTGTCTCCTTGCTTACACACACACCAAGCAGAGCTTCAGACATGCTCAGTAGGGGCAGAGAGGGAAGCCACAGAGGCCAGCCCTTCTCATGTGGCAGGACTCACTTTCTTCCTGAGACTTGGTGGGTCGCCCTGATGACATTTCTCCATTTACAGTGTTAACATTGCTGTTTTGTCTTGTTTCTCCTTGTCTTTAGCTAAATGGTTGCTTTGTGCTGGAGAGGCTCCCATGCAGACGGCAGGCTGCTGGCCCGAAGATGGATCCTCCCCCTCCTCAGAGTCCATGTGCAGGCCAGCTCCTTCTGACCACATGTGTCTACCCTTTAAGACACACTTGGCTTCTCTGAGCAATACTGAAACGTGCCACTTCTTCATGCCACGGTGTTGTGAGTGTCCCCGTGTGTGGCTGGTGAATACACGTCTGAACTTCTGGAAGTGACAATGTCTCATGGGTGTGGTGGCAACCCTGTTAGGTGCTGCCCAGCCAGTTTCCCCAGCACCAGCTCCAAGCACCAGCCCTGCTGCTCAGTTTTATCAGCACCCCATGTGCTCAGGCCTCAAGTCTGCAATCTGAGGACAATCTACTGCTTTTTGGGTTTAGTTCTCCTCTTTGATTGCTAAATATTGAGAATCTACTCATATACCTGAGACTTTGGATTTCCTTTCATATTAATCTTCTCTGCATATTTTTGTCCTTTTTTCTGTTGGGTTTGTTTACTTTTGTAAACAATTATTATTTTGTATAAGTTATGGGTTACATGCATTCAGTGTTATCATATGTGTTGTAAATATATTTTATATAGCATTTCTTCCAATACAAGATTTAAAACTTTTGACTGAATTAAGTTAAGCTTTTTGAAAGTTTTTTTTTTACCTTGGGCTTTATTCAAAAAAAATCATTATCCCCAAATTATTAATGGGATTCTACATTTTATAGCAAAAATTTTTAATGGTATTCTACATTTTATAGCAAAACTTTTAAAATTGTGTTTTCATATTTGATTTTTAACTTCCCTAGCAATTATCTTACCAATTGTTTTTCTGCACCATTAATTGAAGAATGCATTTTTTTTTCACATTGAATTTAAAATCCTTCTTGGCCACACTGTTTTGGACCTCAAATGTGTAGCTGTGGTCTATGTACCTGTTGTCTTCGCCCTGTGGTTTTAATTACTGCTACCTTATAATGAGCCCTGATAGCTGACAGAGTTCATTATTTTAAGTTGTTCGGGCAACTTCTGCCCTCTCAAACTTGAATATGAATGTTTAGTATTAGTTGGCCCAGATTGGCATCTCTGGCATTAAAGCTGAGTTTTATATTATTAAAAAAGACTCTAAATGTTTTTCCAAAAAAAGTTCTTTTTGTGAGATTTGTCACTAGACTTTGCTTTGCTTGTTGCTACGTGGCATGACCTCTTCTGAAACTGTTCCTAATTGATGTTGCTGTGCCTGGGAGAGCTTTGAATCTTTGTGTCTTATCTTGTATCTAGCAACCTCGGTGAACTCTCCGATTCATTTGCAGAATTTACCCATAGCAGCTCTTTTATCTGTTACGTTTTACAATTTTATTCCATTCTTTTCACGGCTTCTCATTTAATTTTCTCATTTTACTCTCTCCCTGGAAACTCTGAGTAGTGTTAGCATTCAGTGAACAAGCCTCTCTCATTTTACTCCTGACCTAAAGGAGAACACTTCTGATCTCTACCCGTGGTGCCAACACCATGTGGCTTTGATAGATGTCATGCTTCATTAGTTGTGTCACAGGTTGGGGTCTTGGAATAGGTGCTAAAACAGCACCTTGGGTGAAGTGTCTATCAGGGATCACGACGTGTAAAGAAGGGTTGGGCAAAGGGAGGTGACTTACCATCAGCCCCAAAATGCATGGCCAGCCTGGCACGGTGGCCCAAGTGAGAAATGCCCCCCAGGGGTGTTCTGCATTGGGTTACATGTCCCAGGCTATGACAGCCCTCTCTGCAGTCGCTGGGTGAGGACTTCCCCAGGAAAACACGTACCCTGTTTTCTGAGCTCCATCTGCATGTGGCTTACCTGGGGAGCCCACTGAGTGTCGTTCTATTCATGCCCCACCCCACTGCTGGCCAGCAAGACTTGACAGGGCTGCAGAACTGAGTGGACAGCCCACAGGCTTGTCTTTGTAGCATTTCTAGAATCTGTATCTGCTTTCTCACCTGCTTGCTGGTCCACATTGCACCACAGTGCGCCGATGGAAAGTGAAGGCGTTCAGGCGTTGATGAGTGAACTCCCATCTCTCTGTCCTGAAATGATGGACGGGCTGTTAGCATGCTCAGCTGAATTATCTTATTTTGGAGAAGGTCTTTCTAAGTTGTTTGGGCCCCATAAGACCACAGAGTGGGGCAGCAGAGCCCGGAGATGGGTTTCTAATGCTATTCCACCCTCCATCCCGGTGACGGATGGGCTGTGTTAGCGTCCGTTGGGGAAGAAGGGTGATCATATTTTGTCATTTACAGGACACCTGGAGAAAATATGATTCACAGTAGTATGGAATCAAGCATGATAAAAAAATCAATTTATTATTTTAGTCGTTCCTGAACATCACTTTTTAGCTGTCTTCAGGCCTGTGATACCGTGAGAAGCAAAAGATTGCTCAATAAAAAATCTTACGGCATGATATTTGCAAAGTGAAGTCTCTCCTCTCCCCCCTGGAGAACGGCGAGGCAGCAGGCCCGCGAGCATGAGTGATGGTGCGAGAGGCACAGCCCTAAATCTCTGGTCGGTTTCCTCTGCACCTGGCATCAATTTTATGTTTGTAACAAATGTTTTCTGTCCTTCACGGCTGGCACTGACGGAGCAGGGGCATCTCCTCTGGACACTTGGACGTGGGCACTCTCTGGTTTGGTGCTGCGGTGAGGACAAGCTGAGTCAGATCCTTTACCCTGGGGGTCAAGGTCACCATGCCAAGGTCATGGGCTTTTTGCAGCTTACTGTCCAGACTCTGAACCCAGAGCAGGTCCTGCTTCCCTCGTGTGAGGACCAATTCATTCCTGGAACCGGCAAAGCCCCCTCCAGGCTTCTTCAGGTAGAACACCCCCACTGCTCAAGGATAGGAAGGAGGCCGCCACGCTTCCCTGCAGGGCCCTGAACCAAGACGTGGGGTGAGGAACACCAGGCAGACCTCTCCTGACCGAGGAGACCTGCTTTCCTCAGCCATTGCCAAGGCCCACCCTCTTCCTCACTAAAGTGCGATGACAGGGGCCTGCCCTCCTCCTCACAGGAGGTGAGACAACAGGGGCCTGCCCTCCTCCTCCTCCTCACAGGAGGTGAGACAACAGGGGCATGCCTTCTTCCTCCTCCTCACAGGAGGTGAGACAGGGCCCACCCTCCTACCTGGACAACTGGCTCTGCTTTGGGCCTGAGGCAGGGAGCCCTCTGTGCTCTAGCTGTCTTCACCTGGGTGAATGCACTGGACGCCACAACTCCGTGGCTGAGGAGTGGCAGGCGCTGGAAGCAGATCTGAGGACGTCTGCAGAGGGCTGTTGGGAGTGGTTGAGGCAGCTGTCCACAGGCCAACCTCGACTGTCCTCTTGGGCTACTGGTGGGTCTCTCCTGTCACCACCTCTGTCTTCTTTGCTTCAAAATGGGCGACACCTGAACTCTGTTTGCTGTCCCTATTCCTCCTTGGCTCCTCCCACTCCTCTAATTTTCAGTATGGAAATATGCATAGACATCTGTATGGAATGACTTGCACGTCCATGGATTGCTGGTGGGATGCCCCGGCCTTCAGAGGTCAGCAGAGGGCTCTGGCGAGGGCCTGGGGCGTGCTCCTGGCCTGGAGCTCCCAGGGCGTGGTGGTGCAGGGCAGGGGGGTGCCTGAGGAGAGTGGCCAGCTCTTCCAGCAGGTGCGGCTTCCCTCTCCTCTCTTCCCGTCTGCTTTCCTCCTTTAACTGAAGTCACCATGGAAACTAGGGACCCTACTGGCCACTCCTAAGGTTACACACAGGGGAGCCATCTCATCGGCAACAGGTACAGGGTGGGCACAGCTGGGCTCCTGCTCTGCTCTGAGGCCCAGAGGAGGCTGCTTCCCAGCCCGGAGCCCAGAGCTGCCTGTGAGCACAGCCAGGGGGCTCCTCCTCTGACCACAGGCCTGCTGCTAGCCGGCTCTGCCAGGGCCTGGCGCACGTGGGTGCCCTGGCGCCAGCTCACCCCAGTGTCCTTTCTCTGCAGTGCCCATAAATGCTGTGGCCTGGGAGGTACTGGTGGATGCATCTTCTGAACCCCACACTCACCTCTCTTCAGGCCCTGCCCTTAGGGATGCCCATGTGGCACCATCGGTACTGGGGGCAACCCCTGATCTGTGAGGTCAGCTGACCACCCAGGAAGCCACCCAGGGGCTGGACGCACAGATTGGTCTCCATGGTCCAGGGACACAGATCCAGGCCTGTCCAGCATCCTGGCCAGGGCTCTGGGAATTGGCAGGTTGGTGCTTTGCCCCCAGAGCGCTCCTGGAAGGCAGGGGCTGCCTGCTTCCCAACTGCCCCTGGAGTGGGCACTTGAGCATCCCTCTGGTGTCCCTCTGATCCCAGCGTCTGGGCACCTGTCTGGCAGCATCTGACCATTACAGGCAGAGATCTTCTCTGGGCTTCAGGGCCAGGCTGCCTCTGGGGCTGGTCACCATGCCACCGGCTCCTCACCTGATCAGGCAAGAGCACTTCTCTTCTCTCTGACCTTCCTTTCCTGCCACAGAGGGGGACCACCATGCTGTGCTGCCCACAGCAACCCCCACTCCTCTGCCCGGTGGGGCTGCCTTAAGCTCCCAGAGCATCACCTCTCTTTCACCTCCTACGATGGGGGGCCTGCAGCCCTGTGACCTCTGAGTGGGCAAGCTCCTCTGAGGCAGGGCAGTGGTGACAGAGCCAGCCACAGACCCCGTGGCCTGCCTCCCTCGGAGCAGCCTCCCAGCCTCCTGAGGCCACAGACAGGGCCATTACACACCTGGTTGGTGAGCAGGAACAGAGCCAGCTGCAGAGCACTCTGCCAAGACAGGAAGCGTATGTGTGCAGACTGTGCCCCAACATCTCTCTAATGACCGAAGCTCACCTAGTACACATGAATCAGAAAACAGCCCCACAGCAGGAAGGGGTCTGAGACGGCAATGAAGTGTGAGCAGGAAGTGCCCCCTGCAGCCAGACCACGTTCCTCCTGCGGCTCCACCACCTGCCCATTGTCTGCCCACTGTCTATCAGTAGGCACAGCCAGGTGTGCTGCCCGTCCACGAGCAAGGGTAGCCCTGGAGGGAGGATGTGCGTGCTGTGTGCCTGTGTTGAGCCCCTCTGTGTCCCGGGACCTGGTGCCAAAGGTGGGCAGAGGTGCCTTGTTTCTGGAAAGGGAGACCTGGGAGGGAGGGACTACATGCTCAGCAGCATCCAAGAACAAGGTTTCCTGGTGCTTCTCCAACGGCACATCTGGTGAGGGACACGGTTCAGACGTGGGAGGGCAAGGGAGGACCTGGAGCTCGCCAGGCGTCTGGGGCGGGCAGGAGAGATGCACTAGTGAGACGCATCAGGACGGCCCCGGCAGCTGCCCGAGTTGGCAGTGGGAGCCTGGCTTACCCTCCATCGGCATGTCCTGCTCCTCTGCCCCCCTTCAAGGCAGAGAGTTGCGGTGGGCTGAGTACGAGCTGAGACTCAGCCTACCAGGAAGCCACCTGCTGCACATAGGCCAGGTGGAGGTGATATTCCCATCAGCCACTGGCCCTCTTCTCATGCACAGTGGAGAGCCGGCAGGTGCTGGGCAGGTGACAGGGACCCCTGAGCAGGGCTTCAGCCAGAAGAAGGATGGATCCCAGGACAGACACAGAGGGTGACTTGCCACAGCCCTGGGCCAGCCAAGAATGAGCTTGACATCTTCATCGAGACCGTGCCTGTGGCCCTGGGGCCAGCAACATCCCTGCCTCAACCTCTCCCCACAGACTGGGCTCTGGCCCAGCCAGACCCAAACAGCAAGCTGTTCACCAGACGGACAGGCAGGTGCCAGCTGCCCCGGACTCACTGGGTGAGCAGCGAGGCCATTGCTTCTAGGTCCTGGATCTGGAAGAGAAGGGATCCGCAGGCTGCCAGCCTGTACTGGCCACCTCCACAGGGCTGACAGGAAGTGACAGAGCGCAGGCGGCAGGTGGACAGGAGGGCTCAGAGCAGCCACATCTGCAAGCCCCAGGCTGCCTTCCCCGCCCTGTTCGTCCTCTCCCCTCTGTCCCTTTTGCCCACCGCTTCTTCCCTCTTCCCCTCCTACTAAGCCGACTCTTACTTCAACGAAGGCCATGTCCTTCCACAAGGCCAGCTGTTGATGTGCAGGCCTGCGTCCCAGACTCCCTGGGCTGTATTTAAAGACATTTGTAAGCAACCCAAGGATGGCCACAAAACTCCCATGTCCAAACAAGAACAAAGGACAGTCAGCCAGGCGTAACTGGGAAGCGGTCTTCTTTGGAACTCTCCAGGTAGGACTGGGATTCAAGTTTGATGGGAGATTCGGCTGCACTGATCCTTGAAGGCAAGAGAGCCTTCCTGCTCTGTCCAGAGGGCACCGTGGGCCCCTCTCAATGCTGTGCCTTGCTGTGTCCATCAGGACCCAGTGCTGGCCAACACACATGCTGCTTAATTCAGGACACGTTTGAAGGAATCCCAGCAGCCCCTGTTTTCTGTCGACAGCTCTGTGCCCTCTCGCTGGCTCATAAACAGACCAACAAAGTGCCTGCAAATGTTCGCGCATTTGGCCTTGAGGATGATGAGGCGAGCTCCTTATCCTGTGGCCCAGCGTGATTCCAGAGCAGCTGCTTACTCAGATTTGCTTAGACTCAATGGCAGCTACCTTCAAAACTTTGCCGACTTAGGAGAATGTTCCAGAATCACACTTTCCTGGTGAACACAGAGAAGTTCGCAGGAAAAAAAATCACAATCAAAAACTCCTTGAGGTGAAAAGGAAATCTCAACATGGCAAGAGAATTAGCCTGTGGGTGGCTTGTCCAAGGAAGGGCCAGAGTGAGTGGGTTCCAGCCCTTAGGAAGGGTGTGTGATGAATTGGCCACTTGCGACATCTCACCAAGAAGACCGCTCTGTTCAACACTCACCCAGAGGGTAAAGATTTCTGTCATCCAAATAGAGATGAAGACAGGGAACATCGACTGCATCAATTACACCTGCCAGAGACAAAGCGTGCTCTCCAGAGCTGGTCAGCATTGCCCAGGATGGACCATCACACATGGTCAGCAAATAATCGTAGCTGGACAAAGGGATGGGTTCTGTTGATACAAACAGAGACAAGCATCCCCACCCCTGGTTATCTCGGGCTCAACAGACAGAAGCCAAACTAACGGGAATCAACGACTGCCTCTTTTCCAAGCACCTCTTGCCCCGCCCACGTGAGAGGTGGCTATGAGCTTGGTGACCGCTGGGTCTCCACAGGTGATGTTCACCAAGGTTTCAAGGTAAATTTCAGTGAGATGATTCCTCTCCTTGTTCATGTGGAGGAAATATTGTGTTTTTGCGTGATATTTGCTTCTGTATTAATTGTCTATTTGATGCAGACAGAGAGGCGTGGCAACTATGAAGCACAGCTCACTCTCCCACCTCCCACATGGGAAGTGCCCGGCCAGGACTGTCGGCTCCACGCCCTCAGCTCAATGGGCCATGGCTGCCCCTGTCAGTGAGCAAGTCAGGCTGAAAACTTGAGGCAAAGCTGCAGCCACTGAGCACCTTGACCCAGACCCTGAGAGTGGGAATTACGGGTGGGCCATGGGTGCCCCATCCTCTGTCTTCAATTGTCCTTCTTTTCAATGGAACTGGTGGCATTCGGGGACACGGGGTGAGCTTGGAGGGTTTTGTTATTGAGTGACGGGGTCAGCAATGCAGCTGCCGCCACCAAGACCACACTGTGCTGTACATTGGCAGTGTCCTCGAGCGGCCAGCGAGACTTCTGCTCTGTGCTGTCCTGCTCAGTGAGGGTGAGGTCAGGCAGACATCTGCAGGGGAAACTGAGGCAACAGTTCCCTGGCCTCCTGAGTGGCCCCAGTCAGTGCTGGAAGTGGAAGGTGGCCAGTGGCAGGCCGAGGCTCCTCCACGCACACATTCTCCCTGGAGCCAGCTGCGGTACCCCTGCCCCTGGGCTGCCCAAATCTGGCTTGTTCCTGGGCATGCTCCTCCAGCCTGGGCTGAGCCTGTGAACCCCTGAGCAGACGGATCCAACAGGACCAGCGCGCGGAGCCAGGAGCAGCCCCGAGGGCCGGGATGCCCCACCCAGCTCTGGGCAGGGGTTGCGAGCCCACCACCCCACCTGGACTCAGCAGTATCTCAGCATGGTCTCTGGCAGAAGCCCCACAGGGGGGCCACCCGGGTCCAGCCTGCACCCCATTCCTCCCAGGGTGATCCCCAGCAGCAGAGGAGGACGACGGGGGCAAGGTGGTTGGCTGTCCCTGAGTGCTGGTTTGCTTGAGCAGGGTGCTCGTTACTTCCAGGAATCAAGCAGTGTTTGGAGTGTGACAAGTGATCAGGGCACAATGGGCCAGGTGCTTTCCCAGGAGAGACCCAGGGACCACAGCCTCCTCACAGGACAGCAGTGGAACCTGCATGGGTTTCCTGTGACCACATGACAAAGGACCACGTGCTTGGTTAGAAACCAGAAATTCATTTGCTCATGATTTTGGAGTCCAGAAATCCAAAACCAAGGCGCTGGCAGAATTTGTGCCTCTGGGAGCTGAGGGGGAGCCTGCTCCGTGCCTCTGGCTTCTGATGGCCTCCGGCAACCCTTGGCATCCCCTCCCCTGGTGGAGAGAGGCAGCTTTGCCCTGATCTCCTCTGCCTTCCTGAGGCCTCTGGGTCTCCAAGTCTTGAATCTTCCTCTCATTCCTCTTCGAAGGACAGGAGTCCTCAGATCTAGGCTCACTCCAAATCTGGGCCCATCTGGTCTCTAGGCCCCTCACTTATTGCAACGGCACAGAGTCTGTTTCCAAATAAGCCTTGGGCATTAGGACACGGACAATTCACTTTAGTACCTGGGCACTTTGGTTCCTAAAATGCTGGTGGTGTGAGGGAGAGGACTGGCCCTCTGTCCTTCAGGGTATGGGCAGAGGAGGCCTCAAATGTGGACACAGACCAGAAGTGTTGCTAGAGAGGAAGATGCTTAAACCCTGTGTTGGAAAGGTGGCCACGCCTGCCGTGCAGTGGACAGGGGGAAGCAAGGAGAGGAGGCTGGGCCCTGTGGAGGCCGCCCTGCGTCGGTGTGGCATAGGCTGTCCTCACTGTGGAGGCACTCAGTCTCCAGACTAGCCCCCGCAGCCAACTGCACATCACTCTAGCTGAATGAGGGAGCCGAGTGAATAATTCACCCTCACAGAGTCTCAAGCATTCTATTCAGGGTTCCATTTGTTAAATTTTAAAATGAGAACATAACGCCAGAAATGAGTCAATTCCCTTATTCTAAACATAAATTTGCATTCCTCTGTGTCGCTTCATTATTAAAGTAGAATATGTTATTATGTTGAAAAATCAAATAATGCAGTGCAGGTTACAGGGTTCAGAATTAAACATCTAGGAAGAAAAATAAACCCAGAATATTAAAAGCCCAGCGTGAGGAGCAGTGGGCATTGGGAGTACGTGGCGGTTTCTAGTTAGGAACTTGGGGCAGCCAGGTGAGGGGACTGGGTGCAGCCAGGGACATCTAGGACCTCAGCTGCCATCAAGGAAGCTGGGGCCAGCCCCGGGAGGGAGTCTGGGGAGTGAGCAGAAGCATCCAGCAGCTGGGGTGCTCAGGAGGAGCAGGCTTCTGCCTGGCAGGAGGGGGCAGGCTCAGTGTGGGTGGGACCCCGCCATGCCAGGCCCGCCCAGTGGGTTTCAGCAGGTGTTTCCGTCCCTAGATCTGCGACACACTTGCTTTAGCTAATAGTTGTTTGCAATTTGCCTCCTTCTCCCTTCAGCTCCGCCGTGTTTTGGCTGTGAGCACTGGAAGCTCTCCTAGGCACAGGCGCTTAGAATTGTCGGTCTCCCTGTCACGGCCTCCGCACGGTCGTGAAACCTGCCTCTACCTGGAGCTGCTCATACTTTCCGAGGTCTGCGCTGTGTGCTGTGGACGTGAGGCAGGGCCGCTCTGGGGCTGCACGTGCTCCTGGTGGCCGTGCAGCTGTGCGTCACATCTACAGACGGCACCGTGCTCACTGCTGCTGGCTTTGAACGCGTGTCTGTCCCCACACATGGGGGTTCTTTCCTCCCACCTGCTGTCCTGTTCCTTCACCCCGAGGAGCTTGCTTTGGCCATCAGCTGCTCACAAATTATCTCACTTTTCATTCTCCTGAAATGAATTTAATTTGCCTTTATTTTTGAAAGTTCATTTTTAAAATATTTTTTTAGTTGTAGATGGACACAATACTTGTATTCACTTTTTTATTTTTATGTGGTGCTGAGGATGGAACCCTGTGCCTCACACATGCGAGACAAGAGCTGTACCACTGACCCCTAGCCCTTGACTGAGTGTGAACCTCTGTTTGTGACCGCCTTCCTCCAGCAGGGTGGACCGGCACCCAGTGCCCCGACCTGGGTCACCTCTGATGCGTAGTGAGCTTCCCTTTTGATCTTTCCCCCTTGCACGTCCTGGGTTTCTCTGGGTGCTCTGCTGGGTGCTCTGAGGTTCCTACTTTGTCTTTGGGTCACAGCAGTGTGCCCAGGCACAGTTTTGTATCCACCCCACTTAGCATTCGCTCATCTTCCTAGATCTGTAAATCAACATTCTTCACCAAGTTAGGCAAGCTGTGGCGATTCTTTCTTTTTTCTTCTTTTTCCCCACAGCGCAGACCCTGGTTTATTGGCCTGACTTGTTCACAGGGCCGCCTCCTGCTCAGAGAACCGGGGCGGCTGGCAGTGGGGGTGGGTGCGCCTGGAGCCTGCCAGTCAAGGCCCTGAGGGTTCCTGCAGCCCTCCGCTGCCCTCTGCCCTGGTGCCTGGGAGGGAGGATGGGGAGAGGGGAGCCTCTTTGGGGGACAGGGACTGAGGCTATGGGGGTTTCAGTGGGGCCCAGGGTCTGTTCTTCACAGCAGGAGGTAGAAGGGATCACATAGGACCTTAATATAGACCTGCAAAACGGGAGAATTCTCTATCACTGTCACCTCTTTGGCTTCTTGTTTCCTCCTTTTTCTTATTTACAAAACCGCAGCAGGAAAGAACAGGGAAGGAGGCAGATGGGACAGGGTGGGGTACAGACCAGAAGGGACCGAGGAGATGGGGCCCAGCTGCTGCCGCCTGGTCAGTCCCTCTGCAGGCTGGCCCCGGAGCTCTCTAGCATCTTGGGAGAACAGCAACCGGCCCTAGAGGGAGCAGAAAGAAGGAGTGGGTGGGAACACCATGTCCCCTCCCCAGATGGCGGCAGCACCTCTGACGGCCACCCTGGCAGCGCAGGTGGGCAGCATGGTGGCTCTGTGTCTACAGAGTGGTCTCCAAAGCAGAGGCCCATGGGTGGACACAGGGGACGAAGGGAGAGCTGAGTTCTGCTGGACTCCCCCCAGGATGGGCGTCCAGGCGGGCAGGGCGGTCAGGACACTTCCCTGCTCGTCAGCCAGTCGGCTTCTTGAGGAAGGCCTGCTAGCCCTCATCTTTGATGCCTACACACTTGCCCACCATGTCCCCATTCTTGATGGCCAGCACAGTAGGCGCAGCTGACACCTCTTACTTGATGGTGAAGTCTGTGTTGTCATCAGTGTCCACCTTGGCCATCACCTCCTTCCCACGCTGCTTGGCCACCATCTTTTCTAACCGCGGCCCCAGGATCCTGCAGGGGCCACACCACCGTGCATGGAGATCCACAGCCGCTGGAGTCTTATTGTTGATCACTTGGTCTTGAAGGTCAGGTCCATCCCGGACATTAAGGGTCATTGATTAGACTCTGGTGCAATATATTGTCTGAGCTGGGCTGGATGTTACCGTTAGGCCACCAGAACAGCACTTTGGGGGTCTGCAGAGCCTTGTAGGTGAGGGGTGCCCACTGACCCTGAGGGAACTTCCTGGAGACTGTAGAGGCCAGGAGCCTCCTCGGGAGAAGTCGCTGAGCCATCTGTAAGGGAAAGGGGCAGGAGGGTCTAGGACACAACAGGAGGTCAACACACCAAGGAAACAAAGGGATTTGGGAGTCCTGGGTGGGGGTGGGGGTGGGAAGATACAGGGGCTGGATGCAAGATGCAAGGAAATATGTAAGATTTCTGGGGTAGAGGTTAGTGAGGAATGAGGAAACAGGAAAGGAGGTGACAACCCAAAAGAGATCGAGATGCAGGTGGAATCATAGCATAAGGATGAGAGGAAGGAACTACCATTTGCAGAGCACCTGCTGAGGGTCAAGTGCATCACATGCGTTATTGGTTGTCCCCCATCAACTCTGAGGAAGTTGCTGCTTAGTGCTGCCGGTTCCAGAGAGGAATCCAAGGCTCAGGTAGGTTGCTGACATGCCCCAGGTAACTCAAACATTAGATGATGGTCAACGTCAGAACCCAAAGCTCTTCATAAGTGCTTAATCTATTGCCTGATCTTTTCTAAAAAGGTATTTTAATGGGAAATTAAGGAAAAAGGAAGTGTCAAAGGATTGGCAAAGAGGCTATGGGGGTTTCAGTGGGGCCCAGGGTCTGTTCTTCACAGCAGGAGGTAGAAGGGATCACATAGGACCTTAATATAGACCTGCAAAAAGGGAGAATTCTCTATCACTGTCACCTCTTTGGCTCTGCCTGAGCTGCTATTCAGAGGAACTAGTCAACACAGGGGCCGGAGGGCCCAGGGGACCCAAAGGAGGCTCCTGTGTGGAGGGGACTGGGGAAAGGGACGCCACCAAGGGAACTCGGCTCCCTGGAGGGCCAGGTCCTTCTGCCCGGGGACCTCCACCTGCTGACCACCAGCCTGAGGAGGAGCACCCACAGCTGTCTCCTGGGGACACCTCCTGCAGCCACCCGTGGGCCTCCTCCTCCCGGCAGCGCCAGCCCTCCCTGCCTGTCAAGGGCACGCCTGTCCCATTATGTCTTCAGATGTGTGCTGCCCATTTTCCTTCCTCTGGTTCCCCAACTCCAATAATGGACGCTGCTCTGTTGCTGACCCCAGACTCTGCTTCACGTTTCACTCCCTTTCCTTTTCTCCTCCGCCGTTAGGCCATGGCTGCTGATGCGCCCTCCAGTCCTGTTCTGTTTCTGTCTCCAGCCTTCTGCGAAGCCCACCTGGCGAGTGGTCACTCAGTTTATGTTGTGCAGCTCTCAGCTGGCCACCTGGGTCTCTCACCCTGTGGACACCTCTGCGGGTCCTCTGTCTATTTACACCTCAGACTCACGCTTCCCTCTAAGTGCCAGAACACGCTCAGTGGGTGCCCACCTGGACCCTCGGTCCTTTCTTTCCTGGGTTCAAGCCGCCGTTTCCTCTTCATGGCTGTGATGACAACTGGACGCTGGGCATCGTGAGCTACATGCTGCAGAGTCCCGGCCTTTGCTGTTACTATAAAAAGTGGTTTTTTGTTTCATAAGACAATTCACTTCCCTGGAACCCAACAGGCTGTATCTGCTGGGGGCGGGGGCAGCGGACACCTCACCTCATTGTCTGGGTCTGTCCCCTGCTTTCCTGCTTCCTGCTCCCCTAAAGCTCGCCAGCTCCCCGACCGCCCGGGGCTTCCAGGTCCCTTGTGGAGCTCAGGGCCATGCTCACTGTGACCCCTCGCTGCCCTGACTCCCCGACCTCTGGCTGAACGGGTGCCCTTCCACATTCTGCCCTTTGGTTGCGGTCTTGCTGGCCGAGTGACCACACGTCCACCCAGTGCAGCACCTGGCGCCTCCCAGCTAAACCCCACAGATTCCCAGGCTCCCGCCATCGTGGTCTTGTCCCTGCCAGGTTTTGCCTGTGTGGGTTTCCCTCTGGTGCCTGGCAGAGTTGGGTTAAAAAATCAACATTTTTAGACTAACTTTTGTCTGTTATCTGTGAGAGTTAGTTTTTCCAAATTGTCTACCATTAACCTCTTTTTTTTTTTTTAGCTTTTGCTGGAGACTGGGTAAACAATACTGATTCTGGTTTCTTAAGAAAGAATTTTTGAAGGCCATATTCTCAGCCTATGCAAAAGATAAGAATTCAACCTGATGAAGACAGTAAGCAGCCTTGATCACTCACTGCACTTGTCACCTTAAGAAAAACCAAAACTCTGAGACTAAATTATAAGGCACCAACATCCGCGTGTGATTATGGATCCCCAAGGACAGTGGGAGCAGTTTCTGTGGAGCTCCCAGGTTTCCATCAGCGACCCCTCGTCAGTCATTATGGCGCTCACACTCCCTGCCTGTGTGGCTGGCCCACACACTGGAAACCTCATTGAGCATGGAGCAAGGCCACGCTGAGCATCGGGGTTCCTGGAGAGCCCCATGGCAAACCTGCTGTCCCCGCTCATGGACACCAGGTCTGTCAACACAGGCCACAAGGGTGAGGGGCAAGAATGGACCCGAGTGGTGGGCCAGGTGTGTGTGGCCCAGTGGTGAGCCAGCTGAGGCTGGGGTCTGGTCTTGGTGGTCCTGGGGATAGAACCCAGGGCCCTGCACCCTGAGCTGCATCCCAGCCCTTTTATTGTTTTGAGTCAGAGCCTCACTAGTTGATGAGGAGGCTCAGAACTCGCAGTTCTCCTGCCTCGGTCTCCTGTGTCCTTGGGATTATAGGCGTACTCTGCTGCAGCCCAGGAGCTGGCTCTTGTGCTGATGGCACTGAGGTCCAGCAGTTGATGGTGGCCAGGAGCAGAGGGTGCTGGGAGTTGGAGTTTGATGGCTTTTTTTTTTAACCTTTCTGAGTTTGTTCTTTGAAAGACGGAAGAGACACGTCTTCTCGTGCGGAGGAGAAGGAGAGCGTGAGAAGAGACTCTAACAAGGAGGATGTAGAGGAGGAGCGCTGGGCTGGCCTGGGGGGGCAGTGCAAGCTGAGCCTGGGGGTGGGGCATGAACACCCCTTTCCTTGGCAGAAGAGAAAGAGGGAGGAAGGCCCAGGTGCTGACAGGCAGGAAGCCTCCTGATCCAGCCCGACCGACTTTCCCGGGTTCTTTAGAGCAGTGTTCTCCTCAGAGAGACAGAAATGAACGTCTTCTCTTCCTCTTTGGGGTGAAAGTACGGGAGACATCACTGTGCTCAAAGACACCATGAGGGACACTGGACGTGACAGCACTCGGGCCCGGGAGGCCTTGGGGTCAAAGAGCCGGACTCTGGGGCTGTGAGGAGGAGCTAGGTGGAGCCTGGGCACCTGGCTGTGAGGAGGAGCCCTGGGTCCTGAGGGAACAGCAGAGCCTGCCTGCCCTCGGTGGGCGCTGGGCTCTGCCTGAGCAGGGAGACGGCCCCTGTGGGCCGAGTTCTGACTGCAGCTCTGGGAGGCTCCTTCCCAGACGGTGCCACATCTCTGTTCTGGGAACACACCTTCAGTGGAAGTGCAGAGGGTCGGGGCTCCTGCTGTCCTTCACACGCCACCCCCCGGGTCGCTTCATGGCTGCACGGAGGTAACGAAGACCCACCCTGGCCTGGCCTGCTCTCCTGGTCTGCATTGCCCTTCTGTTTGCAGGCAGCACTCGGCCTTTCTCCAGGGCTCTGACCCCTCTCAGCCTCTGGGGCTCCAGATCCCCCAGCTGCACCCCATCTCAGACTTGCTATCACCCAGGACTCAGCCTGGTATCTCACTCCAGCTATCACACCACCCCATAGCCCAGCACCCTCACAGGCAGGGCTGCCGTGTCTTTGAGGGGCCCTGTCAGGCTGCCAGTCTGGCTCAGGGCTGTGGCCAGACACCAAGGAGGGCTCCCTGGTCCCCTGCATACCCAGATGCAGGGCAGAGCCCAAGAGGCACCAGGCACAGGTCAGACGGTCGTCTGTGGACACAGGCCCTGGCACCCCAGGCCCTGCCCCTGGCCTGTGGGAGAAGCCATGTGTCTTGGGTGATGTTGAGTGATGTGCAGCACCTCCAACCACAGCATGCAATCTTGCAAGAGGCCACCTGCTTTCCTGACCCAAGTCTTGCCGAGTACTTGATCCAGTGCAGAGGCCAAAGAAATCCAGAATGAGGGGCACTTGTGACAGGTTCATCTGAAACTCACTCTGAAAATGAAGCTGTCAGCAAGTCTTAAATTGCATGGCTGTCCATTCTGACTAGTGGGGAAAAAACACCAAAAACCATAAATGCCCTTTTGTCAGAACACATCCCATCTCCACCACGGGGTACCTACAGCCCCTTCCAGTTTCCTGGTCCAGAAACCAAGGTCTGGCCAAGGAAGACACTGCCCAGGAGTCCTGTGCCATGTTTGGGTGTGTTCCCCGGGGATTTGTTTCCCCATCGCCCCAAACTCCTTGAATTGGAACGACCCACGATCAACCCTGGGAAAAGAAGTGAGGATGAACAGCTGGGAAGGATACTGCCTGCTGGTAGATGGCCTCCCCCAACCAAGTGCAGAGACGGGGAGGAGGTGGTCCATGTCCAGGAGCTTCTGAAGGTGCCCTTACAGCGTGAGCTCTGTGTGGGGGGATCAGGCAGGCGGTGTGAGCAGAGGGGGAGGCACCTCCTGCCCCAGGAGCCGTCCTGGATCAGAGTCTGTCGGCGTAGAAATGGGGCTCAGTTGGGAGCTGTGCACTTCTGCCATCACCCGGGTGTGGCCTGAAAGAGGAGCGTGGCCAGAGCAATGAGCAGAGGAGCAGAGTGTGCGCACTGCCTCCCGCAGGCCCGCGCTTGAGAATGACCGAGGCCAGCAAGCCCCAGCACCGCCAGAAGCACCAGCCAGGCCTCCAGGAGTCATCCAAGCCCCAGGGAAGGAAGGAAGGAAGGAAGGAAGAGCACCCTGGAAGCTCAGGCCACACCAAACATCACAAAATCGTGGACCACCTGAAACTGGCTTAAGAAACTGTCCAACCCTCCATGAGACAACGGGGAAAAAATCAGATCATCTTTGAAACCAAATTAGAAAAAAACAAGGAACTGCTTCCAACTTGAAAGGAGGAAATCAGGGACACACGGAGGAGACGGGCGAGGTGTGAATTGCACACGGAGCAGCAAGCCACGCGTCCAGGGGGGTGGCACTAGACGGCAGTTAGGACACTGCTGGACAGCGATCAGGGAGGTGTGAGTTGAGCCCGGGAAGCTTCCCTAATCATACCATGAGGACAAAGAGATGAAAGTGAAGAAGACACAGCTCAGCCCATGGACACAGGGACGTGGCGTGAGTGTGCAGCTGTCCTAGGCCCTGCTGGCACTGACCTGAGGCTGCTTTCCCGGGAGTGAGCTGAACGACATCTGGCCGGGGGAGGGGCATGGGCAACAAACCTGCAGGGAGCTCCCTGGCACAAGGCCTCAGCCATCGTGCCTTCCTGGCACATCCGCAGACTCTTCAATGCCAAGCCAGAAATGGAACTTTTACCAAGACCCACAAGTGCTGTGACCAGCACCTTGATATTCGGCCACCATGTTGTGCATGAGTGAGAAGCAATAAGATGTGCCCAGAAAGTAATCCTGCCACTGCCCCCTCCCATGGGGTCCCTGAGGATGGACCACCATCTCCCCCTGTGGGTCCCTGGCAGCACACTCCACAAGGCACCTGCACTCAGGCAACTGAATCAATCATAAAGTGCAGAGGCCTGACTGGATCACAGCCAGCAGGTAGCCCTGGGACGTCTGGGACTTGGCCTGGGGAACTGGTGAGGCGGCTTGTGTTGCTTGAGGTCTTCTCCCTGGGTTAAGCTTGGCCTGAAGCACTGTATCAGGCAGGTTCTCCTGAGCCACAGAACTGACAGGAAAGACACCTGTCCACACACACGAGACTTCATCATGAAAATCAGCTCACATGATTTTGGAGGCCAAGACATTTCACAATGTGATGTCTGTGACCAAAAGTGCTGGTGTAGTGGCTCCATGAGCCCCAGGCCTGACGACTGGGGAGCCAGTGCCATAGATTCTGATCTGAGTCAAAGGCCGAGAAGCAGGAGCTCTGGGCCAAGTGCAGGAGAAGGTGGACTTCCTCGCTCAGGAGGACACCTTTCTGTCCTGTGCTGACCCTCAGGGGATTGAGTAATGCTGCCCACATTGGAGGGTAGGTCTCAGCCACTGATGGAACCCCTGCCTCTCCCGAGCGCCCCAGACACACAGGAGTCCTGCCTTACCTGATCTCCAACGCTGCATCTCTGATGTGGTTTGAGCATGTCCCCCAGTGACTCGTGTGCTGGAACCTGGGTCCCCAGGGTGAAGATATTGAGGGGACAGGCCCAGTGGGAGGTGCATAGGCTTGAAGGCTTGACCTTCATGAATGGAGGGATGACAGGTCTCATGGGAATCCGTGAGTTCTCATGCAGGCCAGTGGTTATAGAGCGATCTACCTCAGGTTTGCTTCTGGTACAGCCAGTTCTATACCATGTGTGACACAGCAAGGGCCCTCACCAGATCACTGGCACCATGCTACTTACACCCTCTAGCCACAAGAATCAACAAATAAACTTCTTTACTTTGTAAGTTACCTGTCTCAGATACTTTGTTATAGTAACACAAAATAAGCGAAGATGCCGAGTCCCCCTTTAGGCCAGTCAGAGTGACACCTGAAATCTCTCACTGTACCTGCTGAGGCCTCTGTGCCTCCACTTACTCTCAATCCCAGGACAGCTGCTCTTGAGCCACCTCATCCATGCTGTGGCTTAGAACAGAATCTGCTTCAGCCCTGGCTTCTCGGTCTCAACAGCTCATGGTGATCACCCAGGATCTTTACAAAACGCCAGTTTCCCAAAACCCACCATAGTTGAGGCAAAGGGATAGGGCCACAGCTTTGAACACCAGCACAGTTAAGGTCCCCCTGCAATGACAGGCTCCAGGAAAGTCCAGTGCACATCTCCTCCTCTGAGCCTCTGGTGTCCGACCGCTGCTGCAGCCACCTCTGATCTGCAGTCATTCTGCAGGCTCAGGACGATGGCTCAGAACCTGCCAGAGGGGTCTGTGTGAGTGGGGAGGGACAAGGCACCCTCCTCCTGTCAGCTAGTTCTCAGAGGGTGGCGGGAGGCCCTGGTGGAACCGCAGGATGGCTGCATGGAGGCCCTGCTCCTGGGCTGTCCTGGGGGAAGCTCTCCTCAGCACTCACTGTGTCAGCAGTACCCTTGCCAGCTCTGTCAGAACAGCGAGGAGAGCCATGCAAACACTCTTGTTGTCACTTATTAGGCACAAGACAGGCACCAGCAGGGAGTGCATTCTGGCCAAGCATTTGGTAGAAATACAGTCTCCACCTGTTGAGCTATTTGAGTCCAAGAAATTCTAACTCTGACTTCTTGCCCTCTCACCAAATGCCTTTGGGCGTCTCCCAGCTGGCCTGGCACCCGCAGACTTTACATCCTGGCTCTACATACAAATATGATCTGGGCTCACTGTCCAGTCTCTAGGAAGCAGATTGAATTGCAAATCTTTTTTCTGGGGAATGTTCAAAGTGCCCAGTGCTGCAGATCCCTCTGGTGGACCCGCAACTTGGGCTGCTGTCTAGCCAAGGCACATGCACACAAGCTCTGGGTTTCTCCTGACCCCATTTGCTGCTCGTAGGAAGCTGCAGGGGACTCTGAGCAATGTGGTGAGAAAGAGCCTCCACAGATGCCTACAAAGCGGCCTTGCCCACCCTGGCTGATTGCAGAACACCCAAGGACGTGAAGTGCCGCTTATACCACCTGGAAGTGGCTTCATAGAATTTTCTCAGAGCTACCATCTTGGTTCTTAAAGTGCTCTCTGTCTTGTCATGTCTGTCTGGCCCTGGCTCTGAGAATGGTCAGTAAAGACACTGGACCTACCTGCTGATGGAAGCCCCTGCTTCTCAGCACATTCCGGTCCCTGAGGTTACTAAAGGGCGTGCACGCATCTGTCATTCCCCTCCAACCACGGGGACTCCTGGCTGGTAAATGTGCTGTCTGAGATTGTTAGTTAATGCTTCCCCCCATCAGCTCCCCACAAACCCAGTCCCAGCTAGTCTACCAGGCAATTCGATGCATTTGAGCATTCATACAAGATGAAACAAGAACCTCTTCTGAGAAGGATTGTTTTCTTTGCATTAATCAATATGTTATTATGCTAGGATGTTAAATTACATGTCCATTGACCTTGAGGTGCTGAAATACAGAGTGGTTTGTACATGCTGGAAATGAAACACAGGGGCCCACAAAGCGACACACCTAAATCAAAGTTCTGTGATAAATGTGTACAGCAAACTCAATTTGATATTATTGCTATTACGAGTCTATTCTTTGTTGCCAGTCACAAGGCGGCGGAGTGGGGGGGGGATCAGGTTTATGATCATGAGAAAAAGAATTGAGCCTCCGTGGAGCCATAAGAGATGGTGTGTTCTGTTCCCCACATCAGGAGATGGACAGATGCAGGGGGCAATGGCCCCTGGAGCCCTGCCTCTGGGTGTTTGCTCTACCCCAAAGGCATAGGACACCTGTGGCAGGTCGTGAGGCTTTTTCACGGCAAGGGGTTGGCCACTCACTCACCTGACCAGTCGTCACTCCAGCTATACAGAGGTGTGTTTAGGAAGTGCTGTTAACAGGGCCCTGAAAACCAGTCCGTCCCAGCTGACATAGAGGGCGTGGCCAGGTGGGAGCTGGCTTACAAGTGTCCTCTGCTGTGGCCTGGCCCAGTTCCCTAGGGAGCTCCGCAGAGTGGTCCACCTGGTGGAGAGGAGAACCCAAGGCTCAGGCCATTCAGAGGGCTGCTCAAGTTCTCAGAGAGGTAGCTCTGGACCTGCCCCACGTTTCCCACGACCCCGGGAGGGCCTGAGGAACTGTGCTAAGTCCTGAGAGTGGATTCCTGTCTTACACCGACAGTGAATTTGAACTAGACAGTGGCTCCCCAAGGGGCTATTCTGTTCATCTGTACATGCTGGACCCTAATATAAGGCTTTGTCCAAAAATTCTAACAAATACCCACTCTGTGCATTGCTCAGACCACAATAAAAACCCTCTGTGTTTGCCTGGTGCTCAGCTTCCTCCTGAGCATCCCCATGACCCTGGGGATTGTTTAACAAGAGAGAGAGAAAATGCCCCCGATGGGAGGCCTGCCTGCCTGGTGGACATGTGGACGATGGTGGGCCGGGAGAACTCCACATGCTGGTGCAGGTGTGGTCTCAGGTGGGTTCCGTGGCTGTAGGGTGGCGATTACCACAACTGCTTTGGAAAACAGTCCCACAATGGTTCCTGAGGTCAGATACTCCTGATCCACTCCACAGACGCCCGTCCTGGGTAGACCGCCCAAGGAAATTCTTGCACATGAACAATCAGAGATGCATTAGTCCTTAGCAGCACAGCAAGCAACAGCTAAAACCCGGAGATCAGACAAACGGCGGCCAGGGTGGAGTGGGTCAAGAAAGGATGACACAGGTGCTCAGCGCAGTGTCCTAGAGCAGCCTAGTGAACCAGCGCAAGGCCCTCCCCGCAGAGCTCACAGTGGAGAACAGCCCAGTCCCCAAGGGCACAGGCAGGAGGGCGCCATTTTTATAAAGTTAAAAAATATACGACTTTAGGAAAAATATGTGAAATATATAAATAGAGAAACAAAAGAATGATGGACTTGATAATGCCCACTTTGGTCAAGGGAGATCAGGGGAAGGAGTAGTTAGGGCCAGCACAGGCGAGAAGTTGGTATTTTTGGTCAGATTCCTAATTTTTGTTTGGGATGATGGATCCACTTGTAATAAAAAGAACCAAGCATAAATAGAGCTAAAAGGAAAATCATGTTCTGATAATATGTTCATTGCTGTGACCAGGATTGTCCCTTGGCCCTTGGCGTGTTGAAGCCCGGGATCCCATGTGACTGTGTCAGGTGACAAGGCAAAAGCAGGTAATGAAGGTGACGTGAGGTCAGGGAGGGCTCCCAGGCCAGTAAGATTGGCAGCCTTATGAGGAAGAGGAAAAGCCCTCCCTGTCCATGCGTGAGGACCCAGAGAGAAGTCCACATCTGCAGGCCAGGAAGGGCCCTTAGCAGAATGACCGGCTGGCACCTGACCTCAGACTTCCTGCCTCCAGGACTGTGAGGACACGTCCACTCCTCAAAGTCCCCAGGCTGTGGGAAGTGTGATGGTGACCTGTGACAGTGACTGAAAGAGGATGTGACCCCAGGGCAGCAAGCCCAGGACCAAAGGACAAGGGTCAGGGAGAGAATAACATGAAAGACAGTGGGCGGCCAAGAAGACCCACGGACAGGAAAATGCAGACACAGCCCTCTGCTCTGTGTCCTCCTGTCTACTGCTCTCTTGGCCAAAGTCCACGCCGTGGGCTGCTGCCTACCCAGGAAGCCAAGGCCCCATGCCCTGGGCCAGCATCACGTGGGCCTGGTTGGGTCCAGCCACACAGAGCTGAAGGATCTGGGAGGCACGGGTGTCAAGTGTGATGTAGGCTCAGAGAGACCAGCTTTCCTTTGGTCCCACAGTAGTAAGTGACAGCTGGGATTTGAACCCAGGCAGAGTGGCCTAAGGATCCATGGCCTTACCCTCTCTGCTGGGTTGCCCTGGGTTGAGGTGAGGATGCCACTCCACAGCTGATGTCCCATCAGGGAGAGCTAAAAGCAGAGCCAGTGGGTGGGGAGCAGAGACCCTCGGCCTTTCCCTGGCTCTGTGCGTGGAGGCGTGGAGCAGGGTTTAGTGCGCCGGGAGGATTTTTCTGTGGTCTCCCACCACTGGATACAGGGAGCTTAATGGGATAGCAGCTGGGGTTGGGGACACTCCTGTCACATCATGATAGGACAGAGGGTGCCCCTGGCTCCCACAGGAGGACATGAGGGGTGCTGAGAGAAGAGTGGGCTCTGGATCAGGGCAGGACGCTTCCCTGCCCTCCCCACTCAGGGAGGCCCCCAGAGGGATCGCCTGCTGCTCTGCCAGGAGTCTGGAGCAGCACTGGGAAGGGTCTGGCAGCCACAGCCCAGTGTGGATGAGGGGAGAGGGCTGCGCTGTGACTCTGGGGGAGGCGTGAGCCCAAGGGCTCTGGGAACGGACTGTGCTCGTCCTGAGTGGCTCAGCTCAAACCCAGCCCAGGACCCCAGACCCACTCCTCCGGTGGAGCTCCACACAGGGAGGCTGGCTCTTCAGACTTGGGGTGGCTCCATCTAGGGACCTGCAAGTGGGCGAATCAGGTATTCGTGTGTCCTGTGGCCCCACACCCAATCATTCACCCATGACTCAACCCCCCCAAGGCCCCAAGGCCCCACCAGCTGCCTTGGCTTGGGGTCTGTCACTCATCCTTCCGTTGGTGGTGGGATGCTCCCAAAGCTTTTCCCTTGCAAGGTGGTGGAGGAAGGAAAGCTCCCACACGAACACACAGGTGTCCGCAGACCCCGGGTTCTGACCCACTGATGGCAGAGATGGCCGTAGCCATCTGCCGCAGGCCGGCTGCAGCAAAATAACCGGGGGGGTGACGAGCAACTTGTGTAGATTGATACAGCAGGAGTGGAAGCCATTTATTGTAGGATAACAGAGGTATTTATACATTCCACACAGTTTATCTAATTAGCATAAACTAGATACAGCAGTCAACCAATAAGGAATCTCCACACTTAATGGCATTAACATAAACTAGATACAGCAGTCAACCAATCAGGAATCTCCACACTTAATGGCTCTTTGGCGTTACTTCACAAACCACTCCCTCTGGCAAAATGCCAGGCGCCATCCAGACTTGTTTACAGACCTTAACAGCCAGCCTTACCCTGAGCACGGCAGGTGCTGCCCCACCCTCTGTCCTGTACCCTACCCTGCCACCTCCATCCTTGACCATGGCGGCTGGGTACGGAAGACCGGTCTGGCCTTGGCACCGCAGCCGCTGCTCCTCTGTAGTGCCTGGGCCGTCGGGATTGCTACCCTGTGCTGGGGTCAGCTGGCTCACTCAGTGTCTGGCTGCCCCACCCCTATTCCCTTGCAGGGTCTCTGTCCTCCATGAGCAAGTGACTCTGCAGCTTGGCTTCTCTAGGCTGCCCTGGAGGCTGCAGGAGCCCATAGCCTCACCCCATTTGGGAGGCCACTCCTTTGCAGGGATGGCTGCTAGCTACACCTGGGGTCCTCCCGAGCACCAGGACTCTTGTGGTGTCTGCCTGGGAGATGTCGCTCTGGTGGTTAAGAAGTCAGACACTACTTAGGATCACATGATGATTTAATGGTAGGAGTGATTAAAATAAAAGACTTAATTGGCTTGAGTTTGGATACCAAAAATGATCTTGTTAAAAATTGTCAAAATAAATTGATTTATAAGTGCCACTAGATGCTTAGAATTAAATTATGCACATTTCCTCCTCTACATTAGCTTTTTTAAGCTCAATAACAATCTTCTGATATTGCCAGTATCACTCCCTTTTCACTGAGAGGAATATGTTCTCAAAAATACAAAGTTCCTATGGATAGCTTCTTCCTGGTCAAAGATAAAACACTGCGGAGAATATCCTGAACATGGAGATGTACCCTAGAAATCCACCCACATTTGTCTGCAGTCTCGATGAGGCTTATAACTCAAACAGAAAAATCAGTCCGTATTCATATTATACCATCTCTTTTCCCCCAAGCTAAGACTCGTGAAATCCTCCAGTTTACAAATCACTTGTATTGACAGCTTGATTTATTAAGAAATAAATAACATTTCTAGGGAGAAAATTAATTTTGAAAATAATTAAAGATGATTAGCTCCTGGTTGAATACAAAAGAGTTTGGTTTCTGCAGAATGTCATCCTGAGGGTTTGACATTCCACCTCAGGGCCTGAAAAGCTAGAGAAGACCAATTGCAATAATATGAATAACACACACACACACACACACACACACAAATCCTCTTCAGAGTCACCACCAAGGGTCTGTGAAAGACTATTATTATGTCAAACTTCTTTATCTACTACTGACAATTCTAACAGAGAACAAAGGAGAGAATTTGCCCTTGAAGTTTACCAACTCTCGGCTGCAAAGCCTGCTCCATCTTCCTTAATGTCAATAACCAACACAGAGGTGAAACGGATTCACCCTGCATGCATCTGGGGTGAGAGCAGAAACCATGATTTCAGAGTGTTTTGTCTAACAGCCTAGGGACAGTGATGGGCAACAGAATAATGTAAATCCATTACTGTTATATTAGAAAAGAAAATCGAGGTACAGTATCGAGACGAGAAAAATAGCACTGTGAGAGGTGACCAAGGCGGGTCTGTGGGCAAGGTGCGCGCTCCGTGGGAGCTGTGTGCACAGGGCTGTCGGCTCTCCTGGACTCTCGCCGTTGCCCCAGAGCCTGGTGGGCAGGGTCCACAGGGCCCTGGGCCTCCTGCCACTCTGCCTTTCCCCTCCCCAGGACCCCTGCACTAATTTTCATGGTTATCCTGGAAACTTAACTTGATGCTGAGCAAAGACTGAAGCTCAGCAGTGGACCATCTTCTGCCAGAATAGCATGAGGCCTTGGGGAGTCCAGCTGGCTCCACCTCCCTGTCCACAGGCTACTGCCTGACCCTGGTTTTGCTAAATGACCACCAGAAATCAAGGCTGCTGTTGTGGCCTGCTTCACCTGCATAGGTTTAGCCACCTTCCCCTCTTGTCACACAGCATGTCCCTTGCATCTCAGACCTTCTGAGACCCTGTCCCCACAGCCCTGCAGTCCAGAATCCCCATGGTGAGGCCCCAGGGTGCTAAGTGCCCCTGAAACCTGCCACGCCCCCCCATGGCTGCTGCTCCCCAGGGTGGTCCTCTCTGGCTGCTCTAGGATTGCTCTTTCTTCACGTGCTGTGCTGTGGTTTTAACTACCCTGCGGTTCCATGGGGACGGCGTCATGCTGTGTTTAGTTATCCTGCCTTTAAAGGCTTGCGACGTACTGTTATTAACAGTTACTGTTCCTCGATAAATCAGAGAGTTGCTGGCTCTCGTCCACAGTGCACTTGCTCCCCTTCCTTCAGGTCTCCCCCTCCGTCCCACGAGGGTCCTGGTCAGGGCTCCTCACTCCGCCCTCTTCTCTTTCCAGTTCTTTCTTTCCCAGGCACATTGTTGGTAATTTTTAAGATTTATTTTCTAGTTCACTGAATTTCCTCTTCTACAGTTCTCACTTTAACTTTAATTCATTTACTTGCTGAGGTTTTGAAACTCAGTTTATTTTAAACCAGTCAAAGTTCTTTCAGTTACTAAAATGCTTGCTGTACCCAGAGCAGTCTACAGATTTCATCCAACTCTTATCAAAATTCCAGAGTCATGATTCATAGAAGCAGAAAAGGAAAACCCAGAATTCATAGGGAGCCTCCAAAGACCCCAAAGAGCAAAGCAATCTTGAGTAGGAACAGCCAATCTGGAGCACCCCTTCCTAGTCTGGGATCACATCCCAAAGGGAAGCAGTCCCCCAGGACAGCGCAACAGAACAGGGAGCGGAAAGCTCCGTGAAACTGAGTCAACCAATCTACGAAATTGCCAAGAAGCCAAATGGGGGAGGGTGTCCCTGCCATACACGGTGACGGGAAAGCTGGGCACCCACATGCCAAGAAGGAGCCGGACCCTGCTCTGCACCAGGCTCAGTAAACTGGGGTGGATGAAATGACCCCGGGGAGACTTGGAGCTACAGCCAGAAGGAAGCAACGAAGATCTCCCAGACGTTGGTCTGGCCAAAGAGTGTAGATTTGACCCAAGGACACAGCCAAAGAAGTGGACACGGACAGAGGGAACTCCAACCAGGCCCTGGTGGAGGCTCATTCCACGAAGAACCAGTGTCCCAGAGCCGAGTGCTGGGACAAAGAATGGAGAAACAGGGCTGCTCACAAGTCATCCTCTCCACTGCAGGGAGGAGGGCTGGGGCACAGCGGAGGACAACCAGGAGGGCCGAGGTGACAGGGCAGGGAGGGCAAGTCTGTCCTGGGAAAGGAGCGCTCTCCCAGGAACGCGGCTGCCCCTCTTCTCACTCCCGTCATGGTGGCTGGCGGGGTCTTTGGCCTTCAGGTGGGGAGAGAGACTAGGCAGCCCAGGTCCAGTCCGCCCATGTCGCAGTTCTGACAAAACACTGCTCAGGTGCCCAACCGTCTATGGCAGCACTGAGTAGAACCTGCCCCAGGGGTTAAGGCAGCAGAGAGACGGGCAGGATATGAAGGCCGAGGGGCCAAGCCCCGTACCCCAGTCCAGCCACCAGGGACAGCTGCCGACCCAAGGGGAGTGTCGGGGTTTCAGGTCCCCAGAGGGTCACCCAGGCCACTGGTGTCATCATGGCCCTCACGTCAGAGGTGAGATCTATAGCAGAGCCAGGGGAGACTAATTAGTAATGCATTGCCCGCCCCCGACCTCCAAAGTTAGCGGTTATGAGTCAGTTAAGGGCAGATGAAGCTGGGGGTGTATTAGGTCCCACCTCCACCCCCTCCACTAATAGAACTGCATTAAACTAGAAAGCCCTGCACAGCAAAGGAAGCAATCAATGAGAGGAAAAGGCCTGGGGCGGGGGGTGGGGTGGGGGTGGGTGGAGAAGTAGCAGGAAAACAATTGATAAATGGGTGAAGACCAGAACGGAAGTTTCCAGAGGTGCGTAGAGACCAGCAGGCCATGGAAAGGGGCTCAGCATCACCGACACCAGAGGGGAGCGGTCAGACAGGGGACGCCTTGGTCCTGCTGGGACTGCTGCCTAAATGGCAGAGAGGGCAAGTGTGGTGGGTGCCTCGCCATCCGACTCCCAAGGCCCTGCTCCCATGCTCAACACCCCCTTCCCTTTTTTACGCGAAACACAAAACATGGTTTTATATTCTGCTTTCCATCGTTCTAATAGGTGCAAGCTATGCAAACCCACTTCTCCTGTCTTTGATAGCTGTTAGCTTTTACTCCTGGTATCCTGTTTCCTCTTGCCACTGGGGCTTTCGCATTATTTAATTCGATCGTTGGCTGCAAGCTCGCGTCTGAGGGAGCTCCACTTGGGAGAACTCTCGGAGGCCTGGTGGAAGGCACTCTGCTCTGGAGGAATCATGTGTTTTTGACAGGCTCTTGGGGATGAATTATCCTGCTACTGATTTCCAACTCTAAGCTTGAGATTCTTCTGGAACCCGTGTGGAGTGTAAATTCAGGACAGTAATTCTGTGGGTATGATGGTGGCTGCAAATGTTCAGAGGAGAGGCCCAGGGGCAAGGCTTCCCATGTTCCCTCCTTTGGGGTGGGCATTTGTCCCTGAGAGCATTGCCCTTCCAGTTCTTGGCTTCAAGAAAGAGGCTCCCAGCCAGCTCTGTGTGCTGCGGCTCCTGCTCCCCTGCGGGAACTTCTGAGGGTTGCCAGCGCTGTGCTGAGCAGAGAAAGATGTTCTATTTGCCTGGTGCCCACCAGGTGTCGGCCTGCCGAAGGGGAGGGTTGTGGAAAGACTCTCATCTGGAGGCTGTGGGGTCACAAGAAGCTGGCTGATGAGCCCCCCAGCTGTTGTTCCCAATCCTGGAGCTGTCCCTCCTTTACCTAAGGGTAGCAGGAGGCAGCCCACAGCATGCCCTGAGATCAGCCTCCCTCTCTGGGACTCAGGAAGCAGCGCAAGTCCAGAGCATTTTGAAGCCACTGCTTGCCCCTTCTCGGCTGCAGTCCTGTGGGCAAGAGGCCTGGCTGGGTGCTCCCCAGGCCAGCTCATGTTTCCCAGCCTTGTCCTGGGCCTGGGCCCCTTTGCTCCTCAGGCGGGGCTCTCTGCCTGGACAGCCTGCTGGGGGGCTGTGGCACCTCCACCATCAGCCTGTACCTGCAGCAGCTCCCTGGCCATGCCCAGAACATGGACAGCGGCTCAGCTGACTGGCTGAGCTGCCTGTGCACCTCGCAGATGCCCACCAGGCTCTGTCTGCACCCTGGGGTCCCAGGTGGCAAGCCACCTGCGGCTGCTGTCTCTGGGACTGGTCCTAACAGTCATCTGCAGCCCTGACCTCTGGGATCTACCCTACCCCTGGTGCACATCCCCTGGGGCCCAGCCCAGCCCAGCCCTGGACTCTGCCCACCTGATGTCTCTGACAGGCTCTGCCTGCCTCTCAGCCACGGGTTCCCAAGCTGCTCCACTCCTACCTCTCATTTCCCTGTGACTAGGCACAGGGCTGATCCTGGGTCTGGGAGCCACACATGGCTCTCAGCCACTCTTAGAGAGTCACTATCCCCAGAGTGGCCATTGCTGTGGTTGACCTGTGGTCAGTGGCTGCCTTGAGCATGATTATTTTAATCTAATTTATTCCAAAGTAAATGCAGGATTTGGTTTTCTTCTCGCACACAAAAGATAATCTTAAATGGTGCCATCATCTAAACTCTATAAATTGATTGCAGGCGATTTTATTCATTCATTCATTTTCTTATTTGCTTGCTCTTTCATTTTATGCTAGTAGGAATTGAACACAGGGTGCTCTACAACTGAGCTACACCCCTAGCTCTTTTTATTTTTTTATTTTAAGGCAGGGTCTTGTTAAATTGTCCACACTGGCCCCAAACTTGTGATTCTCCAGCCTCAGCCTCAGACAATTTTAATTTATATGTAGTGATTACTTGACAAAAAAATTCTAAAGTTATTTTAACTCTAAAATTACTCATCAATGTACGGATGAGGAGTTCATGATTTGTGAATGTACAGGGACACGGCCCATGGACTCGCTTCTTACCTTACCAGGCCTACGGCCAAGACTGAACAGCAGTGTATTGTGACAGGGACCCCTTCACCTTGGCTCAAGGGAACATGGGTGGTGGCGAATGCTGTTGGTGAGCTGTGGTTTCCTTGAAGGAATATAATGAAAAATTCTTTAATCAGTTTGGAAAAGGGGAAGTGCATAGAAGAGACTGGCGCTCACCCACTGGAGGGGCTGGTGGCTCCCCCTCCAGAGGGGCTGAGGCCCGGGACTTGCTCAGGGGACATCACTTTCCAGATTCATCCCCAGGGCAAGGGGCCTGGCATCTAGATTGGCCTGACCCGGGCCACCCCTGCGCCATGGCTGTGGGCCTGGGCCTGGGCCCACAGACCTAGGGTTGGCCAGGACAGTTTCCAAAGGAAGCCAGAAAGACACTACTGCAGGGGGAAGGGCAGGGTCCTGGGCGGGGCAGCCAGCAGTGGCCCCTAGGGCAGGTCCTTCGGTGGTCAGGAGTGCCCAGCCTGACTCCAAGCACTCAGTGCTCTGCCAGTTTCAGACAAGCAATCCATAGCAGGTCAGGATGCAGTAGCAGAACCACCTTTTTGCACATTAGAACAGAACTCGCCTTGGGAGAGGCAGGTTTCTTAGTGGTTGGATCATGTTCTAAGTTTTGATTCTCATCTCCACCCCTAAATTGTCAACTGGGAAATCTGGCACTTAGAAGAAAAAATAAGAAAAATACAGGATAATGTTTAGAAGTTAGGAGATAAATTTTGTGAAAATGTACCTAAGAAGGTTGTCTGAGTGCAGTTCTTTTTATCCTTGAAATATTCAACGTAATCAATGGGTAGATATTTTCTTAGAGCTTCCCTTGTGCATGGAATTGAGAGGAATTTAAAATAAACCTGCACACATCCCTCTCTATTATCTACCTACTTGCCTTTCAGCTTCCTGTCTACACAACGCTCTGGCTCCCGGGTGACTGCCTGTGGCCCCGGGGACTTGCACTTGGATGATTGAGTGGTTTCCCGTCCAGTGCAAACCTAAGAAGGTCTTAAAGCCTCTGGGAGCGGGGCAGATGCTGCGGGAGCTGGGGAGGCACGTGGCCTGGAGCAGCTGCAGAAACACATGACCCTGGCAGGACAGTGGGGTGGGGGGCAGCAGAGGAGCAGGGGAGCGCAGCACAGGTCCAGTGTGAAGGGTGACAGACAGCTGGGGAGGTGGGGTCCAGCCACAGGTGGAGAGGCCGGGTTCAGCTTTCCCCTGTCACTGGGACAAAATGCAAGAGAAAGAGGAGGAGAGGCTTCTTTGGGGCCACAGTTTCAGTGATCTCTGTCCATAGGCACTTGGCCCCTCACTTGGAGCCTTAGGTGAGGCAAAGTGACATGGGGCACGTGGTGACAGAGCTGCTCCCCTGAGGGAGGCTGGGAGGCAGAAAGGGAAGGTGGAATCAGAGGAAGAGGCTCCCCTCAGGACGTGACCACTCGGCCTTCTTCCTCCCAGGAGGGAGCCCCTCCTCTGAAGTCTCCACCATGGCCAGTAGCCACAGGCTGGCGGCCGAGCCTTCAGCACAGGTCCAAGCCACGAGAGGACAAAAGTGACCATCTCCAATCAGTACGAAAGGAAATGGAACCCGAGGAACAAGAATCATTCTCTACCTTCAGCCGGGGGCTGAACCTGGAGCTGTTCGTGAGGTGAACCCCTCCTTGGCTGTCCCGGCTCGGGCTGGAAGAGGGCAGGACCCACTGGTGACCCTCAGGTTGACAGGCTTTCTCTTCATGCCAGTGCTGCCAGTTCTGACCCCGGAGCCCATGCCACCCTTCATGTGACGCTGAGTTCCTCATTGCACAAGCTCAGGCTGACCACATGTCCGAGTCCACAGGGCCAGAGGCATCCTCCACACCATGCCTCATGTCCTCAGTGACGTGTAGAGCTAGGATATGACCACCTTGAGAAAAATGTGGCTTTTCCCTGCCTCTGCTGCAGACTGCGGGGTCCCGTCATAGAGTCCCCAGCGGCCCTGGAGAAGATCTGCAGGCTCAGAGCAGGACACGCCATTCCTTCCTGGCAGGAGGGTGGGTGAGCACCCTCCCCCTGCTGATTGACCACCAGTTCTTTCTCATGTCCTCGTGCCAGGGCTCAGGTCCCTGTCTCAGGTGTGCAGCGTCCGATGGGCCAAGGCAAGTGGCCTCTGGGGAGGGCTGGCCCCACGGGCCTTGTACCCATCAGTTTTCCTGGTGGCTGAAACCATGAAGCAGAAAAAGCACCTCTCCAACAAGGCTGCCCACCCTGAAGGGCTCCCGAAAGATCGTCAGCACTGTGCAGAAGTGACAGGCGCTTGGACAACCAGCAAAGGACAGGTATGCTCCGGTCAGCCTGAAGTACCGGACCTCTGCAAAGCACCTTCCCGGCCCCTGGGCCAGCCCCCAAAAAGCTCTCAGGTGCTGATGACCATCTTTGGGACTTAATGTCAAGCAAATGTCACAGTCTTTTAAAAGATGGAGTTGGGGGACAGAATTGAGGGTGTCCCATTCCCCTCATGGTCCCCGCCTTGGTGGGCAGAGGGGTGTGACTTGCTCCTAAACAGTACAACCCGACAAAGGTGAGGGATGTCCTGATGACCAGATGTCTGCCCCCTCAAAGACTCGCCCTTGCCACTTTCAGGAAACCAGCCACCGTGCTGGGAGGCCGTGAGCTGCCCTAGGTAGTGACCGCCAGTCATCAGTCTGTGGGCATCAAAGGCCCCTAGCCTTTAGCCCAGGAGTGAGCACTGCTGACAGGAACATGGGCTCGGAGGCCTCAGGGAGACCCTGCCCAGGCTGGCACTTTGCTGCAGACCCACAGACCTGGGGTGCTGTGCTTGGGTCCCTGACCCATGGGACCTCAAGCCCTACTGCCTGTGCTCTCAAGCACCAAGCACGAACACATGGCTGCCTGGCAACGGACAGCACAGGGCAGGTGCCTTGCTGGCCTCAGGGTTGCGTGTGGAATAACGGATCATGTGGAGCAGCAGGATGGCCAGGATCCCGCACCCAGCCAGGGTGCCCAGGGGCCAGGATCCCGCACCCAGCCAGGGTGCCCAGGGCTCTGCACCAGAGGAGGTCAGATGAAATCAGCTGCCAGCGGTGCCCCAGAGATGCACAGCACCCTCGTGAATGTCTGCACGTCTTCAGGAGTGACCGGAGGTCAGGAGCAGCCCCTCTAGGCAGATGTGACACTTTGGAGTTGACAGCCAGCGGTTCCTGCAGGGTCAACACCTGGGCTTGGACTCTGTGCCCAGCCCTGCCTCATCAGCCCCATTTGAAAGGAAATCTCTGAAGGAGACACTGCAGACCCAATGGCGGCCAGAACCCTCCAAGTTAAATACTCACCAGCACCACAGGCTGCAATCCCCTCCAGGTTCTACGTCCAGGGAATGTCCCTCAAGCCAGTTCATGGCTAAAAAGTTGATTGTTTTTTTTCCAATGAAATGAAAAGGCTTTGAAAACAAGGAGGTGTTCATCTGAGCCTTATCTGCATCCCCTCCCTGCAAAGGCTGGGGGACCACCGGGGAAATGGTCCCCAGGCCCCGGCTCCGCACAGCTCAGCCCAGGCACGGCCCCACTCAGAGCCCCGGCCTGCTGTGGGTGGGCCCTCCACACTGTTGGCACTGCCATCCTGCCTGCCATGGCAGCCGTGCGTGACCACAGTGCGCCCTTCCTGGGGCTGAGGTGGCCCTGAGGCTGCCACCTCCCCTGCCCATGCAGTCCTCGCCCAGGATGGCTGGTGTTGGGCATTCAGGGAAGAAGGTCACGTGGAGGGAGCTCGGTGCAGCAGAGTGGACCTCGCCCTGACACATGAGCCGATACCGCACGGCTGCTGGCCCAGCCCAGCACTGCTTGGCTCTCCATTATTTTTTGGTGCCAGCTCCACTGTCCTTGCTGCACTTGGTAAAAAGGCCCTGAAGTGTAGCCTTGTCACCTTCCCACAGCCACAGCTGACCATCCAGGAGAAAACTCACTCCCCTGCTCCTCCTGAGGCACTGCAGAGAGACTGGACAGTGGAGCCCAGGAGGGAATGTCTGATTTTATTTAAAGTGACCTTAGGGGACCAGTAGCCTCTCCTGCACTGGCCAGAGAGGCACCAGAGCGTTGGGCACCTGTGAGCAGCCTGAGTACCCTCCCCTGAGGCTGGAAGGCAGACCTGTGCTCAGTCCTCCTCAATGCCCACCTCTCCACCAGCCTGGCCCTGAGCCCCGGCTCCCAGGAGCTCCTGCCCCTGAGCGTCACCTGCACCTCAGGCAGGGACACTGGAGTATGGTGCATGGATGAGCTGGCTTTGTGCACTGACACTGTGGATCTCCACGGTGGCCCTGGGACAGGCTCCCAGGAGCGACAGGAAGAGGCCACGCCCTGCCCTCCACCAGGACGGTCCACTTGACCTTCCTGCTGGCCCCTTGCTTTGCCTGTCACTGTCCCAGGTCATACTGTGGTGTCCCCAGTCTCCTTCTGTCACTTCATGTGACCCTAGGTTGGGTCCCTGAGTTTCTCGTCACCCCCAGGCCTGTCAGGGGCCTCCTGTCCTCTTGCCTCCCTGCCTTGGCCTGAGGCCAAAGCCGCGGGTTCTGGCCACCTGAAGTGCTCTGCTGTGGATGTGGCTTGAGTGGTCCCTGAGGTCCCCACACAGAAGGCTCGGTCCTGAGACGCGGTGGGTCCTTTAGGACGTGCTGCCCTCAGTTCTCCTGGGACCCTCAGCCAGTTCTCACAGGGGCTGTCACCAAAGGACAAGACTGGTCCTTCCCAGCTCCTTGGCTCCCAGTCTCCCATGGGATCTCTCCCTCACGCACACACTCCCACTATGTCATCTGCCATGGGGTCCATGCCTCACCAAGTTGGTGCTGGCACAGTGCCTTTTGCCCCCCAGAACTGTCAGCTAGGTAAACCTCTTTTCTTTAGGAAGTCACCAAGCCTCAGGTATTTCATTATAGCAATGGAAAACAGACTAACATAAAGAGCTTCTCAATTTCCTTTCTTTTATCATCCCTTCCCCCCTCTGGAACCTTTGAGACATTTTTCTGAACTTACTCACCATGACATGTTAAGATCAGACACACCACATATCCGCTAAGTGCTGTATACATTTCCGTGCTAGATATGTAGAAAGAGTAAGGACTTTACGCCTTCCAGGGATCAGTGTTTGCCACCCCATACCTCTGCTGAGGTGCACAACTGAGCTACTGCACTTTAAACAATAGGCTGCTTGAAGGGATGTGGGTAGATAAAGCCTGGGGAAGCCCTGAGGGCAGCCATCAGGACCACAGTGTCCCTCCCATGAAGGCACCAAAGGCGGCGGTGGTGTGGCCACCACCCAGAGAGCGCCTGTCGCTGGAGATAGTCCCTGAAGGCATGGGGACCCTGGAAGGACTGAACATGCAGCAGCACAGCCAGCAGGTGGAGCAGCAGTGAGGGGGGACGAGGGCCTCTCTTCTCCCTGGCCGTTCCCGGCGGCTCTCCTGGGTGAGCTCTGCACAAGCCAGCGGTGTTGGTTGGCAGCACCATCCTCCCGGGGCACAGGGAAGGACAGGGCCAGCAGAGAACAGAGGGTGTGCAGGTGGAGGGGCCTGCAGGCCGGGCCTGTGGCCGGGGCCTCCTGCTGTCCTTGGCCTCGACTCTCTCCCTGTGGACCAGTGCTCCCTGGACGTCCAGCTAGGCCTTCTCCCAGTCTTACCCGAGGGAGTCAAGAGTGTTCTCGCCTCCATCAGCCCCTGCAGGAGCCTGGAGCTCTCCAGTACCTAGGGGCTCATTCACTCTGCTAGGACAGCTGCAGGCCTCTCTGTCCAGCCTCGCTGCTGCCCACTCTGTCCTGGGTCCATGGCTGTGTCACACCCATGCAGTAGGAGAAGCCACAGGGCTCTGCCCCGCTCTGTCCTCGTCCTGCTGCTGGGAACACTCTTCCCTCTCTGGGAACAGGAGCACAGCTTCCTGCAAACCGGCACGTCCACGTCTGCCTCCAGGCATGGCCACTGCTGCCCCGCTTGGGCCTGGGGCTCTGGGACCTTCCTCCGAGGGCCCACTGCAGCTGCAGTCGCAGCAGGCCAGGTGAGAGCTCCTGGGCAGGTGGACGCCCCCTCCCCTGGGCCCCCTTTGTGGGTGGGCTGGAGACCAGCCTGGGCATGGGTGGTCCGGAGGAGCGACGCTGCCCGTGCGTGGCCTTGACTCCACACTGGCACCGGTTCCTCAAGGCTCGTCCGGCTTCAGAGTCTCCTTGCAAAAAGAAGCTTGGTCTTGGGCCGTCTCAAAACTCTCCCTGAGGCCTCCCATCTGGGTCGGGTCTTTGTGTCCTGGAGTGCATCTGTCACCACTCAAGGTCACAGGGGAGGGCAGGTGCTGCATTTGCAGTAGGAGTCAGACAATGCATCCCAGGGGACAGAGTGTCTGGTGTCCTTGGGACCCACCCGTGTCAGTCCTCCTTGTGGGGCTGTGGTGAGTTTTACAAGTGGATCCAAGCCACCTGCATGGAGCCCTCTGTCCCTAAGTTGTCCCTTTGGCCAGCCCTGTGTAGGGTACGCTCTGCTCTAGGAGGACCTCCCAGGGCACACCCAGCCCCAGAGACACCAGGCCTTGCTGTGGACCCTACAGAGCAGCTCATACCCCTCGCTCTTCGCAGGAGGGGAAGGTCAGCTCCATGCTGGGCAGGAACAGCCCCAAGGAAGGGTCCAGGTGCCAGGGCTGCAGTTGTGGGGAGGCCAGAGACGAAGGTAGACAAAGGGCACTCTACAGTGATTTCAAGGGTCAGCACGTGCAGCCCACAGGTGAGCAGAGAAGGAACCCTCCGGAACCACACATCTCTGCCCCTACAGAGCCTCTGACCAGAAGTCGGGACCCCCAGAACCATGCAGGCAAGACGGGGCTGGGAGAGGCCAAGATCCCCCCATGGGAGGACCAAGGCAGTCCAAAGGGCTCCCGAGGACAGCAGGACACTCCAGCCCTCTCCTGTGTCCTCCCGTGATGGAAGGGGGATGGGGGAGATCCAGAGGTTGTGAGAGGGGCCCAAACTCACTTTGAAAACAAACTCTTGTGCTAAGAAAGCCGTCTGAGACCACGATTGTGACCCCTCCCCCAGGCAGAGCCCTGCTGACTGACCACTGCTTACAGGTCCCACGCCCCAACACTGTTCAGATTTCTGACACATGACCTTTGGGGGGCACATTCAGACCAAGGCGCCATTGAGGCAGCCAAGGCCTCAATGGATCACAACCGGAACATTCTCCTGATGTAGAGGCAAAGCCTATGAATTGATTTGAGAGTCAAGAGCATTAAAACTGGGAGTCTCTGTAGGTGAATAGAGAATATTGTAGCTATCAATGTCATTCTCCCCGTACAGTTTCAGGGCGATGAACTCTAAAGAAAGCGATTTCAGTGGCAAATGACATCTTGAATCAGTCTGTCCCTGCAGACTCTGCCCCACACCACACCATCCAATGTCACTGCCCAGGCAGGACACAGAGGTGTCCAGAGTGTCCGGGCTGTCCTCAGAGCCAGTGGGGTCAAGCCCTGTGGGTCTCCTGAGCTGGAGGCCTGAGCGGGGCTCATTCTCACCCCCTTCCCAACCCCGGGGCTAGAATCAGAGACACACGGACTCTTCACTGGGCCAAAGCAGAGAGCATGACCAGGCCAGGCCACAGCCAGAGGGTGACAGACAGCCAAAAGCCACCACAAATGTGACCATTTTCTCCTCCTTTTCTACTCCTGGGTCCTGAGGAGCTGAGTGGGTACAGAGGCCACAGGACCTGCCTGGGCTCTGGTCCCAGGAGAGAGACCTGCCTGCTCCTGGGAGGACAGACTCCAGGCACAGAGAGCGGGGAGCCAGGAGCCAGGAGCTGGGGCGGGTTGAGGTGGGAAGTCATCACCAAAGCAGAGGCCAGGGCCAGCCAGGCGTGGGGAGCACCTGAGGCTACAATGAGGTTGTCCTCTCACCTGAGCTCAGATGAGGTCTGCACACAGGTCAGCAGCGTGTGGGGTCATGAGGCCACCCAATCAAGGAAGGCATGACAGAAAGACCAAACCGGGACAATAATATGCCATAGCCCAGTGCGATGGCGTGTCTCGGGGGCACTGGGAGTGCCTGGAACCAGGCACAAGGAGGCTGCTGGCCCACCCGGGTTTCCGTAGGTGTGTGGTGGCCATCAGGCTGCAGGCCCTGGTGCCCCAGTGTGGAGACACACTCTGAAAGACTTAAGTTGTGGTGGAAAAGATATTTGAATTCACTTTATAAAAAGAGAAATACGTGCTTTGGGTCGTCATCAGAGTGAATAAAGAAATCAAGTGCCCTGTGGAAAGTGAGCCTGTTACATGAAGGACAACTAGCGGCTGGTTGGATGTCGTGAGGGCACTGTGCATGGGGAGACTCGGAAAGGCTGAGCCAGAGGCCTTGCCTACCTGTGACCAGCCCTTGAGAGATCATGGGACAGCACCGGGGTGAGCCAAGTCCTTGCGCTGGCTTCACGAGGACGGGGCGCAGGCCCTCCTGGGCTGGCTTCAGGGAAGCTCTCGTCCCGCCCCTGCATCTCTGTGCCAGGCCGGCCACGTTTCTCCTGGAACCTCACCACTGAGCCTAGCGGTGCTCAGTTCCCCAGGAGTGCATGCCTTGTGCTCCTGTCGCCATTTGTGACCCAGAATTTTGTGGTCACTACCCTCACCCTCATCTAGGAGACAGGGCAGACAGGCCAGTGAGCTGTGAGCTGCCCTTTGGCAGAGAAAATGGGGAAGGAGCTGGCGCTCACAGACCCGAGGTTGACTCACACACGCATGCCCACGTGTGTGCATACACTTGCAGATTAGCTCGAAACACGCCATGCAGTAAATGTGATCTTGAACCTTGACCTGAGTTTGGCCGTGAGTGGGGACTCACCATTAGGACTCATGACTGTTCTGCACAGGTGGCTGTGGGTGTCCCCAGGAAGGGTCAGCCTGCCACTGGACATTGGAATTGTTCCAGTTAGTCACATCTGAAATGATAGCCATAAGGAGGCATGAGAAGCTCTTGTGTGATGTCCTTAAACAGAGGGATGAGACCCAAACTGATTGCTTGCTGACTGGTTCCTGCAGCTGGGGGCACAGCCTGGGGCACAGCCGGGCCACTTGAGTCAAGCCCTCACCCTAGGAAATCGAGCGCTTCCTAGTTCATGAGCCACCTGGAGCACCTCCACTCCCGGCCTCTGTTGTTTGTGCCTATAGCTCACTAGGTGACCAGTCAGGCCATTTGGCCACCCTGGAGGTGGACTCAGGGCAGGGGGCGGCAGAGGAGTAGCACTGGAGTGGCCAGCCCCCGGTCCTTGCCCCAGGCCTGAAGCTGACCTAGTCACTAAGAGGAATGAGCACTGGGGCGTGTCCTGGTTAGCACCTACCCAGGAGGGACACTCAGCTGAGGACGGGGTGGACACTGCAGGGAGTGTGGCAGGGTGGGGCCTCACTCTTGACACTGGAGACCACACGGTACCTGAAGTCCTATGATTTTTCTGTAACTAAAGATCATTTTAAAATATTGATTCTTATTCAATAGAAACACGTGTTTGTAGTCTTGCTTAAATGTCCCTGTCTCTTCTCCAGTGGAGCACGGTGGCTCTGCTTCTCCCCTGACCAGCTTCACGTCTCGCACGGACACCAAGTCAGTCCAGGAGCTGGAGGGAGGAGGAAGGAGAGAGCCGAGGTGTGGGGGACAGCAGCCCTCTCCAGCCGTCCCCACCAGTGCTGCAGTGGCCATCTGCTTCGTGCTGGTTCAGCATCACTGACAAAGCCACAAGCTAAAAGCCATCAGAGCTGACCTGACGCGGGCTTGGCCAGCCTGCAGCCCCTCCTCCCGGCTCGTCCAGCGGACGGTGCCTGGCTTCTTACTGGCTGTTATGTATGAAGACACCAAATGCTTTGGAATGTCCTTGATTCCATAGCACCTCATTTGCCTCTCAAAGTACCCTTGGAGGTAAGTCCTCGTCCCCTTTTGAATGGACAGAGGGCCAATGGCAGCTCACCCAGGGGCACTCACCTGCTATTTGCAGGTCAGACACTGAAACGGGACTGAGGGCCCCAGACCCAAGCCTTTCCCTTCATGGCCCAACCCGGCACGTGGCTTCCCCTGGGCTGATTCTCCTCCCTCCTGGGGCCCCAGAGCCACCTGTCATCAGAGATGGAAGAAACCCAGGAGTATCCAGCCCTGCCTGCCCATAGAGGTGCACTGCCCTGCGAGACTGGAGAGAGGGTCCTGTACTGGGCGGGCCCTGCATCTACACCTGGCAGCCACAGAGGGAGGCAGCAGAGTCGTCCCAAGAAGATCGGGATCTTTCCAGAGAGACACGACCAACTAGCAAGAGCAGCTTGTGTGCAAGGACGAAGCCAGGAGGTGTGCTTCACACCGCTGGGACCTGCCTGGCTCTGAATGCTGTGGGAGGGGACCTGGCCCCGTCAGGGACGGGAGACGGTGGTCCCACAGAGGGCACAGGGCCATGGTCCCACTGATGATGGGGAGTAGGTGGTCCATGAGGGCAGCGCTCACGCTTTCCTGGGAACACCTGGGGCATGTCTAACAGGCAGAGTGTGCCAGATCCAGGGAGTGACAGGAGAGGGACAGGCTGACTACCCAGCAGGGTCTGGGAGAGGGACAGAGCGAGGGCTCTGCAGGCACTGGTTCAGGTGAGTCCCCTGAAAGGCCAGCTCTCCTGTGCACCTGAGGGGTGTCGAGAAGCTGGAGGGCAGGTGACCGCTGTTTCTCTGCTCCCTGAGATTCTCCCAGGACAGAGGGCAGCCCATCATCTTCAGGGCAGCAAAGGCAGAAACGCTCCCCCCAGCGACCCCTGCACTACACACAGCAGGGTTCCCCACCTGGCAAAGCTACACGGGCAGGTGGAGCCAAGGCAACCTGCGGCAGTGACCAGGGGGGCGCCCACACTCGGCCCCTTCATATGTCCTCCAAGGACACAGGCAGTGCCAAGGAGGCCAGTGCTCACCCAGGGGGCCAGCTGGGAGGTTGGGCTCCAGGGAGAGCAGTGCCAGGGGACCCTGGCCCTGTGCTGGGGGCATGGTGGTGAGACACAGATGGACAGGCAGAGCAGGAGGCCTCGGGAGGAGACTCCTGTCTGCGAGGTCACCGCGCGCGCTTGTGCTTTAGTGTTGGCGTTTAGCTAAGCAAGATTTTAAACACCACCGGCCGTGGACAAGGTCGTCAGAACACAACCCAGGACCCTCAGCTGCTTCAACAGTCAACACTCTGGCCACAGTCCTGCAGGTTTTAAGGTGTAAACTGACATCGATTTGAGAGAGTCCCCTGGGCTCCTCTCTGAACCCTCCACAGAGATCCCCTGCCCCTGCATGGCCGGGGACCAGTGTCCTGCCAGGGCTGCCACCAGGGATCAGCAGCCCAGGTCCTGCCCAAGGTGCCTGGCCAGGCCCGGGGGCCACAGAAGCCTGAACATACCGTCCTCGGGTATCTGCCCAGAGGGGCCCCTGACCCTGTTAACCATGCTGCTGCAGTGTCCAGGGGGAGCTGGACAAACCCATCCACGACTGCAGGTTCTAGTGTTTACGGGAAGGCCCCCAGGCGCTGGCGGCTCCCTTGCTCCAGAGACTCTGCGTGGAGACAGGCATCTCTCTGGAGTGTGTAGAGGTGAGTCCTGGGGGTGGCCAAGCTTCACCCACACGTTCTCCTACTCAGAGATTCACCTCTGTTTCCCTCCTCACAAATCCTGCTGCAGCCCAGGGGCTGACCTGTGTCCCCAGGGCCTTTGGAGAGCCTCCTTCTAAGAGCACTGCTTAGGAACACGGCCGGGGATCGCAGTCCTCCATCTTTTCCAAACTGTTCTCAGGAGTGGTTGAATGCTTGGCTCCCCTCTGTCCCTGAATGTGGCTCCTGTCACTGCCCTTCCTCACTGAATGTGACTGACCGGCTGCGTGGAGAGGCTCCTCTGCCCTGTGCTTTTCCCTGGGGACTGGTGAGGACTGGAAATCAGGCCTGAGGTGTGCTCCGTGTGCCTGCTGTGCCTGGCTGCCCATCTGCACGGGTGCTGTCTTCACACTGACCGGTGGCCGTCTGTGACCTTCGACATAAGGCAGGCGCTGCGAGGTCTGCGTGTGCCCCGTGTTCATTGGGCCCCAGGATCCTTTGTTGTTGGGAATGTGAGACTCTCCGTCTCCAGGCTTCCGTTATCTTTTCTGATGTTTTCTTTATGTTCTCTGCTAAGAAATCTCCCCACCCCCACAAAGATACACTCCTAAAAATCATTCTGAGACTTTGAAAATCTGTCTTTTACTTCTTTCTTTGGGTTCTATTTCTGACACACAGAAGCATCTTAGAATTATGTTTGTGCCTGCTGCGTTCCCGTGGCTTCCTCTCTCCATATTTTATGTGTCATTGATCCGCACGTGGAGCTAATTGATCCGAACGGTCGCCAGCCTGCAGCTCCTCCTGTTCGGCCTCAGCCCTGGAAATGGGTGGGAGGACACGGGCTCTCTGTGGCCAGTGAGGTGGGGAGGCAGAGGAGGGTTGCCCTTGGCCTCTACAAGGAGCCCAACTCAAAGCTCAGGTCCCCGACCTCTACTCTCATTCCCAAGGTCAGCAGAGGCAGCTCGGAGTCTATCGGGGTGCATGCCCCCAGTGGTGTGCTCAGGGGTCGGGTGTCGCGCCCTCCAGCCAGTCTCCTAGTGTCCCCACCTTCTCTTGCTGGGCCTGGGGGGCTCTATCGGGACGCAGGACTCACTGTGCAATTCCTCTGTCCTCAGAAGTCGCCTCTTGAACATGAAGCTCCTGGCACAGAAGCGGGCACAGAGTGGGGGGCCGAGGAAGCTGTCCCTGCCCCGGGCTCTCCTGGAGCGCTGCTGCGCCTTGCCCTCTTCCTGGCTTGGGCACACTGGACCCCTGCCAGGTCCTCAGGCTATTTCCTGAGCTCCGACCCGGGCACCACTCATCGCAGACACGCAGTGGGGCCTCCACCAAAGGACGTCTGTGCCTGCACACGGGACATGGCCACACAGGCTGTGCCCAGGAACGGCAGGAGAGATAAGGCCGCTGCAGAGCAAGGGGCCACTTCGTCCAGCCCACATGTTCTCTCTGAGCTCTCACCCTGGTGCTCTGGTGCTCGCACAGGTTAGCTCAGGAGACAGGGATGGCCAGGCAGCAAGCACCCCGTAGACTCGATGGTGACCTTCGCTCTGATGCAAACTCAGGTGCCGCCCAGCCCTCAGGCCCTGGACAGCTCCCGTGACTTCTTCCAGCACTGGTGAAATTTGAATCTTTAAATTTCATAGTACACCTGTGGTGGCCACTGCGGGGTCCGCTGTCCCTCCTATGGATGCCCCCTCCTCCCATGCAGTCCTCTCAGAGGTCCTCTTCCCAGCCGTGGCTTCCCACGCCCTTCCTGACAGCTCAGGTTTTACTCCTGCTCTCCGGCTGCTCTCTGCCACGCCACCCTCCCTGGTTATTCTCTTGCCCATGACTGGTCTCCCCACAGAGAGGAAGCTCACCACCTGCCTCTGGCCCCCACCATAGCACCTGCGAAGCTGCAGTCAGGAGCGAGGCCAGATGAACTCTGGGTGGGCCGTGAGCCTGGGTCAGAGGGGCCCACGGGTCAGTGGACTTTCTCCCATCTGGAAGGTCCGGCACTTGCAGCTCAGGGTGCTGGGTGATGCAGGGTGCCTGGGCTTGTACTGCTGCCAGGCAAGCCTCAAACACATCCAGCCACCCCCACACGGAGGATCGCGGCTCCGCACAGTGGGGACCTTGTGCCAAAGGAACAAGTGGTCATGCTCAGGGCTCCCCTGACCAGCCCTGGACTCTGGCCTTCCCAGTTCAATCTCAGTCTCAGTTTTACGTCCAGGACTCAGACCCTCTCAGGAGTCCACGCTGGCACTGCAGAGGCTGGGGCTGCCTGCCACGGCACCCCCCCCCCCCCCCCCCCCC
>NW_026000206.1:11592698-11723629 GCF_001458135.2 Marmota marmota marmota
ACCCCCCCCCCCGGCCCCTCCTCATGGCCAGCACGTCCTGCTTGGGTTTGGACAGCAACATGCACAGCCCAGGAGAAAGAATCAGAACCAGGCACACGGAGGGCTGAGCTGCTCCTCCTCCCTGTGGTGGGCCTGGGGCAGCCACGACCCAGCTTTGACAGAGAAGAAGAGAAGTCAGAGGGTGTTTTGTAAACTATATTAAATATCTATCCTGTTACGTGTTTACGTTATGCAGTGATACAGAAATGCATTCATATTTTAAATTGCTCAAGACTCCCAAGAGTTGCCAACTGGTACAGGAGGTCCTGACCACCCTCTGCAGCTGCCCCTACGTCAGAATCTCTTGAGAAACATAACAAGACTCATGGCGTGAAAAGGGATCACCACACCTCCTGAGGCCCGAGACCTGCAGGCCTCCTGCTAAGTGTCAAGGGCTGTGTGATTTGGGACACTCCTGGGGGTTCCTTCTCCTTCAGGTCAGTGCATACTCAGAGGCCATGCTGACCTAGGAGGTGCTGGACACACCGTCCATCCAAGAGTCCAGATTCACAAACCCAACTGGGAAAAGAGTAACTTCTCTCATGCATTTCCCAACAAAACGCAGCTGAGGTTAGAGGAGCAGCCAGCCCGAGCTGTGTGCAATGAGGTGAAGGCCCACAGCTCAAGGTGGGCCAGCCCCTGCCTAAGAGCCCCTATTCTATCATAATGTGAGCTCCTTAGATGTTTCAGGTCATGCTTGGGGTTGAGTTTGGCCAAGGCTGACAGACATCCAGCAGGGCTACTTTTGTGGAACAACACAAACTTCCAGAGGAGGCCACTGCAGGAACCCACGAGTCCCTCTTTTTGCATGATTATAAGGGGTTTTAAAAGGTTCCAGCATGAACTCAAATCAGGCTGCAGCTCTGGAGATACGGATCTGAGTTTGCTGAGTGGTTAATTGTGGCGAACAGGAAAGTAGTGGACATATGCCAGTACTTATGCAGATAGCAAAGCTGCCCAGGGACGGTGCCCTGGGGACTTCAGCTCAGCATGGCCATCATCCAAAGACTAGGGCCTGCTTTCACAGAGCAATTTAGGCTGCTTTGCAGATTGGATGGAAATAAATTTTGAATATTAATGTTAATGGTGTCAAAGGTTTGTAATCAGACTCCTCTCTCCTAAATATAGACCCAGTGGTGTGTCTCTGAAGGAGCAGGTTGGAGAGCCTTGGAAACCATCCTGGCAGGAGGCTAATAGCTCAGCTGTTCACCTCTGCTGGCATCCGGAGGGCTTTGTGTGAGTATTAGGATGTAAGAGCCTGAAATGTGAAGGAAGCAGTCTAACAAATCCCCGAAGAACCAGAGTTTGCAAAATCTGCTTAACTAGCCGGCGTGATCCCTAGAAGCAGAGCTGGGAGAAGGGTGCATGTTCTGCTGATGTGCTGTGGGGAGTACTCCCGAGAAGTGGGGGCGGAGCGAGAAGGACGAGGCAGGGGGCTGAGCGCAGGTGGGCTTCCTGGAGCCAGCTCCCAGCATCTGGGTGCAGAGGCAGCAGCCAGGAATGGCACTGGGCAGGGGGCACCAGTGCAAGCCCCCACAGAGCCAGTACCTTGCACTGCCCCGGCCACTTGCTCCTTACAGCCCATCCACTCTGTGTAGCAGAAGGCAGGTTCCTGCAGCCATGGCTGACCAGAGGCCTTAGCAGCTCCTCACCTCCCTCTTCACCACTTGCTCTAGACACCCGTCTTCTTGGCTGGCACTTCTCCTGGTCCCTGTGGCTTGTCTGGTGAGGGCACTAACTCCATCCCTGAAGGCTCAGAGCCTCGCATTACCATGTCCCTGGGACACAGGCTCTGAGGTGCCCTTAGGGTCACAAAGGGGTATGGGGCAGCCAGGGACTCACCTGAGTGCCCACACTTTTCTCTGTCTCCATTACAGGCTCTGGGGGCCACATCCAGGAGTGGAACCCCACCTAATCATACGGAGGGCTGAAACATGGTGGTGCGGTTCTCTTCTGCACAGCGAATCAGCTGCTGCAGAGGGTGGGGGAGCTGCTCACTGTGTGGGCAACGGGCAGAGAGGTCGGGGAGACAAGGCGGGACTGAGAATGAGGACCCTGTTTAGCAGAGGAAGAAGAGGGGCTGTGGGGCAGAGCTATTTAGGCCCCCAGGGAGCACTGAAGGCCCTCTCCCTGCAGGACCAGCTGTGAAAAAGCCACTGTCCCCATTCCTGCCTGGGGACCCTCCTTCACAGCAGGCGAGAGATGGGAGAAGAGCATCTCCCTTGCTCATGTCCTCCCTGGGGGCAGAGCACCATGGCGCCATGGCCTGGGGAAGGAGGTGTCCTGTACCTGGGGCCTTGGAGGAGTGTGGGCTTGCTGGTCAGAGAGGAGGCGAGCAGGGCAGGGCACAGGCAAGCTAAGGGTGCTGGGTGGAGGCCCAGAGCCAGGCTCTGTGCAGATGCAGCTCTGGACTGGGCAGGCAGGACCTAATGCTGGGCAGTGGCCATCCTCCTACCCCCAAAGCACCTTTCTTACCAGGGTCTCCCGTCACATCCTTCCAGGGGCAATGCCCCTGGCCCAGGCAGGACAGGTGGATGGAAGCCTATTTCCCTGAGCTTATCTACTTCCCCAGGAGTTACCGAGGAATTCTGATTGAAGTGCAATCTGAGTGCCGCGTGAGGGGCTCGTCAGGCTGGACAGGGTGGAAGGGGTCTGGCCAGAAGTCCTGAGGATTGGTGATGGAGGGCAGCAGCAGGCTGGTGTGGGCTGCCATGGTGGGCAGCGTGGAGGGCCACAGCCTCCCATCTTGGCCTTGAAGGGGAGGCCCCTCAGGTGTTCTGAGGACAGCGGCCCTCTGTCCAGGCCAACAGACATCTCTACTGGAGCCGAGAGAGACTCTGGGAGCAAGGACGCTGGAGAACCCCAGCCTCTGCGCCAGCCTTTCTTCTTCCCTGTGGCCATGGGACGCATGGCTGAGTCTCAGTGAAGCCAGCTCCACCCCTCCCTCTGGTGAGGCTCCTCGAGTGGAAGGGGCTAGATTCTGTTCTGGCTCTGAGAGTCACAGTGGCTGCTGGAGCAGAGGGATCACCCCCACCCCGCCGCCCCGAGGGGAAGGGCCCTGGGTGCTCACAGCATCACCCCAGGGGGCTGGTTTCAGGAGGCCAGGGGCAAACCTCGCTCCTACCCCAGTTCTGACACACCATGCCAAGCTGAAGGCAGAACCCTGGAGGGGATCCTGTGGCTCCCAGATGCTGTAGCTTGTCAACCTGATCCTGGGGCCTGTCACCACCTGCCGGGCAGCGTCACAGTGTTCAGGAGCTTGCAGGAGAGGTGCTAGGCCCTGCCCACTCACCTGGGCATCCCCAGGTCCAGACACTGCACAAAGGTCCTGGCACTGATCCCTGGGTGTTCACCTCTTTGGGAGGAGACAGATGTCACTAGGGACAAGGAAGAGGCAGTGGGGTGGTCAGCAGTGGCCCCCTGAACCCCTTACCTGTAGGCTTTAGGGCTTCTGCTGGTGCAGGAAAGGGGCCATGCAGACCTGCACCTGTCCCTGCCCCCCCAGGTCAGGTAGCCACAAGCATGCTCCTGGTTACATGGGACACTCATAGGCACAGCGGGGTTATCTCTGTCCCTCTTCTCTCTCAGGCTCTTGCTCTTGCCGTGACTGCAGAGCAGATGTGGCACCCCTCCTCTGCCCTGTTAGAGCACTTGTGAGGGCGGGGTTGACCGTCTTTTGAGCACTGATCCTTAAGCTCTTATTGATTATGTATAACCACGGGAAAGGGGCTCAGGACCAGGGAAAGCCAACCTGGGCTGTGAGCCCGGCCACCACCTTGTGCTGGGGACCCCTGACGTGCTGGATCCACACCCAGTGAGCAGGCCCTAGGAGACAGCCTGAGTCCCCAGCAGGTTAGGCACCAGCTTGGAGAAGCACGTGGGTTGATCGCACTGGCCAGGGCTCACCCCAGGCCAGAGTGTGCTGTGGGCAGGGTCAATGCTGCCCACAACTGCCCAGACCTTAGCAGACAAAGGCCACCACCTTCCTCCTGTGGGGTCCCTTTAGAGAGAGAAGCAGGTCAGGAGCAGAGAGAGGAGGGAAGAGAGGAGGGAGTGGAGGGAGTGGAGGGAGGGGCAAGGGAGGGAGCCGGAGGGGAGGAGGAGACTCCCTGGGGGCCAGGACCTTGCTCCCTGGGCATCTGGTCGTATTCCTTGAGATGGAAACTTCATCCACATGGAAGATCTGTAGATGGCTGAGGAAATTAGGAAAATGGGAGGATCCATAACTTCACAAGCATCTGGAGAGCAGACCCACTTTCCTGCCTTTTAGTGGGTGAGAGCTGGGCCTGCTGGGCTGTGTGTGGACTGGGGGGAGAGTGCCCAGCAGGGCTGGCCTCCAGGCAGCAGCCTCGCCTCCCCTCTGAGTCGGGATTTAACCCTTAGAGACTCATTAAATTGATCAGCAACCTCCTGGGCTTGCGTGAATGGCACCCACCCTCTCTAATTCTTCCTTTGCCTACTCAATTTTTCCTGCTAAACAACAAGAAAGGCTGGTCCCAAATCATTGTGGAACCCAAGCCCACGTGTGTGGTTTTTCTCCTCGCTGCAAGGCCCATCGCAGCCCCGTTATGTGTCCAAGGAAAGTAACTTTGACGCCCAGAGCCCCCCCCCCAGGTCAGGTAGCCACAAGCATGCTCCTGGTTACATGGGACACTCATAGGCACAGCGGGGTTATCTCTGTCCCTCTTCTCTCTCAGGCTCTTGCTCTTGCCGTGACTGCAGAGCAGATGTGGCACCCCTCCTCTGCCCTGTTAGAGCACTTGTGAGGGCGGGGTTGACCGTCTTTTGAGCACTGATCCTTAAGCTCTTATTGATTATGTATAACCACGGGAAAGGGGCTCAGGACCAGGGAAAGCCAACCTGGGCTGTGAGCCCGGCCACCACCTTGTGCTGGGGACCCCTGACGTGCTGGATCCACACCCAGTGAGCAGGCCCTAGGAGACAGCCTGAGTCCCCAGCAGGTTAGGCACCAGCTTGGAGAAGCACGTGGGTTGATCGCACTGGCCAGGGCTCACCCCAGGCCAGAGTGTGCTGTGGGCAGGGTCAATGCTCCCCACAACTGCCCAGACCTTAGCAGACAAAGGCCACCACCTTCCTCCTGTGGGGTCCCTTTAGAGAGAGAAGCAGGTCAGGAGCAGAGAGAGGAGGGAAGAGAGGAGGGAGTGGAGGGAGGGGCAAGGGAGGGAGCCGGAGGGGAGGAGGAGACTCCCTGGGGGCCAGGACCTTGCTCCCTGGGCATCTGGTCGTATTCCTTGAGATGGAAACTTCNGTATAAGAGACAGCCCCAGGGCCAATGGGTGTCCACCTGCAGCCTCCCAGGGCTTGTGAGGGGTCGCATCATGCAGCATAGCCAAGCCCCACCGGGTTCTTTTCTGTTATTCTCCCCAAATCCCCCAATGTGGGCAGCCTCCCACAAAGAAGAAAGAGAGAAAGAAAGACAGAAAGAAAGAAAGGAAGGAAGCTCCAGCTGCCGTTTCTCCCCACTTCCCTCCTGGCCTTTTGACCTTCAGCTCCCACTGTGAACACTTAAATACCAGTTGGCTCCGCTGTCACTGCCATAATGACCCTTCCTGGACTCCTAGGCTCGGGAGGACACGCTGAGCAGGAGCCCCGTAGAGCACTCTTCAGGCAGCGCCCTGAGGGGACCTGTGGTGACCTGGAGCATGCAGGTGACCCAGGTGAACCTTGGCTCTCCCAAAGCCTTGTCACCCCTGTGGGGCAGAGGTAGCAGAGCGGAGGCCCTCGGTGCCTCCTGGTGCAGGGCCTGAGTGTTCCCAGCACACTGCAGCTGAGTCACTATGAAGTCAGCACAGGCCTCTGTCCAGGGGAGAAACCCAGAGGAGAAGCGCAGGGGCAGACGGGCCTGCCCAGGACCTGACAGCAGAAACAGGGAGACATGAGAGCAGCACGGTGCTGAGGGACCCGGCGGAAGGGGAGGCGTGGGGCAGCACTGAGGACCGGCTGCCTGGGTCTGCAGGGCTCGACTTCATCACAAACCAGGGAGGGTGTGGCCTCCGGCTCCAAGCCGCTGCCACGGCCAGGCTGCAGGGGCTGGAACACAACCTGCAGGTCACCGCCTCCCAGGGTATACCTATTGCCCCTCCGCATGTCCTCCTGCTTCAGTGTCCCCCAGCACACCTCCTGGGAAGGAGCTGCACCTCGCAGCTTGTCATTCTGTCAACCCACCGTGATCAGCAGCACGAGAGCTACATGTGACAGCGTCCTGTGAAGACAACAGCCCCGCTGGTCTCTTCTTCAACTGTTTGAGGTTTAGTCTGGCGTCTCCCATGGTGGGCACCTGCCTGGGAGCGGGGGGCGGGGGGGGGCAGGAGGACTATGGAGGCTGAGGCCCACCACAGGAGTCAGGACCTGCTGTCCCAGGCTAAGGCTGTGTACAGTGCTTCCCCATGGACACACCCTTACCTGTCATCTCCTCCTCCAGCAGTTACTTACTGAGGGCTCCAGTCCTCCTGCAGATGCTGGGGAGCTAGTATTGGGGCGAACAGGCCGAGTGCTGGACATGCAAACCCACACAGCACTGAGGTGCCCTGAAGACGCACAGGAAGGCCCCCCTTGAAGCCACCGGGATGCGCTTTCATCCCTCTGATCACCTGGTCCTTCAGGGAATAACCTGGTGGACAGCACACGGTGTAGAGGGCAGGGCATCTTGCCCAGAACCACACATCTATTTGTTAAAGAGCCAGGGGGCCCCGCTGCCTGCCCTGCCTCCATTTAGGACCACCGCCCTGCAGGGTGCCATCCTGGTGCTGGCTGGAGGCCGGTCACAGGGGGAGTCAGACAGGCCATGTCCTGAGGGAGCATACGTCCAGGTCGGACCTGAGACAACAGCATGAGGAGCAGGAAGCAGGGCAAGCAAGTCCAACCGGCTGACCAACTGGCTGTAAATATGAGGGTTTCGCGACCCTCTGAGGTTTGAGAATCCACTGGAGTGTCTCAGAGAATTCAAGTAAATAGCATGCTTAGGATCACAGCTTAACTCTTCAGGGTATGAACGGAGACCAGCCAAATGGAGAGACATAGATGGTGAGAGCTGAGATCTCAAACGGGGAGTTTGCTTCCTGACCTGGAGACAGGACGTGTCTGCCACCCGCCACGACATCTGTCTGAGGCCCCATGTCCAGGTGTTTACTGGAGTCTCATTGCACACATAGGATTAGTTGGGTCATTAATTCATCACCAGGCATGAAGAGCTGAGCTCCATCTCCACTTCTCCTTTCCTTCCCACCAGCCAGGTGGACACTGCTTGGCTCAAAGCCCAACCATAAAATCACACCAGTAGTCTCCACCGCGGTGCCAGCCCCCACAGTGCGTCTAGCAGTGTCTCCACACCTCACCAGTTGGCATGAACTCAAAGGTGAACCTGCGGTCGCACCCCGAAAACCCAAAGTGTCAACCTCCATCGGTGTTGTAGTCAGACTGCATCATTGTGATCAAAAGTCCCGACAAGAGCAACATGGCGCAGGGAAGTTTATTTTGATTCATAGTCTCCCAGGTTCCGTCCATAGTCAGCCAACTCTGTAGCACTGGGCCCAAGGTGAGGCAGAGCATCATGGTGATGGACACAGTAGAGGAAAGCAGCTGAGGACACGATGGCCAGGAAGCAGGAAGAGCCTCCCTCACCACTGACAAAGCCCAAGGCCCACCCCAGTGCCCAGCCTCCTCCAGCCACACCCACCTGCCTACTTTCCACCTGTTAGTCCATTCAGGTGGATTGAGCCACCGATTAGGTTACAGCTCTCAGTCCAATCACTTCACCTCTGTGCATTCTTGCACTGTCCCACACATGAAATCTGGGGGGACATCTAAACCCCAACAATCAGGAAGCCAGCGTTTGATGTTCCCTGCAGGAAATAAGAATAAGACCAGGTTCATTGTTTATTATGCAGCAGTTGGTTATTCAAGACGTGTAGAAAGTTGGTTCATGTTCACTGTCACCGCCAGCACAAAAGAAATATCAAGTCCTCATTCTAAGATTATGAAGGAAAAGTGGAACACAGCACACACGTTTTATTGTTTGCTGTTGGCAGTAATAACCCCAAAGTCACTTGGAGAGATCAGTCCCCAGAAGGCCACAAAAGAGAATGACATTACAGCTCTTCACACAGAAGGTCGGTGGATGAAGAGCATTCTGGTGATGGGCTTACTTTTGAGCCTAAAGATAATCGTTTTCCACAATTGTTCCAATCAACATCCAGAGAGTGAGCCACAGTTTCTGATCAGATTGCCGTCCCCAAGTTAGTGGGTGAGGCTGTTTGTCATGTGGCCCGTCAGCTTTTCATTTCCGAGCCACGTTGCCGGGAGAGGTGAGGAGGGACGCAGACCCAGGAGTCTCAGGCTTTTGCCCTCAGAACCACTGCAGCAAGTTTTGCTATTAGGATGGAAGTTGAATTTCAAAATATGGTGATCTTGGCATTTGAGAGCAAATAAACAGGTCAGGTTCTTGAGGCTCCGGTTCACTTGGGTTTCATTCTAAGGAAGTTTCTCTTGGTGAACGGATATTCAAACAGGAAATCGGTAGCTCTTCCTCTGAGGTCTCCTGGGGTACAGGCACTGTCGCAGCTGGATTTTCTACACAGCACAGTGTCACACAACCTCATTAACATGTGGTGTCAGTTCCACGCACAGGGCCCTCCTGACAAAACTGGGTGAAACAAGCCATTACTGTCACGTTGCCGCCTCTGTAATCTTTGGCCCTGGGGTAGGAATTAAAGGAAGCTGTTTGCCCTCACTGATGATCACCTGCAACATAACTGAGGTGCACCAGGACAGACTCACATGGGTGAAAGGGTCTTCAACTTGATCTTGGCCCGGAGGGAGCAGTGACTCTGGTGGGGGGTGGTGACAACAGCAGCGCACTCCTTCCCTGCAGGAGTTGGGTGGCAGAGCGTGGCTCCTTTTGCCCTTTCTGAAGACTGGGGTTTAAGCAGCACTCAGACCGGCCTGCAGGCCAAGGCCACACCTCTCTTGGAGATGTCCTGCAAACCGGGGGCCACCGGATCCTGGGTCCTGGGAGGAGGCACCAGGTGTGTGGCCTGGGCAGAGGTCAGGGAGAGCTCTGTGCCTGTCCAGGACCGTGGGCAAGCTCAGGCGGGGTTGTGCCTGTCCGAGCCCAGCTCACTCGGGCCATCTCCTCACACGGCCGCGGCTGCTTCCCGTCGCCCCGGCTCCTCCATCGCAGAGCCTGCACTCCCGGCCCCTCTCGTCCTCCTGCTTTCTTCTAACTTTAAAGGACGCTCATATCTCTGAAATTGTGGAAGCTTCTTTTCCGAGAGCAGCTTGGTCAGGGAGGCCTCCGTGTTAGCATGCGGAGAGTGCACCACGGAGCCCGGGAACACATCTGCGGGGGCCGTTTTGTTGTGAGGAGCTCCTTGGCCACGGCCATGGCCACGGCGTCCTCGCGCTCACTCCCAGATCATGCTCAAGGGTGTCCTGCCCGGAAGTGTCTCACCCACCACCCCGGATTCCACCAAAGCCGGAGACCACCTTGAGTTACTGCTGGTCAGGAGATCAGGTTTTCTCCTCTGAAAGCCTTTTGCTTAAGAAGAGCTTCTCAGAGCTTGAACTTCGTACACAAACTCTGCTCTCAGGGAAAAAGGGAGCTGACTGTAGGACTAATGGGACCTGTGACCCCTAGGGAGGGTGTCATTCCTGGCCCAGCTGCCTGAGTGCCTTGCTGATGTTGCCCAGGGTGGACACCATGGTCACAAGCTGTGGTCACCAGGCTTGATGGGAAGAATGGACTTGTACCCTGTCCTGGCCGTGTTGAGGGCCCACCTCCATCCTCTCCTGTGGGACCAGCTCATGACCAGAGTCTCATCGCTCTCCAGTGGCTGGACATTAATAGAAAACCACTCATTCCAAGGACCAGATGTTTCAAACTGAACTTAGGAAATCAGTTGGTGCCCAGATTGAGATGACCATGACGTGAGAACTGGGCAAAGGTCCAAGTCAGCCCTCATATAAATGCTTCATGAGCAACTCTGAACACACGGAAAAAAGAAGAGAATAAAAGTATCGATGCTGAAATAGAAGGTTTATAGAACAAACGAGGGTATTTTAGGGCTGAAAAATCTATCACTAGCAAAATAGACCATGGAAGTGGACAATGGAGGGAACCAACGAGAGGATCTCGTGGTATTGCAGCTGGACGATTCTGTGCAGTGTGGACACAGAAGCAGACCATCCAACCCACGACAGAAAACAAGAGACAACTGGACAGACTCGGGGCCTGTCGAACAGAACAAAGGCCTGACCCTTGGGCCAACATCCTGCAGGGGGAGACGGGGAAGGTGGGCTGAAGAAGCAGACGGAAACGCACAGCTGCGGACACGCTGTGGGCTACGGAAGCTGAGCAGACCCCAGAGACAGCAGGCGGAAAACAACATCCAGGCCTGTGGTTGTCAAGCTGACGAAAACTAAGAACAAAGAAGGTATTTTAAAAGCAGCAAGAGAAACGAATCCCTTGTCTATGGGGAAAGTAGCGGAATGGGGGTCATTTTCACGGGAGTCCCCTGCTTCACTGTTGGAAGAACCAGCAAGAGAATCCTGAACTGCAGAGTGTCCTTCAGCCTGAAGGAGAAACAGGACATGCACAGACCGTGGAACGCTGACGAGTGGCTGCCGGTAGACCTGCTTCAACGGAAGGCGTCGAGGAAGTTCTCCAAAGAGCAGCTGAACAGTGGGAGAGGGGACGGGAGAGGAGGAGGCACAGCAGGATGGCGGTGGCTTCCTATCCAAGGCAAAGCACCTGCACGTGGCGTCCTCCAGACTGGAGCTGCGCTCTGGGGCGTTCATCCCAAAGAAATGGAAACTTAGGTTCTCACAAACCCCAAGCCGCATGCTCCTGGCAGCTTTACTGTAATTGCTCAAAACCAGAAACAACCCCGGTGACCTTGATGGGGGACATTGAGCAAGCTGCGGGGGGCACCCACGCCTCAGAACACGGCTCCACAGTGAAGAGGAATGACGGTTGATCCACTGGACGACCTGAGGGGCTCTCCAGAGAGAACTCAGCAAACACAGCCAACAGGCCAATCCTGAATGTTTGCATGAGGCATGACTTCATTTATCCAGAACACTGGAAGGAGAAAACCACAGGTAAGTCGGCCAGGCATGAGGGTGGGCCTTGCAGTAACAGGCAGCGTCAGCTGTGTCCTCCCCAGATAGGAGTGTTCCATTTCAACTGCATCGATAGGGACATCCTGGTCACGACACTGTAGGGGGGTTTCCTGAGATGCTGCCATTGGGAGAAACCAGTGAATGGCACTCGGGATATTTCCGTATTGTTTCTCAAAATTGCATGTGAACCTATAGCTACGTCAAAATCAAAAGTTTAATTAAAAATGTAAAACAGAAGACAACGTGCAGATACCCAGAAGCTTCGCAGACTCCTGTGATGAGCCATTTGCTCACGTGACATCACCAAGGCGGGAACTTCAGAAGGTGATTCCCAGGGCGTCCATGAGGGAGTACTCTTGTCCACCAGGCCCTCGGGAGGCAGAAGGAATGAACAGTCTAACCCTGCAAACTCAGGTGCCTCCTGCCTCTGACAAACCAGACCCTGACCAGGCAAATCCGATCCTATGAGCTCTATGACTATCACAAACGGAAAAGTTGGCAAATCAGCATTTTCAGCATCTATAGCCAAAAAATGAAAGTCAACATCAATTGGATGTCAAAAGTGACAGTTGCCAAGCCTGGCCCCCTTCTTGCTTTTGATTTTGAATTTAAGCCCAGCTTTTAGAGCCTTCTTGTGCATTTTTTCTTGGTACATTGTTAAAGTTCACTTTTTTATTGCCTCAGCTAACGGTTGTATCAATGATTTTAAAAGAATTGGGAATCAACTGTTGCATAAGAAAATAAAACCAAATGATGCTTCCTACTAATCATAGTCATTTGTCTTCATTGAAGATATCTATTTATTTATTCATTCACGTATTTTTTTTGGGGGGGGGCGGTACTAGGGATTGAGCCCAAAGGCTCTTAACCACTGAGCCATATTCCCAGCCCTTTTTAAATATTTTATTTAGAAAGAGGGTCCCACTGAGTTGCTTAGGACCTTACTAAGTTGCTGAGTCTGGCTTTGAACTCGTGATCCTCCTGTCTCAGCCTCCCAAGCCATTAAGATCACAGGTGTGTGCCAGAAAATATTTATTTCTAATGCTATACAATGATACAACTTGTTATGAGTGTGACTAGTAAATTATAGCTTTCTAAAGAATCTCACAGGTCCACGATAAAAAAGAAGAAAAGGTTAAGAATCCCCTGAAATTCGAGATGCATAATTATATTAAATGGGTTTCCCAAAAGGAATCATTCAAGGAGCATATTTCACATCATCTACGTATTATGTACTTTGAAACACAGGACAGTGGCTGCTGTCCTCGGGAAACAGAGGTGATGCTATGGGTTTGGCGCAAACTCGTGCCTGAGCCTTCCCCGGCGACCCACCAAGCCCTGGCAGGACACTCCCGTCCAGCACACCAACCACAATCTATCTGAGAACTACCTAGCCAGCATGTGTGAAAAACGGGGCGCTTTAACTCTCGGTGACAATTTCCATCCCTGGGGACTGTGAGATGGGGACCCTGGTTTCCCAAAGTGAGGGACGGGAACTGACGATGACCAAGTACCCAAGCACGAGTGTGTTGAGCTTCTCAGCAGGGGCCGGAGCCCTCCCGCTAGTTGAGCAACATCGAACCTTGGCCCTGACCAGGACCGAGGCGACTCTGCCTCTCCACTGTGAGGGCTTAGGACTGAACCAGGCAGCAGCCCTGGCCCCACTTCCTGAGTGCCCTGAGAAGACGGGCCTGGCGCAGAAGACTGGACGTCTCGGCTGCCCCCTGTATTTAGTGCCACCTGTCCCACCAACTGGTGGAAACGAGTCATGTTCTAGGTGGCACGGGAGCCAAAAGCCTCGACTTACCAGTGGGTCTCCATCATGGAAAACCATAGAGACTGTCCTCCACCTGCCCGTCCACAAGGGACAGCCCTTCCCTCAGAGGCTGTGTACGGCCCCATCACACTGTGTCCACGCCTATAACACAGATTTAAGGACAGGTTGGACATCTTCTTGGGGCAGGGCTGGAGGGAGAGGGCAGCAGGAGACACAGCCATTTCAAAAGAAAAGGGGGAAAGAGCTGCGACCTCCTAGTCCTGCTCACGCCCATTTGTACAGCCGGGCTTTATCTCCAATGAGGACAAAGGACCACGTTTAGTAGGAGGTCCGTTCAGCTTTCATTTCCTCACCCAACAGTGAGCTCCCTGTTCTTGGAAAACAATCGGCACAGCTTAATGACAAGAGGAGGCCCTTTCAGAACTTGGCATTCAGGGCCTTCTCCTGGGAGGTGACCGTCTCTGGTTCAACTGAAGAGCCTCCCACTGAAAGGCCCGGCTTCCTGGGCGGGCCAGGACAGGGCTGTGGGGTCTGCACTTCCATCCCTCATGTGTGGCCGTGCTGCGGGTAGGCTCAGGCCTGCGCGGAGTGGCCTCACTTCATCCTCTGCTGGAGTTGCAAGGCCACCCTCTGTTGTCCCAGGACAACATCCTGGAGCCCTGCACAGTGCCTGAGTTAACCCGTGGTGACCCATTTGAAAGATGCTGACGGTGAGATTGCAGGCTGCTGGCCCGGCCACCCAGCTGGTGAGCCCTGGATCCAGATCTGTTGCTGAGGTGCCTCCTTCCTGGCTTCTGCCCATCTTCTTCTCCCTCCCAGGAGCCACGAGGTAACTGCTCGGAGGGGACACTTAGGGAGGCCCAGGGCACCCCTCCTCCTAAGGTGACCAGTATCCCCAAGCCTTGGAGAACACAGCCTAGCCCCAGAGAGGGACAGGGAAAAAGCCCTGGAGGGGACGCAGTTGTCCCTTGCTGCTTGTGAAGAGGCTGCAGTCTACATGAGCTCCAGGGGCAGATAGGTCTGATTTCTAAGGAGAAAACTAAAGAGACCTAAATTGTGATTCCATCAAAGTGTAAAAACAACTGAGTAACAATGAACCAAGAAAGGAAAAAACTTCAGGCTGAAAAAAATCCGTCAATGTCTAGAAATACAGGATTTTGCAGAAGGGGATGCAGACAGTGGGTCTGGTTGACGTCGTGATGTGGGGTTTGATGCGCCTGCATCCAAGTCAGTGTGCATGGCCCAGTTCAGCTCTGCATTTTAAAGGACTCTTGTTGGTTTTTCTTGTTATTACTATTATTTTTCGAGAGTGATGCATACTCATGTGAAAACATAAAGAAGAAACATTGTATCAGACTGCGCTGGTGGAACCCAGGGGTAAGTGCGGTTAGTTCCATCTGCATTTTCCTATAGTCTATGCACATAGATTTACATAATTGAGATTATACTGCATGTGCAATTTTATATCCTGACTTTTTTCACTTAATATAGTGCTGTAAAATTTTCTACCAGTCGTTGATGATTTGAGAGAAGCATCTTAATGGCTCTGTAATTATCTATTGTATGATATAGTACTATTTAATTACTCCCCATTGTTGAACACACGATTTTTGCATTTTTTCACTATTATGGATAATACTGTCATGAGTATCTTTGCTAGAAGTCTTTGATGGTTAATATGGCTGTTTTCTTAAAATAGATTCTAAAGAAATGTGATTTTTGAATCAAATTGCAAATGTCAAGAAGCTATGAGCCAGTTGATTGTCCCACAGAGGCGTAGCTTGCTGGCTTCCTTTTCCCTGGTGGGAAATGATGAGTCTCTTTATCTAAATTTTTTTTTTCTAATTTAATAAGTAACAAGTATCTTATGTTGTGATAAATTCTCTACTTAATTACCAGAAAATTTGAATAATTTCATGTTAATTTGTCAATAACCTCTGTAAATAACGCATTCATTTCCTTTCCTTTTCTGTTAAGCAAAACAAAATTATTTATTGCTTTCTCCAGAGTTTTTAGACTTCTGAAAATTAGCTTTTATTTATGCCAGATAATGTTCTCTTGGCATATTCATGTACATCCTCTTCCCTAACCTCAGTTCTTGGGTCACAAACCATTTAATGTGCTTTTGGAATACCGTGTTCAATATCCCTTTAGTCACATTCAGCAGACAGTAAACTTCCTGTGATTTATCTTCCTGCTTATATACCTCAGACACACCACAGCAACCAGACAAACCCTTCCTCCTATCCAGGGAGCAGGTGAGACTCTCTCAGATTTCCTTCTTGTGTTGCTGTTTTGTTCTTTCTTCTCGTCTGGTGCCGGCTTTTGTATTTGACCCCCTGGGGCTTTGTTGTAGTATAATAGTGTGATGTGAGGACCCCGAGCCCCTCTTTTTTCCCCCCAAATAATCTAATTTCCGGATAGGCAGCAGGAACCAGTGTCTCCCTTCCTAATCCTCGTGTAGCTCCCTATTGAATATTAAGCCTGTATCCAGTTGGGGGTATTTCTCGATTTTCTTTTCTGCTCCACTGATCTCTCTGTTCCTTCAATAGTATTACATGATTCTAGCTATTCGAGGATTATAGCATTTTAAGACTTTTTTCATAATTATCTCAGCTGTTCTGAGCTGTTTATTATTCACATACACATTCTACAAATATCCGAGTGGAAGCAGTGGTCCTCTATACCCCCAGGAATGGAGACAGCATCATCCCTCTTAACTGCAAATGCCTTTTTGCTGTATCCTTGCGACCCCATGGGAGCAGAACAGTGGCAGCAAGTGGACCTGAGGCCCCTCTGCCCACTGAGCAATGTCCTCTGGCACCACAGCTCTCAGGGCTATGCTAAGCCCCCTCACACCCATCCAGCTTGTGCCCCACAGAGCCACAGGGGGGAGAGGAGCCCGCTCCATGGGAACACGTCTCAAGGTCTGGGGAGCCAAGTGTGAATACCACAGTGTGCAGGACAGGGCACGTTTGAGTGCAAGAACCACGTGTTCTGGGGACTTCACCTGCTCCTAGACCACACAGGAAATGGGTCTGAGGGACCAGAACCCTAAATACAGAGTCTCTGTCCAGCAACGCACCAGGGTGTCCAGAAGAGCAAATTGGGCTGGGAAGACATCATTTCTGATATCGGAAAGTAAATACAGAGTTAACTTAAAATATAAACATTAACACAGAGGTCAAAGGAAAACCATTATTTGGGAAATAAGAACACTGCAATTTGGGCACACAGAATCAGGGCAATTCTGAAGGAAGATGCAGGAGGGGGGTCTGTAGGGTGACTTTGGAGGTCGTTCACTGGTTGGATGGAAAACCTGAATCACAAACCCATCCCCTTGACTAATTAACTAGGATTCTCTCAGCTAAGAGGTGTCAAAGGTCAGGGTGATGGTTGACCTTGACTGATCCTTTGGCTGGAGAGGCCCAGGAAACTGGTACAGCACACTCTGGGTGTGCCCGTGAGTGTTCCAGAGATGACTGGAGCGTGGGCAGTGAACGGAGCCAGGACAGACACCCTGAGTGTGGGCAGCACCATCCTGTGGGCTGGAGCCTGCGTGGAGGGCAGGAGGAAGGGCGTGCCAGCTCCACTCTCCTCCAGCAGGTGCGTCTCGGGGCTGCTGCCACCACGGACCTCAGACTCAGCGGCTTCAGCACCTGGACCTGGGCTCACTCCAGAGACTCTCCAGGGAGCTCCCAGGCCCTCCACCTCAGCTGCGTCACACTGGTCCTTCCTGTTTTTTTTGTTTTGGTTTGGTTTTTTGGTACCGGGGATCAAACTCAGGGCCACTCAATCACTGAGCCACATCCCCAGCCTTATTTTGTATTTTGTTTAGAGACACAGTCTCACTGAGTTGCTTAACATCTCACTTTTGCTGAGGCTGGCTTTGAATTCATGATCCTCCTGCCTCAGCCTCCGGAGCTGCTGGAATTACAGGCGTGAGCCGCTGCACCAGGCTAATCCCTCCTGTTTTGAGGCTCCAGCTTTTGGGGATAATTAGCTTCTGGTCTTCTCAGCTCTGCAGCCTGCAGACGGCATTGTGGGACTCTCCAGCCTCTGACCCTGAGCCAATCTAATCACTCCCCTTATAATTATATACATATAGGCATATACAGCTATACCTGGTCCTGTTCCTCTGGAGAATGCTGAGTAAACAGGCAGGGATACTGACTTGAGTGTCCATCCAGGCCTGCTGGACACTTGTGGTTGGACTCTGTGGGTCTAGCACACTCTGCTTGCAGCCAGCTCTACTTTAGAAAGCCTTGGCTTTAATCACTTGGTTTTCTTTCATGATAGGCAGACAAGGAAATCGTTCCTGAGAAGGCTCTCAGTGCTGTTTCCCATCAGGAGACTGGGACACTCCTAAGTCCACGTGGGGGACGCAGTCCATCTGTGCGCTGTCTTCCAACAACAGGGACACAATGAGAATCAACGACTGATGGAAATATAAAAAGACAGATGTCTCTTTTCAAAAAAGAGGGAGCAAGTTACTGTATTCTGTGTGCATGCTTAGTGCAGTCCACAGAAGGAAAACTCAGGGTTGGCCAGTGATAATTCAATGCAACAGATTCTGTTGAGAATTTTAAATGCAATCAGTCTCAGGGAAACAGAAATAAGTAAGCATGGTCCTGTACCCTTAGGTATAAGCAGAAACTAAATGAGGCCTGACTCAGAGCCGTGTGAGGCAGGGACCCTGGCTCTCGTTTAGCTTTGGGCCCCCATCCTGCACATGCAAACACTCTGGAGGGAAACAGCTGAGCTCCTTTGCAACTTGGATCCTTGCTGTTCATGAGTGACGCTCAGGCCCACCATCTCCTTTGGTTATCCTGCAGTGAGGTGGGAGGAGCCTCAATACCCCAAGTAGGTCACCAAGAAGAGGCCAGCCACCACAGCAGCTCTGTGACAGCCTTCCCAGAGCCCCTGTGACAAACACGCTCACCAAGATTGCTTCTAGGGGCAGGTTGGACACCCTCACAACAGGAGAGGCCTGGGAGGTAGGAAGCCACTCCTCGGAAGGCCTGTTCCCCGGTGACAATCAGTGCACAGTGTGCTTTGTGGGATCAGTCAGGAAGAATGGGTCCCCGTGTCTGCAATTCTGGCTTAAACCCTGGAGAGCCTCAGAGCCATCCCTGGGCTTCCCCAAGGCCAGACCCTGAACAGTAGGTACACAGTCCGTCCTGGGCAGAACTGGTCCCACTCATGGGCAGCTGTATTGTCCAACAGGGCCTCTGGGTGCTCGAGGAGCCCTTCCACTGCAGGCTGTCCAGTGGGGATAAAGTTCAGGGGCAGAGTGCTGCTCCCTGGCAGCTCCCCCAGAACCACACAGCCCCTGAGCAGCAGGTGCAATACCCCAGTGGGGAATCCATCAGTGTTCTCCCAAACCAGTCTCACCCAACTTCACTTTTAGAACCTTGGAGTCCAAAACGGAAGACCTTGTCACAGAAAGACAGTGCAGGGCACTGGCTCTGGACATTCATGGCAGGTCACTGGCTCTGGACATTAATAGCAGATGTTTGTACAGGCCTTGAGCCCAGCACGTCGATGAGTTCAGGTGGCATTCAACTGACGGAGCAGAGTAGACGGACGTCGATCTAAAACCTCATTTTCTCAGCATTGTAGAAGGGCCCAGGGCAGGGGACAGCACTCACAGGGCCTTCTGCCCATGGGGATTCTCACTGAAACATAGGAACAGGTGTCCTGGACTCCCACCTGTACCTGAGCCTGTCCAGCAGCCATGGACAAAAGCTGTCATGTGTGGGTTTCTTTCTGCTCGGTGGCCTGCGACCAGCACGTGACTGCTAAAGTCTCAGGCTACTCTGCGGGGCTTTCTCAGCCCAGGCTGCAGCTGGAGCAGAGGTTTCTGAGCAAGCAGCTTTGAGGTCGTCTTCAGCCCTGACCGAATGTTGGTGCTTTGTTTGTGGCCTCTACCAATGTCAGCATCCTCCCTTGACCGGGATGTGGGGAAGCTCATCGGAACTGATCTCAAGATTTAGAAGTAATCAAATGACAGATGGGTAAGTGGAGTGGCAGGCCCTCCTAGGCGCACTGTGCCGCTCACAGCAGGCACGTTCAGACAGCGGGGAACTGAGAGAGATTCGTGCGGCTCCACTGTGATGGAGGCTGACATCCATCAGGACTGCAGACAACTGTGGGCTCCTCCCACACTCACACCTGGCCCCACTCACATCATACCACCGGCTTCTCCGGGGGCAGGCGTCACTGTCACGTCGTGCCTCAGGCTGGTGCAGGCCCACACTGTCCTGGGGTGCAGAGGAGCCCGGGGTTGGGGGGCCTCCTCCCTTGGCCAGCGGCGTTCCCCGCGTTGGCCCTACCCGTCACCATCCAGGTCAGCAGGCTGGAGGGAGCCCAGAGGCCTCAGCTGCCCTGCTGATAGGGCCAGGCTCTCCTGAAGGAACAGAGGGCTCCACCAACAGGGGAGGTGAGCAGGCCTTGCTCTTTAGTGAGAAAAAGGAAGGGCCCAGGTGGAGCAGCCTGGAGCCCAGAGCCAGTCGGGAGGGAGGGCAGGAGTCAGACCTCTGGCTGGCCTGTTAGCCGTGATCCCAACCACATAAATATTTCACATTTAAAAATTAGCTAAGAAAGGATGAGGACGAAAGGAAGCCACAAAATTAAATTCAAACCGTAATACTTGAACCAAAGTATACATCAAATTTATAGCACAAAAAATAATTGATATACCTTTCAGGATATTTTTTTGAACTTAATGGGATATATTCTGAGGACACCAACAAAAGGTCTTGAATTTTAATAAGGATTTCTGTTGATAGTGGTAATGATGCAGTAATTCTGAAACTGTTCCTTGTATGTTGTGGGAAAGAGCAAGTGAATAGGGATCTTAGTTGATAAAAAGGTTCTTACTTTGAGAGAAGACAGACACAAATTCAGGAAGGAAGGAGGTGCGTGAGGCATCTGAGCCACTGGTTTCAGATCAGAGGTATTAGTAGGAACCCATGGCTTTAAAGGTTTCAATGTTTTATAAAATATAAATAAGCTGGGTGTGGTGGCACATGCCACCACAATCCCAACGACCTGGGAGGTTGAGGCAGGAGAACTGCAAGTTCAAAGTCAGTCTCAGCAATTAGTGAGAATCTAAGCAACTCAGAAAAACCTGTTCTCTAAGTAAAATATTTTTAAAAAGGGAGTCTGGGAATGTGGCTCAGTGGTTAAGTGCCATAGGTTCAATCCCCGGTACCAAAATAAAAATAATAATAAACAAAAAATAAAATATAATATAAATAGACAAAACCCCAAAATGATATGTGTATGTGTGCATAATGTAGTACACATGATGTGTGTGTGTGTGTGTGTGTGTGTGTGTGTAGGCATACATGGGGTGAGTGTATGGAGTTATGTATGTCTTTGCAAGTATGATGTGTATGTTTGTGTGAAACCCTGATGTGTATGTGTATGTATGTGTGATGTTGTAGGTGTGTATTTTAAGTATGCATGGTGTGCACATATGTAGGTGTGTTTGCACATAACTGTGATGCATGTTTCCTGTAGACATGACATGTGTAGAAAGGATGTGTGTGGATGCCTGGATGTCATACATGTGCATTGTGTGTAGGTATGATGTCCGTGGATGTGTGCATGCTGTGTGCTGTGTGTAGACATGACGTGTGCATGGTACATGCATGAGGGGTGTGTGTATGGGGACAGACACACGTACATCATCTCCTGTCTGTCTACGACAGGAGCCAGGCTCCATGGAGAAACGACTGGTGCCCAGTTTGGTGCTGGTGAGCACCGGGTGAGCCTGGGACCAGGTGCCAGGAAACAGGGAGATGCCCAAGAAGGGAGGACACCCAGCTGCCTCCAGGGCCTCCCACAGACTACATTTGAGACAATTTGGGCATCACAAAGAATCGTGACAGTGGTGGGTTGCAGCACATTGAAACTTTCTCCACCACGACCGCAGGAGGCAACGGGCAGCAGGCTCTGTGGAGAGTGCCAGCGCGGCCATGTCACAGGAGACACACCCGCTGCACAGCAGGCCTGAGGGACACTGCGCAGGCACAGCAGGCCTCAGGGACACCGCATAGCCAGCTGCCGGAGGGCAGGAGGTGGGGGACAGGGGCCTGAGGTCACAGGTGTGCACACTTTACAAAGGCAAAGGGAAGAAGGTAGGCTTCTGGGGAAGAGGAGACAGCCCAGGGGAGTGATGGGATTGCACGTGGTCCCCCAGAACACAGGACGGCCGGTGCCTCCTGGAGGGAGGAGTGAGGAGTCAGCCTCACTGCACACTCAGCAGAGATGCCAGCAGAAGCTGCTATGGCTTGTATGTGAGGTGTCCCCAGAGCTCCTGAGTGAGACAATGCAAGAAGGCTCAGAGGAGAAATGACTGAGTCAATCAATGAACTGATGCCTGGTGGGATTAGCTGAGTGGTCGCTGGAAGCAGGCGGAGATGGCTGGAGGAGGTGGGCATGGGGGTGGCTTTGGATTATACATTTGTATCTGGAGAGTGGAGTCTCTCTGCTTCCTGTCACCTTGTGAGCTGCTGCCCTCCACCATAACCTTCTCCCAGGATGTCCAGCCTCATCTGGAGCTCCACGGAGGAATGGAGCCTGTGGAGGAATGGAGTCTGTGGACTCAGACCTCTGAAACTCCGAGCCCCCAAATAAACTTTTCCTCCTCTAAAATTCTTCTCTCCAGGTCTTTTGGTCACAGCAGCAACAACAACAACAACAACAAAAAAAAACTGACTAAAACAGGCCCTGGCCCCAAACAACCCATGAGGAGATCGAGGTGATGTGGTGGTGGGAGCTCTGGATCTTAGTGTCCAAAGAGACCTGGCAGCATATGGAGGGAGTAAGGCTTGATTGGATTGTGGAGGAGAAAAAGCATGAAAACATTTATTTAAATGGGTGGAACCACATGTGGCTCTCAGACGTGTCATCCGGTGGATGGTGGATGCGGTGCGCTCAGGGAGACATGGTTTGGCCAGGTGGACCAGATACTTGCTAAGGGTTCAAGGGTAAAAGAGGTTTTAAATTCACTTTTAAATGCTCTAGAAAAAAATGGAAGTCTTTTTGTGGGTGGTTTGGGTGGGTGCTGAGATGCAGTGGCTGTTCCCAGGACCCCAGGAGAAGGGACATGGTACCTGGTGCAGCCTCAGCTCCCTGAGTACCTTGTGCCTCGCCCTGTGGGCAGGTGCTGCAGCCCAGCCTGGCCGGCCCAGTCTGGCTCCATCCCTCAGTGTCCCTGTGCTCGGTGCTATTGCCAGTGGGTTCCCAACCCAGGGAATTTGTTCTGTTCTTCTCACTATCTGGACACCAGATAGCTGACACAGACAGAGCAAGAGCACAGCTTGACAGAATGCTGAGAAACCGCAAACGTGGGAGGGCACGTTGTGTTGTTTTTCAACCTTTCTGTAGTTTTAGGCTTTTCCAAAGTAGGAATTGGGCAACCATGATGGTGTGCAGAGAGAGCCACTTGTTTACCCTCATGTGAGGAGGGCAGAGGTTGGAAAACCAGACCCTCAGGGGCAGGGCAGAGGCGGAGGCGGGCCTGGACTCAGGTTTGGGAGGCCCTAAAGGTGGGGCAGAGATTCCCTGTCGGTCGAGCCCTCCTGGAGGCAAGCAGGTCCTGCCCCGCCCAGCCTGCCCTCTGCCAGCTGACTTCCTGCTGCCGGCCCTGGCTGGTCTTCAGGCCCAGGAGAATGCTTCAGAACTGTCCCTGCCCTGACCACCCTCCTCTGGAGATGTCTGCAGTGTTGCCCACACCAGAGCACCCGCTTGAGATCCCCTTGAACGATAGCTGCAAGATGTTCCCTGTTCATGCACTCATTAAACAAAAGACTTTTATGGCAAAATAAAATTAATATTTAAAAAAGATAATATGATTTCATAATTCCAGGGCCCAAGTTAGGGAACACTTGCATCTTTCAGAGTAGAAGCAGGCACAGTACGGCTCCTGCTGGAGGAGAAGCTGCTTCCTGCTGAAAGGAAGCCTGGGGTCCTGCCGGGCAGGGTCTGGGTCCTGCCCTCTTTCTTCCCAGAACTCACACCTGTGAACACACATGCGCACATGCACACACAAGTCTTTGCTGCCCAGCTCTCCTCCTCCCTGTGGCTTGTTCCACTTGGGCTGTGCACTCATGGGCCACGTCCCTGCAACATCTGTGCCTGGAGAGCAAGAGAAGAGCATCCTGCCCCGGGCCGTGCTCCCAGCAGGCCATCCTCCCTGCCTTTGAGGGGGTGGGAACTCAGCTAGCCTGGCTTCTCCCTCAGCCCCCCAGCTCAGCAAAGCCCAGACTGTTGCTGTCCATGTGTCCAGGCCACTGAATACTGGTGTCCAGAGAGTTGAGAAGAACAGAACAAATTCCCTGGGTTGGGGACCCACTGGCAATAGCACCGAGCACAGGGACACTGAGGGATGGAGCCAGGCTGGGCCGGCCAGGCTGGGCTGCAGCACCTGCACACAGGGCGAGGCACAAGGTACTCAGGGAGTGGAGGCTGCACCAGGTACCATGTCCCTTCTCCTGGGGTCCTGGGAACAGCCACTGCATCTCAGCACTGCTGGTGCAGCACCCACCCAGACCACCCACTCTTTCTGTGCCAGAGACAGCCTGGAATGCAGAGCAGAAGGCAGCTCAAGAACACAGGGACCCAAACTCCCAATCCCAGGGAGAAGGGAACGGCCCAGGTGGTGTGCACCATCGACAGCTGCTGCCCACCAGCCAGGCAGGACCCGTCCTTCTGGGAAAAGCAATACCTCAGGTGTGCTGGGGGGACGGGCTGGGACGGGACCCCAGAAGGACTCTGGAACCCGAGGCAGAGGTGCTCCACGGCCACTAACCCCCTGCAAGGTTCAAGACCCTTTAAGGGACCCACCCTGCACTTGCCTCCAACATGTGGCTTCTAAATTCTTAATGTTTTCACACACATTCATCTTTAGGCTCATGCTGAAATTACAAATGGTCCTGGAGGTAAACACACAGCTAAGAGGCTGATGTTTTTTTCTGAAGATATTTTCATTATTTGATAAGGATTTAAATGGATTTTAACTACCTCCCTAGATAGTTCTTTTTAAATGTTTTAATTTTAAGGCCTTCCTGGCTTAATACATTATATGGTGCATAATCAGGTTATATATTCTCTATCCTATCTCAGCCTGAAAAATAAGAGGATGGGATGGTGATAATACCTCTGCAGGGGCAATTAAACACAGCCATCACGGCCCAGGGCTGGTGTCCTCCCCCTTCAGGCTGGTGGAGGCTGACTCCCTTCCCGCACCTGCCAGCTCCCCAGCTGCCCCACCCCCAGCTCCTCCAGGTCTAGGGCAGCCAGCCCATAGCCCCTCCCTGGGGGACAAGGCCATGCCTGCAGCACTGGAGCCACTCTGACACACAGCGATGCCTCTCACCTGGCAGCCTCCACCACACGGGAACTGCTACCTGGCGGGAGAAGCTCAGGCTGTGAGTTTAAACATCTTGCCACGCCAGTCGGCCAACCTGGGCTCTCTGACCGTCTGCAGGCCCAGGAGGGTAACTGAGGTCTGTGGGCAGCAGATGGATTGCGCTGGGCAAGGTGCTTCTGCTGAGCTTCAAAGGGGCATAGCGCAGCCCTGAGGGCTATGCGGGCACTGTGGGGAGACCCAGGTGTGTGGACACGGCTCAGGGACTGAGAGCAGAAGCTCTCTGTGGGTCTCACCTCCCACCTGCTGCTGGAGGCCTTGCAGAGGATTGGCTGGGCACTTAGGCATCCCTGTCCACCTGGACATGCTCTGGGCCCAGCCTGAGTCCTTACTGCCTCACCACGACTCAGTCTGCCTAGCATGAAATGGGAGCGGTCGCCTTGGGGGGTCCACGTGAGGACCGCACAAGTGGCCCACGGATGCTCTCAGAGGAAGCCGCCCAGAGGGTCATGCTGCATCGTGGCTCCCCCTCACCGCTGATGTGACATGCTCCTTCTGCCTCTGGCTCTCTGAGCCTTCCAAGAGCAGAGGATGGTCTGAGTGTTTCTGCCCCGGGACACAGAGGCTCTGGCACTTGGTGGCACCCAGTGTTTGGGAAGTGACCCCACGTGACTCAGATCTCTGTAGTCCACAGCTGGGGAGAAGGTGGGGACCCCACCTGGGCAGGCACCCTCAGCTGTCACCCCAGAGTTTACTGGCCTGACTTCCTGAGAAGACGCCACAGTGCCAGAGCGCTGGCTGGCCGAGGGGGGGCAGACCCGATGAATCAGCACAAGGAGCAATTTACTGCTGCTGCTGACGCCCGGGGCTGCCGAGCAAGGGCAGGGAAAACTTCATCTGCTTCCAGGGCACTGAGCCGTGTCCGTGCACTCACAGCAGAGCAGCTGAGGGCTTTATGGACCATTTCCATTCCTGAAGTGTGGGCTAGGTCACAGCGATGATGCAGATGGCAAGAAGTATTTATTATGTGTAGGACCATAATAAATACTTCTTTTATATCCTAAATAAAACCTAAAAATTCAGAATATTTTGTGGGCCTCTTTTATGTCTTGCCATTATGGTCCTGGGCCTGTGATCTAACCAAAATTTAATGGCAGTGAACATGAGCTATAGTGGCCGGCCCCGCACAGAGCCCTCATGAACAACATTCAGCAGGTGATCCCTGTGTCCTGGAGGGAGCACGGTCCTGGAGGATCATGGTCCTGGAGGGAGCACTTCCTGGAGGGAGCACAGTCCTGGAGGAGCCCCACCCAGAGGTGCACTGGAATTCCAGTGGGTAGCTGCTGTCCAGCAGGCAGGTGACTTCTTCCTGTGACATGACATCCTCACTCCGTACCAGGAGCAGATCACTATTGGTCTTTTCATCCCTGCGAGGGAGGATACAGTAAATGAAGACGACACCTTTGCAAGCACATTTGAATCGAGAGCCTTTCAATTCTGTCAGCCTGAGCTACCAAAAAAATGAGGGCGCAGATCTCTGACTCTGTTATTAAGTGCGAGTGTTGGAGGAGTGCAGGAAGCGGGGATGGTAGTAAAAATGATTCATTCCTCAGCATACTTCACCAGGAGGTGATTTATTGTAGAGAACATATGGCACGCCCACATTTTGGGACTTCACAGGAGGAATTAGGGGACTGAAATGGAGAGATCTGTCTTGGATGGACGTGCAGATGAATCAAGTGAGTTCCCGGCCGAAGCCGATGCCAAACTCTCTGAAAGTATGGAGAGGTAATTTGCTCTCTCTCGGGAAGGAGCTTCCTGTTTGTTTTCATTTCCTCGACTTCTATCTGCTCTGGTAGAGTTTATCTCTCCAACAATGATCGCACACGGCCAAGGGCGGTCCCAGGGGAGGCCTCCATCGAAAGGAGTTCGTGGATCCGACAGCTCCGGGCAGCGCTGCCCGAGGCCGAGACGCTGATGCCTCTGTGTTCCCTTTGTGAGCTGTGCCCATCTGGGGGGAGGGCCCCTGAACCTTCGAGAGAGGTGGGAGACGGCAGGGCGTGTTAGCTGCTGGTTCACCCTGTGACCAACAGACCCGACAGGCGCTATTTGAGAGGAGGAAACTGTGTTTGGTGTCCCTGGTTTCAGAGGTCTCAGCCCACAGGCAGCTGACTCCATTGCTCTGGGTCTGAGGTGAGGCACACCGTCAGGTGGAGGGGTGGAGGGGCAGACCCCAGGGACCTCCTCCTCCACCACACCCCACCAGCCAGCAGTCACCACCCAGCAACCCACTGCTTACATCAAGCCTCTCATAACCCCATCTGAACCTTCTTGCACTGGCTCACACAGGGGTTTTGGGGGACACCTCACATGTAAACCATAACACAGAGTCAAACTATTTTGGACCCTTGGGTGTTCACACACACACATTCACAGGTGTGCACACACACCCAGGCACCAGCCCCACATATATACCTGTATCCACATCAGTGGGACCTAGCTTGCCTCTGCTGGCTCAACCCAGGGTAAATGGTACCATGTCAGGACAGCTTGACCCCAGGCCCCGCTCTCCAGAGCACACAACCCCCAGGGGTATCTGTTTTTTTGTTTGTTTTTTTTTAAAGAGAGAGAGAGAGAAATTTTTTTAAATATTTATTTTTAGTTTTCGATGGACACAACGTCTTTATTTGTATGTGGTGCTGAGGATCGAACCCGGGCCACACGAATGCCAGGCGAGCTCGCTACCGCTTGATATCCCCAGCCCAGGGATATCTGTTTTTGATAACCCAAGAAGGCTTCCAATATTGGAAAGTTCCACGTAGAACATCTTCTTGCTCCAACTGGCCAACTTAAATCCCAACTCGGCCTGTTCCTTACACAATCCCTGCTTGTTGGGATGGGTGAGCGTGGACAGGCCACTCTGTGATAGAAGAGGGATGACTATGGCAGCAGGTGCAGGAATGACATATGCTGGGTCCAGTGATCTTCACTCTTAACACAAATACCTGCCAGGAAACGTGGCAGGTCACAAAACGCAGGGGAAATCAAAAGACACGAGCCATAAAACAAGAGAGCCTTCTGCGTGGGCACTGCGGGCCCGTCTGTACCCGGCATTGACCACGCCGGGGTGAGCAGGGACCTGCTTAGTGGGCAGAAATGGTGGGGGACACCGCTGTGTCCCAGCAGCAGGGACATGGCCTTACGTGCAACACGCCAGGATCGAAGCTGCTGTGTGCCACATGAACCGAGCTGGGGCCTGGGCCAGCACTCTGCTCCCAGCCCTCCCAGCAGACAGGAGCTCTGGAGGAGTCCGGGTTTGCATTGGCAGAGGAGGGATTTGGGCACAGGGGTGTTAAGGAGGTGGCAGGGGCAGTGTTAAGACTTTTCGTCCCCCGTGACCTTCAGCGAATGTCCTGTAGCCTGTAGACTCACGGAGTATTCACCGGTCATCTGGCCCCACATGGGCTTCCACACAAGGACACCTGCCCAGCAGCCCTGCCACAGGAAGAGACAGCATGAGGCTGTTGTGCAGATGGCGCTCAGGAGTCCAGGGTATGGGGTCCAAGTCTCTTGGCCTCCATGAGTGTACATGAAGTGGACACAAGTGTCCCTGGCCACCGTGGAGCACCAGGGCACCAGGGCTGTTCCTGCTCCCTCCCTCCCAGCTCTGCCCAAGATATAATAACAGCAAATGGCAAAGTTACATGTTCATGAGAGTCCCAGCCACCTGTCCCCAGATGGGCTGGGTTTAGCCAGGACACTAGCTGGAGCCTACAGTCTGGGACATCCCCACCAGGTGAGCAAGGCAGCTGGGCCCACTGAGTATGCTGGACCTCTGGACAGGGGCACCCCGGGAGGGAATCTATTTCTTTTTCTTTTTTTTTTTAGTACCAGGGATTGAACCCAGGGGTGCTTAACCACTAAACCACACCCCAAGCCATTTTCTTTTTAATATATTTTTTTTTTATTTAGAGACAGGGTCTTGCTGAGTTATTTAGGGCCTTACTAAATGGGGCTGGCTTTAAACTGGCAATCTTCCTGCCTCAGCCTCCCCTCAGAAGGGAGCCTTCTGAGAGCTGCCCAGGTGGAGGGGCACTGACTGTGGGGAGCTGAGCACTGGCTGGCGGTGCGTGGGGCACTGAGGGCTGGTGTGAGGCCTCACCACCTGGGTGCAGCTCTCTCAAGAAGGGGAGCCCCAAGCTCCCAGGGAGGGTGTTTGGGCCATCAGGAATGGGAGCTGGTGTCCTCAGGGACTGTCTGTGGGTCCTGGCCAGAACCCTGTCCCACACGGGAGCAGCGGGGACGCCTGCACACTGAGGACTGAGCTGTACAGAGGGAGTCCTGTTGCCACGCTGGAGCCAACTTGGACTTTGCAGATCAAGCCAGCCTCAGCTCCCGAGAGCTGTGGTGGATGGAAAAATGGCATTGCTGTGTGCCAAGGGGAACCCCCACCTCACCCCCAAAGCTCCCTCTGCTTCTCCCCCAATTCCAGGAGCCCAGAGAAAACTCCTGACCACAACCATTCCTGAAAGTGTCCCTTTTGCCCCTTTGGTATCAAAGAACAGTGGCTGCGGAAGTCCTAGGGCAAGGATGCAGCAGGATCTCTTAATGTGTGCGGGCAGTGGCCTGGGGGCTGGGAGAAGGAGCTGGCTTAGAGAGTGTCCGTCTCAGCCCAGTCTCATCTTTGGCTTAACCCCCAGTGCTCAGGGTTGAGAGTGCCCAGCTAGTGGAAGGATGGGGGTGGACAAGGAAAATCCAACAGAGCTCTCAACAGGCTACCTGGCCCCGGGGACCAAGGGCTGTGTGAAAGGACATCTCCATGGGAAAGAGATGCAGCCCTGATGTACCCCTGCCACCCACGTGCCACCCACGTGCCACCCACGTGTGCCCCTGGTCTGGGCGGGCCCGCTGGGTGTAAGACTTTGGATCAGGTGGCTGTGGCGGGCGCCTGTCTCCTAAAGCCCAGGGTCTTCTGGGTAGAGAGGGCAGAGGACAGCTGAGAGACCCCGTGAAGCAGGGGCAAGGTGCCCAGCCCAGGCTGCTGGAGGAGCTCTCTTGCTGAATCATCCACTAAGGTTAGTTTCTGAGTTTTCACAGATCAAGGGCCACCGTCATTTGAAACAGGGTGGGCTTCAGTCACAGAGGGGGCACACCAAATTCCCCTGAGACGCAATGGCTTACGGCAGCAGCAGCTCTTGGTCTGCTCATGGCTGTGACGGGACAAGGTGGACGTCTGCTGCCCTGGCTGTCGGCTGGCGTCTCTCAAAGGCTGGGCTGGAATCCTCCACGGCTCGCTCCCTTGCTCACCTATTGATGCCACTTGTCCTGGAGACGGGAGCTGACAGGCAGCCAGACAGTCAGCTGGGCCTCCTCACAGGGTGGCAGCCCCAAGGGAGGTGCCCCGAGTGAGGAGCAGGGCCTGGCCTGGCACGCCATGCAGCTCGGTACCCATCCCCCACTGTGGAGAAGGTTCAGGGGAGCAGACCCCCCATCAGACCAGGCCAGAGGAGCAGAGCCACATGTGCAGGTGGCACATAGCGTGACTTCAGCTCTGCCTGGCCTGCCCCTGGGCAGAGCCCCGGCGTCCTGGAGGACCACCTCGGCCCGGCTCCCCCATCCCACACCCACGTGTGGCTCTTCCCAGTGTGATGCTGGGAAACAGAGGAAGCAGGGGGCTCCCATCACAGGAGGGGAGACTCAGCACCCGGGGAAACTGCTTGCCTCAGGCTCTGCTGTCCTGGGCAGTGTCGAATCCCTCTCCGCCCAGGGCCATCCTCCGTCCACACCACCCAGTCATGGGCGGGCTCTCCCAGGTGGGCAGCGGGCCCTGCCTACTGTGCAAGGGGAGCCCAGTGGCTGCGAGCACCGGCCTCCGGGCAAACTCCACACAGGGTCCCGGCAGCACCTGCTGAGCCACCAGGAGCCTCGACAGGTCCCACCTTCCTCACCTGATGGGGAAAGGAAAGCAGAGCAGAGTCTCAGTGTTCAGAAAATGCAATTGAGCAAGTTTCCCTTATGTTGATGAATTTCTGGAGCAGATCACACGACGAAGCCACACCAGGACGGTTAAGAGTGGGGCCCCGAGCAGCGAGGAGGAGAGAAGAGCTTGGCCAGAGACGGCCGGAGTGGACCTGCTGGGGTGCCTGTCCCAGAGTGCTGTGGCTGTCTCCCGGGCCCACTCTTGCGGCCGTCACTCAAGGCATAGGGCCCACCCAGGGCCTGTGTCCTCTCTGGACCCTGAGCTGAGGTTTGTGCTCCCCAAGGGGCACCTGTGCTGTGTGGGAAGCTCCAGGTGCCTGGGATGGGACAGCGCTGGCAGCACAGCTGAACGTGAAGAGGGGGTACCATGGGCGGGAGCCCCCACAGAGGCCCAGTGCCGATGTGAGAGCAGCTGAGTCCAGGGGAAGGGCAGAAATAAGGTCAGGGTCAGTGAGACAAAGCCACAGGCCACTGGGAGGTCCAGGTCACAGGCAGGACCCAGCCCAGGCCACATCCTGGGGCTTCCAACTGAGACAGTGTGAAGGGAGGTTGGGACGCAGTGTCAAGGACAGCATGGCCATCCCCCTCCAACACTCGGTGGCCCTGTGCCTGGGTGTGGTCCTAGCCGATTGACTCTCGGGAAGATATTTATGATTCATTATTATTTATTCTTTACCAGCTTGGAGATCACTGCTGAGTACATCCTCATGGCACCAGCGGCAGTTAAGATGACATAGTGTGCAAAAATTTAAGAAAATCGTAACTTTGAGTTCTACTAAGTGGTCTGTTGTCTTTCTACAATGCCTGTGTAGGTACAGAAGTCAAAATGTGTGATCCCATCTGCAGCCCTGAAGAGGACGTGATTGACACCTCACCCTCAGACGCCCGCATCACGTGTTGAAAGCTTGGCTTCCAGGCGAGGGCTTCTGTGTTTGTACCCAAGCTCGCCTTCCATCTCAGCATGTCGGTGGATTCACAGACAGGCATCATGGAGATGGAGATGGAAATGCAGGGACTTCCTGTCAGCTCCTTTTATACCTTTAAATACTCGGAACCATAATTGTGATTTTGTGCATAAAAACATACTCTGGCGGCTTCCTGCAGGCCCGGCGCTGTGGGTCCTGGGAGTCACAGGATCCCCACATGCCGCTGCCCATGCCAGCCTGGGCGTGGCTGTGTGCAGTATGGCATTGGTGGCCACCATCGAGGGTGATGACCGTAATGCTGATGATGGTGACCAGCGGGTTCCATGCTGCGACCAACACCCTCTCCTCTGTGGGAACCACTGTCCACCCCCTGCCTGCCACTCCCTCATTGCCAGGCCACGGGAAAGCCACAGAGTCCGTGTGTGGTGACTCCATAGCCCCAGCAGGTAGGAAATGCTGGGAGAGGAACTGGAAGACAAACGGCACTGTGGCATGGCCTCCTCCTGGGAAGACACATCCTGGGGTCCCTGGGACCCTGGCCAAGTCACTCTCAGGTGAGGTCCGCTCCAACAGCCCAGCCATCCACAGGACCCTGAGAAGTAATGGGGATGGGTGGGGAGCAGGGGCAACGAAGAAGGCCGTAGAAATGTCACCCCCGGCTCCCTCTTCCAGAGCCAGGGAGAGACTCAGATGCTGTGCCAGAGATCTCAGCTCCAGCCAGCGGCCCGAAGCTCCTCGCCACTCCCCCGCCCTGCAGAGCAGTGACCCGTCCTCTAGGTCTCCCTACCTCTGACTCTAGGAGTCCGTGAGCTTCCTGTTGGCCAGCGCTAAGCCCCAGAGCCCTGCCCACAGAGCCTGGCAAGCCCAGACCAGACGCGTCCTCCCTATGAGCCAGCTGGCAGGCCGCGTCCAGGCAGCGCAGCAGCCATGTGCTCCACCCAGTGCTTCAGGACAGGAGGAGCCTGAGGGGCCAGGAAGCAATCCCAGACCTCAAGTGAACCAAGGTGTCCCCGAGCCCCGGGCTGTGGGAGGGAGGGCTTAATCACAAACGAGAGGGCCATGTCTCTGTACTCCCTGGTGACCAGGGCCACGCACCATGACTCCAGGGGGTCAGCTGCTCATGTGGGCACTGGCCTAAGGCCTGTGCCATGACCCCGGGACAGCACCCTGCCTCCCGGGTTCAGGCTTCTCAGGCCCTGCCAGACCCCGGAGCCGGCTGCATCTGGGAGGAGGGTGATGGGGATATCCCTGGTCACGAGCTCATCGCTGCACGACGTCCTCCTAAATAAAGTCCTTGGTTGAAGAAGACCCTGCTGAGAAACATGGCAACAGAGGGGTCATTCCACCTCCATTGTGGAGACTGTGGAGATGGGAGAAGCAGGTCCAGCACTTGAGGGGTACTTAGTTAGGAGAACAGGCTGTCCCACCGACAAGAGAGGATCCCACATGACTGGCCTGCAGAGGGTGCCCAGTGGCCACAGCCTTGCCAGCCTTGGTGAGCACTGCTGTCCAGCTCAGGTATCCCTGCACCCTCGACACCAGGGCGGCTTTGGTGTTGGTCAGTAAGCTACACTCAAGGAATCCAGGGAAAGACACTGGCCAAGGCACTAGGACCACTCTCCATGTGCACCCCGCATTTGACCCCTCACTGCAGGGACACGAGCTTCTCCACACCCTGCGCCATCCCACTGCTCTGGCTGGATGCGGCTGAGTGGTCCCCACCGGCTGCACTTGCTGGGAGCCTGGTCTCTGCTGGGAGGTCCCTGAGAGGCGAGGTCCAGGTGTGCTGGGCGGGTTCCACCACTGTGACAGAATACCCAATGTAAACACATGCCAAAAGAGGAAAGGTTGGTTGGGCTCAGAGTTTGCAGTTTCAGTCCCTGTTGGTTGGCCGGTTACTTTTGGTCCTGGGGCAAGGTGGCACTTCATGGCAGGGGCATGTGGCAGAGGAGGCGACTTCACCTCATGACAGCCAGCAAGAAAAGAGACATCAGAGGGCGGGGACCCAACATCCCCCTCAAAGTTCCCTCCCAGTGACCTAGCTTCCCTTGCCTCCCCAAAGTGCCTTGGACTGGGGACCGTGCCTTTAACCCAGGGGACCTTGGGGACATTCATCATCCAATTGATTGCAATAAGTCATTGAGGGCCTGTCCACAAATAGGATTAGTGCAGTTCACATGGGGACCCAGGTAGAACCTGCTGACTGGTTCCTCCAAGAGGCATGACAGACCTCTCCTCACCCTCTGACCTCCTGCCTCACCATGTCACTGCTCCTTGTCCCTTTCTCTTCTGCCACTGTGATGCCATCTGCCATGAAGCCTTCACCAAAGCTCTCAGACTTCCAGAACCATGAGCTAAATAAATCTCTTCACTGCAAAGATTGCCCAGCCTCAGGTATTTTGTTTTAGCAATGGAAAGCAGCCCTTCACCACTGACCTTCAGATCTCACACTCGCCTCGTCAAGCCCCGCCCACACCTCAGGGCCTTTCACAGCGAGGAGGACACAGTCCACAGAACTGCCGTCCTCTACAGCTTCGGTTCCCTGCACAGACTTCTCTACAGATGCAGGCCACTCTTGATGGAGCAGCACTAGAGAGGTTCATTGTGATCCACCTGCACACCCCTCCTCTGTTGGGAGGTGCCAGGGAGCCCAACCCCAGGCAGAGGCCACACACCGGGAGCAGCCCCAAGGGATGCAAGAGCTGCCCAGGGCACCTGGTCCAGGCCTTTCCCTCCCTGTGAAAGCCTCGGAGCAAGCCCCACGTGAGGCTGGTGGATGAGCTCCAGCTCAACATGGCCAATCAGGTTGCGGCCGGTTGCTCTGTGGTCAGGTCAGCGGCCCCTGCCAGGGCATGGGCTTGCCAGCAGGCCCTCAAGGGGCACCTCTCCCTGGTGGGTGGGAGAGGGCCTCACCTCCATGCAAACCCAGGGGCCCAGCAGCTCCTCCCACCCAACCCCTGCAGCACCTGGCCACCCTGCCTGGGCCGGGTGCACCCACTGGAGTGCCCCACGAGGTGGCCCTCCCACCAGGCACCAGCAGACTCGCAGCACAGAACGGCTGGGCCAAGCCTGTGCCCTCTCCAGCAGGGCAGCTGCTCAGCTTGGTCAGGCCGGGGCCCTCTCTCCTGGGCTCGCTGAGCCCTGTCTGTCTGTCTGTCCTGCATTGCCCACGGTTGCCTGAGCTCACCAGCCCCGGCTCCTTCACCAGGAGAGTCACACCTCTCCCCATCAGGAAGGTCCCTGTTGGGGTGACGGGCGGTTTCTAGCTCCCACTTGGACCCGACTGGTCCTGAACTGGCACTGGGTCCTTGGAAGTCTGGTCCTGCCATGCTGCCTGAGCCGTGGCCTGGGCAAGCTCGCTCGGGGCCCTGAACCGAAGCCCAGGCCCAGGCCAGCTGGAGTCGCTGACATGGGCAGTGACACACCAACCACTCAGCTGTGAAGGCCAGGGCATGTCCCAGGAAGGTCCCAGCGACATTCTGGTACACGTGGCAGAAATGCTCTTGTGCGTACTGAGGAGCAGGGGGCAAGGAGGCCCTCACTGCTCCCTGAGGGCCAACAGAAAGGCCATCAGCCTTCAGGCAATCACTGACCTGAAGACGTGAAGAGCCCTCTCGCCATCTTTGCCCCGCCCAGGGCTGGAGAGCCTGCCAGGGTTCAGGGCCCTCACCTCCCGCGAGTCACAGTTCCCACCCCAGTCTTCTGAGACCTGCGTCTCCAGTCCATACGATTTTACTGCTTATGATAGAAATCTCTGCCACAAAGACACACTGGCTTAAAATATTTATTGATTAAAAAAAATTTAAAATTTTTATACAAAGATGATGAGAAAAATCTCATGCAAACTCTGGGCATACGATAAAAATAACTCAAATATTAATATGATGATTTTGTACAAAATAATTCTCTGTCGTAGGACCTCTGACGGACGGCCAGCATGGCTCCTTGCCTCTGGCCGGGACGCCCCTCAGGGAAGAATGGGCAGTCACCTGTGGCCACCGCAGGTGGTGCGGGGTCCACGTGTGGAATGTTCTCTTGTCACTATGATGAGCGATGAGACCCTATTCTACTACTCAGAAACGAGACAGAGGCCAAGGTGCGCTGGAGCGAGGGGACTTCCTGCCACACAGAGACCCCACAGGGCGGAGCAACTTGCAAAGGTGCCTGGAAAGTTCCAGGTGATCTTTTCCATGAAGAAAACACCCCAAGATTATTATAGATGGTTTCTCCTCGTTACAAACCTGCAGTGGGCTTATAATTTGTGTATATTACAAGTAATTTATTTGCATAATTAAAACAATTAAGGAATCAACAGTATCATGGCAATTAGAAATGCGTCAAACTCGGAATGTTGTACAAAAGAGAGCTTCAATATGAAACAGTAATCCTCTGAGAAGGAGCCCCCAGGCCTCGGCCCCCCACCACGCGGAGGCCCCCGCCGGCCGTGCTCCATGCCTGGCCCCTCACCACGCTCTAAGCTGCCCGTGGTCTTACTGAATTTTCCACAGACTCATCTCATTTTCCGTAGCCTTAGTCTGTTTTCTTTGTCCCGTTTCTTAAGGATAAGTATAAATTGGTTGAAAAAATGCTCCTGATCCTTTCTTTTCTGAACAAGTCGAAACCTCTGATCCCGACCATACTTCTCAGCAAACTCCTTAAATGTGGTCCTGAAAAAGAAAGAGTTCTCTTTTTATTTTTTTGGAATGGGGATTCAATCCAGGGTGGCTTAACCACTGAGACACATCCCCAGCTCATTTTTTATATTATATTTTGAGACAGGGTCTCTCCAAGTCCTTAGGACCTCGCTAACTAAGTTGCTGAGGCTAGACTCAAACTTCCCATCCTCCTGCCTCAGCCTCCTGAAGCAGCACAGAAGGAACTGGATACCTGAGGGATTTCAGGGAGCAGGTTTATTGACTGCAGCCAGTCCACAGTACTACTGGACACTCTAAAACATTCTCTGGACCATGAGTCTAGAAATTGTTTAAACTTTATACCCAGCATGGAGGGGTGGGGGCTTGGAGTTTCCATGTAGGAGGAGTCTATATAAAAGTAACATTTTTTTCTCTCTTTGAGTTCTCAGAAAGTGCTTTTTAGACCAGACGTTTTATCAGTCTTTACCAAGAAAAGAGAGATAGTATCTTTTGTACAAGAAGCTTACGACCCTAACCCTGTCACACCTTTTGTGCACAAACAAGGTATTTACAAGAAAGAGGAACTACCGACCTCAATGACCTCTGCAGACATCCTGCTGATCTGAGAAGAGGAGAAGCTACGTCATGGCAGAGCCTTTTGGGTGAGGGTTTCTGGTCTGCTTCTCTCCGAGTTGCTGGGATTATAGGCAAGCACCACTGTGCTCAGCAAGAAAGAGCTCTGAGAAGTCTTCCCTGAGAGCAAACCTTGGTTCCCCTGACCATGACAAGGACAGGCAGCCTGACTTGAGACAGAGAAAGCCCCCAAGGGACAGGGTGCTGCAAACCAACAGGCTGACAGGGAAGCACTGGCCTCCTGCACCTGCTGCCCACGCTGGGCATCACCCCTGCAGACATGGCTCCAGGCCGTCCCGACACTCCCATCACTCTGCACCCCCTAGAGTCTTCTCCCCGCTGCTCCTGCCACGCTCCTACCTGCCGCTGGACTTGGCATATGCTGTTCCTTCTGCACTCCCTTCCCTCTTTTCTTCTGCCCACACCTCATTAGAATCCAGGGCCAGCATGCCTTCTGTGGGACACGCCCTCTCTAGAGGCCCCAGTAGCTGGGACCCACTCCCCCTGGCCCTGGTCACAATTGAGATCTTGTTCCACCTTAATGGGCAGTGGGTTGGACCTTGACCCTGCAGTGGAGCTCTGTGATCCCCCCCACTGGACACGCTGAGTGTGCAGCACGCTGGGGCAGAGCACCCAAGGTCAGGGGTAACCCACCTGCTAGGCACCGAGTCCTTTGGTGGAAACGTAAGGAGGCCAGCCTGGGCCAGCGAGGCCAGGCTCATGGGTGGCGAGGGGGACGCGTGTGGGCCGTGGGTCTGTCCTGTCAGCTTGAACTTGAAGCGGGGGACAGTGACAGCAGAGGGCTGAGGCTCTGGTGGGCTGCGTGAGCCGCTGTCCTCCTCCCAGCCACAGACAGGCCTCAACCCGCTGGCCGCCAGGGCCCTCACCAGGTGGGGCTCCTGGGGAAGTGCCCAGGGCACATGGAGATCAGCTCAGTCCCTGTCAAGGGTTTCTCGCCACGTCCTCCTTTCTCTCTGCAGAAGATTTCACGTTTCCTGCAGGCGTTTAACGACTGCACGAAATGTAGCTGCAACTGCACAGCTTCTCACACCCGGCAGGACCACTGCCACGCTGCTCACACCTGGCCTCATCAGGCAGCTGCCAGGCCCCGAGGCCTCCTTCCTTCCCGTTTTCCTCTTCCTGGCGGCTCCCCTTTACCCCTTCCTCTCTCTCCTTCGTCCTCTAATGGTTAACAATTGTGGGCCACAAAACTAGCATGCTCTTGTGCTTCTCCACTTCCTGCACCTGACAGGTGAGGGCTGCCATTGTACAGTCTGCCACTCCTCTGCCTGTCTGCTGGGGACAGGCATGCCCAGGAGCCTGCACAGGGTCAGGACCTGCCCAGGAGGCCTGCACAGGGGCTAAGGCCTGCCCAGGAGGCCTGCACAGGGGTCATGCATGCCCAGGAGGCCTGCACAGGGGTCAGGCATTCTCAGGAGGCCTGCACAGGGACTGAGGGATGCCCAGGAGGCCTGCACAGGGGCCACTCCCACTCAGACCTACTGACATTCCTGCAAGGAAGAGGCCCTGAAGAGGATGGGGAATTCCAGCTCTGTGGTCTTGGGCTGTGCTGAGGGACAGCGCTGGCTTTCTGCAGATCTCCCAAGCTGTCACCAAGCTTGTGAGGCCATCTGGGTCTGCAATGCACCTCTGTAAACAGGGTCTCTGGTAAACAAGGCCTCTGGCCTGTTGGCCACTGCAGGAGGTGGGGCTGTAGGGCCAGGCATCAATCCTGCTGCCCAAGAGGTGCACCTGGCTCGGCTGACCTGGAGTGCCCGGGACTGTCCCTGAGACAGCCATTCCCACAGCTTCTCAGGAGCGACCTGAGGTGGGCCACGGGGATAAGCCTGGATGACCACAGGATGAGACAGAGCTCCAGATGCTGCCCCCGAGGCCTGGGCTCGGTTGCCTGGCTTTCTAGAGCACAGCCACCTGTGTGTGTGTGTCACTGGGATGGCTGTGACCCAGCTGCAGACAGGGAGAGGAGACCCCGGAAGGGCTTTGGGGACGCTGAGGACTTGGCTGCTTTTAAAGTCAAAACATGGATTTTAAAGTCAAAACAGTAATATATGCCAAGTGCACATTTTAAAGGCGTGTGTGTGGACCATGGTGTGTGTGGTGTGTGTGGTCCATGGTGTGTGTGGTCCATGGTGTGTGTGGTGTGTGTGTGTGTGTATGCTGTGTGTGTGTATGCTGTGTGTGCTGTGTGTGGTCCCCTCTCTCACTGTGCAGCAGCCCCAGGGGCTCATGTACTGGCTTGTGGCTAACATTTGCTGACCATCTCTAGTGAGGACAGCAGCAGGGCTGTTCCTGTGGCACCTGCTGTGTCCTGAGCATCTGCTGCCCAGCATTGGTGGGTCCTGCAGAACCACATGCCATCCTCTGGGGGTCTCTGAGGTCGGTGTGGTCACCCCCATTCCCATGAGGATGCAGAAGCAGATGAAGGTCCAGCACCTGCCTACTGGCTGGGCCAGGCCAGGAGCTGCATGGGCATCAGGGCCACCTCCCTCCTCTCCCCTCCCTCAGCCACTCACGAGGACGGAGACGAGTCTAGAACCCACTTCTCACAGCTGCGGGGCCACGGGAAACCCAGGCTCCAGACTTTTCTAGATGAGCGTTCTGTGATGGGGATAATTTGTGCTCAATTTCTCCCCATTTGGAAGGCAGCTCCCCATCTGGAAGGTAAGACGCTTTACCAGGTTGTGTGAGCTACACTAACTTGGCCACCCAGCCGTGGACCACGAGGGTCACACACCAAACGTGGAAGCCTACATCTCCACTGAAAGGACCAATGCCATGCTGATCTAAAATAAAATGCATCAAACCCATCATGTTTATACTTATAAATGCCTTATTTCATAGTTCTAAAAGGAGCACATGTTCACTTTTTTAAAAGATAACTCAGTTCAGGTGACTTTAAAGAACTAAGCTGAGGAGCACCTCTGTTGCTGCCACCCTCTCTTACGGCTTTCTTTGCCCTCCTTGTTATCTTAGGCAGCCTTGGTGACCAAGTCAACACAGGTCACTCGCCCTGGTGGCCTTCGGTTGACCCTCACATGACTCTGCTGAGTGGTCAGACGGAGGAAGGGTGGTTGGGAGCTGCTGTGCCCTGTCGGCCTGGGTCTCGGGACTGCTATGGGCAGCCCAGGTCTGGGACCTTCATATGTGTGGGGAGGACACAGGTGGTGACAGAGGGTTGACAGACCCAGGAGGGTCACACCACGGTGTGATAGGAAAGCCGCTTTCCTTCCCAGAGGGAGGAACGGTCCCATCTTTACAGTCAGCCCTCTCAGGGTCCCTGGCATGTTAGGTCACCTGACTCGACAGGGAGAATCTGAAGGCCTCCTGTGACCGCTGACAACCTGCTGGCCCCCGGAAAACACCCCGAGTGCTTCCCCCGCCATACCTGGGTGACACTTTAGATTCCTCCAGGAGCTTTTTGAACTCTTCTTTGGCTAGCAGCAATTTACTTTTTTTTTCCTTGTATTCTTCTTTTATTCTCGTCTTGACAAACTGTTCAAATATCTTGAAACACACAGACAAAAGCCTTACGGAATTACACAGGAGAAGTGGAACCCCTGGGTGAGCCACCCCGCTCCTCGTGGCCCGGTCTGTGAGCCGTGGCCCTTCTGCTGCGCTCTCAAGGGCACCAATTAGTCCACAGACTGGACCCCACCCAGAGGCCCCGTGCTTGTCTACACACAGGGCCCACCTCTGGGCCACAGTCCCAGGAGCTGCGGGGTGGCCCTCTCTGAGCCCCTCAGGGTGTGCTTCTCGTCTGGACCCTGAGTAGCTTCTGAGCAGTCCCTGGCCTGTCAAGGTTCCCATCACCGATGGGCACAGTGACACCTGGGTACTGAGCTTTCTCTAGTCTCCTCCTAAGGCAAGGTCATTGGCCTTCGAGTCTCCAAAAATGACATTAACTGGTGAACAGAGGATTCCCAACCTCTAGTTCTGAGAACCCCACCCTGCAGCGGGGGCTGCCAGCACTCTGGCTTGAGGAGGGCAGGGGGTGTCCAGGCTGGGATGAGCACAAGGAGCCCCGCTGGGCTTGCCAGACCCCTGCTGGGCCAGAAAGGTGTTCAGATGTGACCAAGGAAACCTACTCTGTCCCATCTGCAGGGAAATCCCCCCGAGACTCCAGGATCTTCCTCTCAGAAACCAGAGCCACATAAAATGATGAAACTTCTCTGCCACGGTCCATAGAAGCCTCATGGCTTTTTATTAGAAGAAGATTGCTCATCGTTCTAACATCTGAAAAATTGTCACTTACAGACTATGACGTTGGCAGGGAGGGGACAAAGTCATTTCATTCCTAATGCTAACAAAACCTCAAGAATATTAAAAAAATAGACTGGAGGTAATTTAAATTCTTATGCAAATATAAATAAAGAATCATTAAAAAGCCCACTCGTGGTGCCACATCTGTACCAACCCATGCAGGCCTGGGGGTCGCACCCAAGTGCAGGGCGGCTGCAGGTCTCCATCAGCAGCAGCAGCTGGCTGTGGGTGGAGGTGGGAACCGGCAGGAGCCAGCTGGCCCTGGCCCTCTTTGACCTTGTCTTCCTGTTTCAGGTCCCTCTTTAATGGCAAACATTTATGGGATCATAAACACAAAGTGTTACTTACCACCCGAGGATGCAGCAGTGCTTATGGCTGAGCCTTAGAGCAGGTGCCTGTCTATTTAAGAATCTGACTGGCTAATTCCACTTTTAAGGCAAATAATAAGGTATGGAGTCTAGTCATCTTATAATTTAAACTAATAAAAGAGGTGAATGCAAGGTTATTATCCAAATAAAAGCATGTGGCTCCCTCATTAGCCAGAGTTTTGCTCTATTAATTTAAAATCTGGGTAGAAAGGCTGGCTGGCTGTGGGGTCAGAGCTCCTGTGGAATACCTGCACCTCTCTGCCTGGAACCATTTATCCATCTAATCAGATTTTTCTCTCTTGTCTCTCCTTTTTCTCAGTTGCTTTATTTATGATGCTATAATTTAATAAAGGAGGATTTTTTCCTCCTAACAATCATACCATTTTTTTCCAAAGTGGGGCACGACTTTTTAAAAGAGATAACGTTGGCCATTATCTTGTTACTGTGAGCTCTGCTGTGATGAAGCCAAACAGTACTCGTTGCCATGGAAACACGCCCAATTTGCACTCTCTGGCCCTGTTCTCTGTTTAGGCTCACTCTCTCTCCTCCTCTGCAGCCCCAGGTGGAGGGAGGGTGGCATCATTCGCCGCAGAGCCTTGGCCTCCCCATGGAGGCACTGGGGACGCAGGTCCTCAGCACACCTCGCTTGCACTATTTATTTGTCAATAGGGCTCTGCTTTTTGCATGAGGCCCAAACACTGTCTCCTTTCCCAGTCCAGCTTGGTGCCCTGCTCATACAAGCTGCGGAGCTTCTGTGCCGGCGCAGCTGCAGCCCCTGAGCCGACGTGGCCCCCGAGGCTGCAGTCTGTCCTGATGGTGGCTGCCTTCTCTTCACTGGGCCTTCTGGGGACCACAGCTTCCTCTGGGAGACTCCACAGGGACATTTGAAGGTTCCCCCAATAATGACTCCAGGTGTGGGCTGACGTTCCCACTGGATCTGTCTGCAGGCCATGGACCAGGGCAGGACTCCCCACCAGTCGGCGTGGGAAGGCACGGCCCTCAGGCTGTCTGCGCCTCTGCCTGGCCTGCCCACGTGCAGCCCCCCGCTCCCTGCCAGTGGCGCACAGGACAGCTGTCTCTAGCATCCAGGGCAGTGACGGCCCTGCTCCTGAACCTGCTCCAGCTGCAGCGGCCAGGCCCTGCCTCAGGTCCTCCCTGGAGACGCAGCTCGAGCATCCCGCCGGAGTGTTCAAGGGGCCTCTTCTCTGCTGGCCCTTCTCTTGGGGGTGGGAGGTCTCCTTCTTCAACTTCCTCTTGAGAGAGGGGTGGCCGCTAGAAATATCTGTGACTTAGAGAAAGGACTGCAACAGACGCAGCAGGAGCCGCCCTGCAGGTGGCGGTCAGAGTCCAGCCACTGGTGGTTCCCGGGGCGCAGGGCGCGGCTGCCACGTGGACACAGGCTCCCTGCTCTGTGCCGCTGTGGCGGGCGCTCGAACCTTCCCATCTCATGAAGCAGCAAAGGGGTGAGACGGTGTCAGCCATTAAACTCTGTGGTTTCCCACACCCAGCTCCCTCAATGGCAGGGTTCTCTGGAGCCATGGCTCACACCTCTCGTGTGGTTAATGATGCTTCTTTCTCAAAATTGAAACTCTGCTAAAGGTAATCAGTTCCCGGTTCCTGAGGACTGTGGCCATCTCAGGACCCTCCCACTTCCAAGGCCACCTGTGTCTGCTCCTGGATGGCTCCAGGGGTGGCAACTGGCTGAGACTCTGCCTGGGCTGCTCCCTGCCATCGTCTCCGGCATCTGCTCACAGGGACTTCATGAGCTGATGACTGAACTGACAGTAGAAAGGCAGTCTCCACGCTCCCCCTGGGTCTTGACCACACTGCCATCTGAGAACCCCGGAGGAGAGCCCATGGCCCCCGGCAATGGACCTTCTTCTCTGGGATGACCCCAAGGCTCCTCTGCGGTCAGTCTTGGCTCTAGGTGACTCATGCCCGGGGTATAGTGAGAGGGAGGACGTGGCCTCATTTGAGGACTCAGGTGGAGAAAGCCGGGCCTTCCAGCAGGCCCCGTGGACCCCACAGGTCCAGCTAAGGCCGTGGTTCCCTAACCCTCCCCCTGGCTATGACACACCCCTCCCAAGGCCCAGTCATCTCAATGTCCTCTCCCATTTGCCTGGTCAGCCGGGAAACAGAAGGCTCAGTGACCTCACCACAAACAGAGCCCTGGCCAGTCTGTCTTTAAAAGAGCTTCCAGACTCCTGTCTCCAAGCCAGCCCTGCTGTCCTGGGACCTGCTTTCCAGAACACCTACCCTTTGCTTATTCCAGGAGTGTGCCCTGGACCTCTCCCAGTCACTCACATCACATGGCACCTTACATGCCCGGTGCCTTTACACACTGAGTACAGTCACTGGAACATGTCTTACGTCTCCCAGTTTGCATGTTTACCTCTGGTCAAGTCTGAACGGTCAGGTAAGAAGGATTCCCAGCAGAGACCCCACTGCACCGCTGACCCCTGTTCACAAGCTCGAAGCTCCAGCACGCACCACACGCTCCCCTCCCCGCGGCACGGGCAGTCAGAGGGCAGCTGTCCACCAGCAATGACAAGCCCAGAGCCGCCGCCTAGCACTGTGTCTGCAGTGGTCTTCCTGCTGGACGCCACCGTACCTGTTTCCGCTCCTCAGAGTTTAGCAGGAGATAGCGCGGGTCAAACACAATTTTGTGCAATTCTTTCTCCCAAGTAGAAAACGCTGACACCTGGAGAAAGATATTCAATGGAGTTGGTATTAGCATCAGATTCTGAGCTGGGGTTGCGCTGAAATGATCAATGGTTAAAAAAAAAATGCAACATCAGAGTACAACAGATCAGCGACGCGGCATTGTATGAAAGCGTGTGAACATTTCGAGAAAATCAATGCTTAGAACATTAGGAAATTTAATTTCTAGACTCGTGACACTGTTCCTTCCTTGGGAGTCTCCAGGGCTCAGCCCTGGTCTGCAGGCCCCGGTCTCCATGGAGAAAGCATTGCTGCCAAGTCTTGAGAGCAGAGAGGATATTTGCAAACGCTCTCAGAACCTGCAGGTCACATAGAGGGCTATGTCTTGCAAACAGGCTGGGTTAGCAGAACTTTGGTTGGTATTTTAATCAACATCAAGCATCTTTTAGGTGGGTTATTGTTAAAAGCAACGTATTTCATTTCATAGTAGTTTTAGCATTACTGAAAATTTGCTAGAACCTTTCGGGAGGCTCCCCTGCCCCCAACTCTGCCAGTGGGCCAGGCTTGTCATGCCGTCACCCTCCCACCACTGTTAACAAAGCCACTCATCCTGCGGTTCCTGCAGGACTTTCTCTTTTCTTCTCGGGACCCCTCCTGACATTTACTCTCAGGTCTCCAGAGGCTCCTCTACACTGGGGAGTTTCTCAGACTCCCTGGGTTTTGATGGCCTTGCTGTTTGGGGTGCTGACAGGTGTGATACAAGATCCCCCGGGGCTGGGATCATCTGGGGCTATGGGTTTGGGAAGAAGACCACAGGGCTATTGTGTCATGTGTAATGCATGACATCAGGGGTCCCCACCATGCCCGGCTCTCAGCACTGGGGCCTGGACCCAACCACCTTGCTGAGGTGTGTCCGTGTCTCCACCTCCAGGTTACTCTGCCCTTTGCCCACTGCACCCTGACGGCGGTGGACACTTCAGCCCACACTTAGCAAGCTCTGCTAACCGAGGGCAGTGGCTACATAAGTGATTTGGATTCTTCCACATTCACTCATTTATTCAGCTGTTTCTTTCATCTGTGAGGACACATGGTATGCAGCGCGTACTCTCATGATCCAATTCCACTGCACACATCTTGCTGCTCACACTGCTCCAGCGTCAGCCCTGGGAGTCCTCCGTTGGCTTCTGCGTGCCTGACGTGTGCTCCTGAGTCTGCTTTGCCAGCCCCATGCTCTGCAGCTCTGCACAGGGCTCCAGGCTTAGCTGAAATGTGCCTGCCTGAGCCCCAAGCCAGTCACTCCTGCAGGAAGCCTTGGCACCTCCGTCCCAGCGAGCTGTGATAGGAACCACATCCAGGGTTGCTGCATGGGACTCAGCAGAGATAGCAAGGGAAGGCTGCCTGAGTCATTTAAAAACGATTCATTTTCAGAAACATGGGCTTAGGATAAACTCTGCCTCGGTCCTGTGCTGGGTGCTGAGAATTCAGAGAAAATAATTCAAGGCCGCATGATATCAGGAAGCCCTGGTGTAGGAGAAGGCAGATGGGGGAACTAAAGGACCTCCGAGAGGGGACTGGCATGGCATCAGACAGGCCTGGATGCCCAGGGGCACAGGGCATGCTGAGCAGCCTGCATCCAGAGTACCAGCTACTGTGGCGTTCTCCTCATGTTCCCCTGAACACTCACGGCAGGCCGGGGACTCTGCAGGGAACAAGCCCTGTCATGCCCCAGTGATGGCTGCCTGGCACCCCCACTGGGGACGGATGAGCAGAGCCTCTGTCACACCCACTGGAAGGTGACTGAGGTTTGGTGCATAAAGTAACCTCACTCGGTGGAGACCACGCAGAAGACAGCCAGAGAAATTTGCTCTGCCTCCACCGAGCGCCAGCAAAGCCTCTCCAGAAAGGGGTAAAAGGATTTTGCGTTGCTCCTGGGGACAATTCAGCTTTAAGACAAATGCATTCCATTTAAGTAAAGTGGCCGGGAGAGTTCAGAGAAGGCTGAAACGTGTGAAGACAGAGGTCCTGTCAGCGCCCGGTGCCAGCCAGCCATCTCGGGGTGAGGACGCAGTCAGGCCTCATCAGGGGAACAGCCTCCACGGCAAGCACTGGGCTTTCAGTCTTCTCACCTAAAAAGCCTGTCGAGTATGTTTCAATCCTTGGATCAACAAGGGCCAGCGATCCTAATGGCCAGAGGAGAGGGTGAGTGTCACGGGTTGTGTACTGGAGAGTGTATTAGTCTCCCCAGCCAAGGAGACCCCTACAGAGGCAGCCCAGGGCCCCCCTCACTGTCACTGGGCACCTGGCTCCCACCTAAGGCCAGCCCTGGGGACACCATCGTTCCTGTGCATGCACAGAAGCATGTGCCATCCGTCTGTCTACACTGGCCCCCGTGCATGTCCTAGGGGGAGCAGCGGCTGTCCAGCCAGGTCATGGGGAACAGGGCTGATTTCCACCCTAGATATAGACCCAGTTACTTCAGACATTGTCCCTCACCAAGTTTGATAAGCAAGACACACACATTTGGTCTCTCACTTCCTTGGCATATTAAAACGGTGATAGTGAAACTGGGACGTCAACTGTTGGCCAAGGTCAAGGTCGTGTTTCCTTGTCCAGGCGTGAATGTCCTGCAGAAGAAGTGACCAGTCTCAAGGGTGCTCATCTCTGGTCCAGGCTCTGGCCCCTCCAGGGCTGGCCCTTTCCCCCAGCTTGTGCCCCAGTGGGGACAGCATTTGAGCGGTGACATTGTTGCCTTCAGAGCCTATTGAGGTGAACAAAGGAGGGAGGCGCCCATGTGACATGAGTTGTGATGTGTTAAAGACAGAAGGGAAAGAGGCACAGACGGTGCCCCTTCTTGCCTTGTGTGCAGTGGCCTCTCCTTGCAGCTGCCAAGAGAGCCCCGGTCCCTGGTCATTGACGGTCCCCTCCTCTGAGCCTCTGCCCAGCTCATGCTGGGCACTTGACAATGGCTGGGGCCTTCTTCCCTTTCTGGCACTTGTCTCTCCTGTCCCTTCTTGTGCCCGGCTCTAACCCTCAGCCAGGGATGCAGCAGTCCTTCCTCCTGGAATGTGCGTGGGGCTCTGCAGTGTCACCGAGACCACTGGGGGCAGGTGGAAGTGACACCCAGCCACACAGAAGTGGGTTCTCCAGTCTCCCTCAGGCCTGAGCCCAGGAGCATCTGGGTCCAGGCACCCGGGGGTGCAGGCAGGAGGGCGTCCTGCTCTGTCACTGTCCAGCCTCTCAGCCCACCCCTGGACTCCACCTGCACACTCAGACTGGGAACAGAGCCTTGTCTTTTAATGCCAGCGCTCTGTACCCCATTTTCTGGAGCATGTTGCTGGGTCTTCTCTTTCTGGCTATAGTGTCCCAGTGATTAAAGGTGACTGCCCCAGGATAAAGGGACCAGGCTTGGGGCCAGGGGCCAAGCCCTGCCTCGTCCTAGAAGGTGGGCCCCTGGTCACTGCCTCAGCTCTGCCAAGAGCAGTCCGGCATAGAGGAGCAGGTGGCCCGAGTAGACCCCACTAGGTGGGTGACTCAGAGAACATGCTCACACTGACAGACATCTGTATGACCAGGATGGGCAAACAGCATCCTGCGTAGGACTCCCATCCCTTCTTGGATACAGGTGCCCTTGGAGGGGTCAGCATGCCGAAAGCCCCGTGAGCCCAGGTGAACTTCAGGTAAATGCAGACGTGGGCAGAGGGGCCTTCAGCAGGAATGGCCAAATTTTACTAATTTCAGCATTTTTTCCTGTTTTAATAGGTAAAATTTCACTCTTATTCCATAATGTACTCAGTCCACTTCATTTGCTTTTGAGGATTACTTTCACATTAGGGAAAGTTAAAATCCCATCTAGAAGCTGCAGTGGGCAGGTCACAAGCCCAAGGGGGCAGCTCTGTCATTAGAGCTGATTCAACTGCTATGAGTGAGGCGTCCATCCCAAAGCCTGAGCCAACAGCCAGAGCTCAGTGTCCATTGAGAAGGGGACGTAGGCCACCGAAGCCTAGAGGAAGCAGGAAGGAAGGAAGAAGAGAGTGATTTTTAAAAGGACACATGGTAAATATTTACATCCCTTAGTATTCAGTATGGCCAAACACGTTCTCCAGGAACCTCAAACATCGCTGCTGGGAGAATAAGCTGAATTTCAACAACCTTCTCAAAACAATTGGGTAACAGAGATCAAATGTTTACAGCCCAGAGGAAACATATTCCACACGTGCAGCCCCAGGGGCTCTCATTCAAGCTGGTCAGGGTCATCCAGGGTCCTCAAGGCTGACCCCACTGCTGGAAAGCTGGCCAATGGTCACTCACAGAGGAACATGAGAGGACTCTGGGGGCACTCTGAGACCCAAGTCGGGTTCTAGGGTCTCTAAGGGCCTTGGCTCTCCTGGCCCCTGCATAGGAACTGCCTACTTCCAAAGGACGCTGCAAATGAAAACATTCCCAAGGAAAATGTCCTGTTGGACTCCCTGGACAGGCCGTTAAAACTTGCTGCTCAGTCAGATGTGCTCCTTGATAGACCAAGTTTTAAGAGAAAGCTCCATTGCGATTTGTACCAAAATAGAAACAGAACATACTGACCTCGAGGAGCCACCACTGACCTGGGGCAGGGGCAGGTAACCAGAGCCCCTGCCCAGGATGCCCAGGGAATAGCTCCAGCTCTGCCCTTGGTTGACCACTAAGAAACCCCGGGGCCTGGCCTCATCATTCCATGAGCACAGGAGCCTCTGAGCTGAAGTATTGAGCAAAGGCAATAAAAGTCTTATTAATCACTTAGCCATGAAAAAAGTGACCTTTTAGGCCTCATTCTTTAAGCAACTACAACTCTTACAAGGCTCAGCTCTAGAATTCTCATGAGCAGAAGCAACTTAAGAAATCTGCTGGCATAGTTTATAAAGTCCCAAATCGTAAATGGTGGCAGTGCTTTATGGCATGGGCTGTAAATTGGACTGGTCTTTCTATCTGAGTGAGCGTGGCCCCTGCGGGACGGGGCACAGCTCCCGCCTCTCCCAGGAAAACGCAGCACGGCACTGGCTTCCTTTCCCTCCTGCCTATTTTCACTTAAGAATCTCAGAATCAGAGACTGAAATGAGCTGGTCAGGTCAAAATGCAGGTCAAAAATGCACTGCAGCTGGGCACAGTGGTGCACGCCTGTAATCCCAGTGGCTCAGGAGGCTGAGGCAGGAGGATCGCGAGTTCAAAGCCAGCCTTAGCAACTTAGCGAGGCGCTAAGCAACTCAATGAGAACCTGTCTCTAAATTAAATACAAAAAAATGGCTGGGGATGTGCTCAGTGGTTGAGTGCTCCTAAGTTCAATCCTGGGTACCAAAAAAAAAAAAAAAAAAAAGGAGGAAAGAGAAAAAAGAATGCACTGCAGAAGTCATTGGTGAAAACCCTCAGCAAGGCCCTTTGGACAAACTCAAGAGCCTGTGTGAACCCAGCCCTCCAGCCTCTCGGCCCCTGGTTGTGTAAAACTCTGTTGGTAAATTGGGTTTGCTGGTTTCCAAACTAAAGAGATGGGAACACTTGATTGTAAGATGAAGTGAACTGTGTTGCTCCTATTTCTCAACAGTTCATGATGCCAATGTGTCCCAGGAAGGGAGATCCCTTCTCCTTCCAGGTAATGCCCTTGGACCAGCCTGGCTAGGGCCACTCAGAAACACGGGTTAGGGGTACTTCTGCAGCATCCCCGCAGTGGGAGACAGGGTGGGCGTAAGGGCAAGAGGCTCTGGGCGGGTCTGACAGCCAGCCACAGCCCTGAGTGCTCACAGGAGCATCCGGTCTCCTGCAGGCCCAGGACCCACAGCTCTGGGCAGAGGGTGGGGTGCATCCCGTTCACAGGGTGCTTCCAGGACCCTGTGCTTCAGCTGCTCTGCGGGAACAGGAGTGCGATAAGGCAAGCAGCAGCGCTCATGGAAGGCTGAAAAGCTCCCCAAGACTCGTTGGGGACCACTGCCGAGCCTGTCCAGGGGTGGGGAAGGGGACACCAGCCCCACCTGGAGCAGCCTCCACACACAAGGGGGAAATCCTTGGGAAATCCTGGAGCGCACACTGGGATTCCTCCACCCTCCAGGAGCATGGCCTGGCAAAGGGACGGGTACTGGGGCAGGGATAGGACCCCGCATGGCAGGTCATCAGCAGCCTAGGGAGGGCCTCCCAGAGAAGGGACCCTGAGACAGATTTGTGTGACAGCTGCAGCCTGGACCCCCTTTCCAGACCCGACATGGGTTTTGTTTCGTTTTTTATTCAAGGGCACTTGTGGCCCACCTCCTTTCTCCAGCTCCTGATGCCAAGGCCGGCACCTTCCCGTCAGGGGCATGGCTGTATGGAGATGCACACCTTGGCATCCACAATGCCAGGGAGAGGGCCCAGGCAGCGGTGGGAGGCGTTCCTTCCTGCTGAATCTGGAAAGGCTGGAGCCGCCTGGGCTCTTTGGGTCTCAGGTGGGGTGAGGGCTCAGACTGGGCTGCCCCCGGGGGTCCAGAGCGGTTCTGCCCTCACTCTTCCCAGCGCCCTGCACCAACTCCAGCTGCACCTGCTGCGGAGGGCCCAGCCAGGAAGCAGCCTGGGGGCGGGTGGACCGTGGAGGGAATTTGCTTTGCATTCAGGAGGCCATTCCAGTGCTCATTATAATTATCTTCACTCGAAGGTTCCACTGCTACCTTCTGTGTTCAGCCTCATTTTCTAAGGAAATCCAACTGGGTTACAATATTGTATCTGGCTCATTTTATACCCAAAAGCCAAAGCGAGAAATTAAAAGTTGTTGGAAAGAGATTCAAATATAACCCCCTCCATTCAAAATGAGATTCAGAAATTGGCTGCAATTAGGATATTCTAATTTTATTCACAAATAGTCATATTAATCCGAAGGCGTGGGAGTCCCTGGTGGGTAAGATATCCCCAGGGGGGCATCCCCGTGGTTGGGGCACCAGGGCCTGGCCCGGCTGTAGCAGCAATTTTCCTCACAAGGGCAGGGGCCTCCTTCTGTCTTCCTGGAGACCTGTTCCAAAGGGGCCTCTCTGCCTGTCCCTGTGGGCTTTCACATGGGGACACCCCACACCTCATGGCTGCCTCTTTTCTCCTTCAAGACAAGAAGCAGGGGCCTTGCTCCATGTCAGTTTTCCCCAGTATTCTCAAATGATTTAGTACCCAAGTGCCATTCTGCTCAGTCATGGACCCTGCAAGGACAATGTCCCTGGCTGCTGTCCCTGAGGAGCCTCCCAGGCTGAGGCCCCGCCCCTCCCTGGATGTCCTTACCCCTCTCTCCAGGAGCATGTCTCGGAAGTGGGTCGCGCGCTCCTCCAGGGGCAGCAGAATCTGGGGGGGCGGTGTCCGTGTGCCTCTGTCCTCTGGCTGTGGCTCCTCAGGCCCAGGACTCTCACAGCCTTCAGTCCTTCAGGGGAACAAGAGCAAAAAATGACACAGGCCCTGGGAGGCCCAGCTGGTTTTCACTGCAGCTTTAAAACTTCTCTGAAACAAAGAATCTTTGGAAACTCTTTAAATAAAGCCTGGTGCAGGCAACAGGTGAGTGGGGATCTCTGCCCTTGGCTGCAGACTGCTTGGCTGCACTGGGCAGGAGATGGAGACTGAAGCCCGGCCCAGGGCACCCGTTGGGGATGGTGGGCGTGTGCCAGTGGAGCTGCAGGAGCTGCCAACAGGGTGCCTGTGGGTGAGACCCTCACTTCAGGTCCCTGTGACGGCCACCTGCACAAGACAGAGGCTGAGGTGCCCATGTCACTGCATAGATGCTCTCAACCACGGAGGAGGGGAGACCTGCCACTCACCACCAGTTCCCTTCTTTATTGGACAAATGAGTGAAAGAGTTTCTGGAACGGAAGTTGCTGCCCTGAGATGGAACCAAAAGGGTGACTTACTGACAAGGAGGGAGGCTGGGCATTGCCGGGTCCCTGGTGAAGTCCCCAGCAGAGAGGGGTGGCTGCAGCCAAGGCCCCGGAGGCTGGCTGCCACGGGGCCTATCTCACCAGGCAGGGAGCTCACCACAGCTCCCCCGGGCTCTCACTGGGGGGACCTCCTCGTCCTGGAAGGAAGGGAGACACCGACCCTGCCAAGTATGGTGCTGCCTCAGCGCTACTGGCCCTTGGCAGACCTCTGCAGGGCTCCGTGCCTTATGCTAGAAGAATCTGCAAGCTCCTTCCAGAAAACCTTGCTGAGTGGGAGAAAACGGTGGGCAAAGTGCAGACACTGCTCCCTTCAGGCCGGGCTTCCCCTCCTCCCCAACCTGACCCAGCATGGGAGCAGCTTCTGATCAGCCGCCATCCCAGTCCTTGTGGCTGCAGCCTGCACCTGCCTGTCACGGAGGCTCGGCCCACACTGGCTTCCGCACAGCCTACGGCAGCCACTCTGACCCTGGAAGGGCCTCTGTGCAGCATGACCCTGCTGTACACCTGTCCATGCCCAGCCCCCCGCAGCCACTGTTCGAAGCAGCAGGTGTGGAGGCTCCCTGGACAGCTCCAGCCACAGGCCACCGCTCTGCAGCCCCTCCTCGCTGCACTGGGTGGAGCTGGCCAGGGGTGGTGAAGTGCAGGGACTGGGAGGGGCACCTCGGGGCTTCCTGCATTCTGGGCATGTCCCAAGGAAGTGGGCAAACCTGGTCTCAGGATGGGAGTCAGAATGTCGCGTCCCTTAGGCCTCACCAGCCTGGATTCCCTGATCTTGGGCTGGGGATAAGGCTTCTCTCCTGGACCACACCCCACTCAGCTCCTGTGCTTTCTAGTAGCCTGGAATCTGGCCTCCATAATCTGGCCTCCAAGTGCTCTGTACTGTGCAATCTGAGTGCAAGTGGACAACATCCAATCCCGTTGTCCTTCAGGGTCCTCCCCCTCACCCTCCCCAGGGGCTGTATGGACACTCTGTCCTGCCTTCAGCAATTAACCTACAGTTAGCTTTGCCAGACCCCGCCCACCACTGACGCATCTTCTTGGTAGTTTTCTGTCCATAACCTCCACCCTCCTCCCTGGCTGTAATTTCCTGCTGCTCCTGCTGATTTCGAACTGAACCCTGTTCTGTGCTGGGATCTCCCCCATCGTGACAGCCCTGAGTGCAGCATCGTCACCACTTCAGTGCCCAGCTCTGGTTTTCTCTGACATTCGTACAGCGCTGTCAGTGGGGGATCTGCTCTGGGAAGACAGGGCCATGTCTGCAGACAGCTGAGGAACGCCTCTGGCATCTAGAAGCAGATGACGTTAACCACCATGCGATGCACAGGGCAGTCCCCGTGGTGAGATTAGGTGGCCCAAGTAGGCCTCCTCCAGGCCATGGACATCAGGTGGAGCCTGCACCATTCCTCCTGGGGTACAGGACAGGGACACAGGTCATTCAGCTGTCAGGCCAGGCTGATCCAGGCTGCCCAGCCTGCCAAGTGTGCTTCTTCCCTGCAACGACTGACCCAGGTACTTAGAGAATGTGTTTGCTGAGAATGCCCAGCTCTGTCCAGCAAGGGGTCTCCACACACGAGGGCTGTCATACCGACTACTGGTTTGTCCTGTCAAACCAAAGTGAGTGTACAGGGAGACAGAGGGTTGCTGGCCCATTGGGGATTTTATTTATGGACCCAGTGCTCACAAGAACTTACATCCTGCGCTGCTTCTGCAATGATATGGAATTTTGAAATAGAAATTTCCAGCATTTGCAATTGTACTACACTCCAAAAGGGTATAATTAGGATTTCTTTGCAATAAATTTTCATTAGTTAAAAATAGAAGAGTGGAAACAAGGCTCATATTGTTGTAACTTGAAATAAGATTAAGAGGAGCATTGTGAGCGCAAAAATGATCGCACATTATCACTTGTTCAACAAAATACTCTGTGCAGCACCACGGGACGCGTCCAGAGTGCCCAGCCACCAGCTCCATTAGAAGAGGTCAGAGGCAAATGCAAATGAGCTGAACGTAGTTTTTTATATTCCTGGGACTGAATGATTCTTGTACATTTAGCCAAAAGTAAGTTCTGATACTTTTTGTTGAAAGTAAAGCTGGGTGGGCCCCAAGCGTCACGGAGGGTGAGAGGCGCTGAGCACAGGACAGGCTCCCTGACAGCCCCACAAGGACTGGCTGATCCTGGGGGAGGTCTGACTGCAGCACGGGAATGACGGCGAGGACGTCACACACTGCTTAGGGGAAAGCTCTGGGTCCAGGGTTGGCCTGGGCTGACCTTCCACCTATGCAGGTGTTCCCCAAATCTGGGCACCACACCCCCGGGGGTTCCTCGCTCCAGAGCCACACGTTCCTTGCCCTCTTTCCCACACTCAGTGTGGACACGATGGTGATGGTCTCCACCCAGACGGAGGGTCTGTTCCTCCCGACTCTGTCCCTCAGCCCCCCTGTGCACACCCACTGACACAGGCATCTCCCCTGAACCCTCACCCAGGCCTCTTCCCCTGGATTCTTCTGCAGAGTATCCAGAATAGCTTACCTGGTAAAGAGACGACAGACCCACCAGCCACCCCTGCAGACCCAAGCAACAGCTTTTGTCACTCAGCGTTCCCTGCAAGTGCGTGGCATCCACCTGTGCTGTGCTGGGCACAAGGATGGTTTGGCCAAACCAGTGGTGCCCTGCCCCTGGGGTGCAGTCTGGTGGGCCTGGACTGAACCGTGGCGTGCCATAGCAAATAGCCACCACCAAGAGCCAGGGCTGAAGTCCCCATGTTCAGGGGCCGGGTGCAAGGGTTTCTAAGGTGGCCTTTGGGTTGGCATTCCCACCAACACTACCATTCGGCAGGCTTTGCAGGAATCGAGGGCGTTCGAGTTGCCCCAGAGGCACGTGAGGAAAAAGTCTGCCTTGGGCTGAGTCTGCAACAGAACAGCTGGGATGCCACCGTCTTGTGCAGAGAGCCCTGCCTCTGGGGAGAGGTCTGCAGAGGTCCCCATGGGCCCGTCAGGTCCCCAGGGCCCCTGAGCTTTGTGGGGAGGCTTGCAGGACAACCTGGGCCTGACTACGGCCACTCTCTGGACCTTATTCACAGTAAAATTCATGGTAAGACAATAGGATCTGAAGCGCCTCGCTGCACCAGGGCTCTGACCAAGTGTGAGCCTGTTACGTTCACCCTGTAGAAGTGTTCCCATGTCTTGGCTCTCCACGCGCTCAGCTCTGCCTCTCGACCTTTGCAGTTTAGATAAACATGATAGACGGGCCTCTCGAATCTTCTTCCAACTTGTTCATAAAAGTGTTCAGCAGGAAATTCCAAAGACAGACGCCTCCAGCAGGTCCCACCACAGTGGCCCCAAGGTGCCCTGGGACGCAAGGCTCCTTGCGGCTGTGACCCTGGAGCTGAGGTCTGCCGATGTCTTCTCAGACACGTTTCAGGCCTGGTTTCCTAATGTGTGATGGTTCCTGATGAGGCTCCTTGATGCGTTTTCAAGTCCTCCATTAACCTGGGTGGATGTGCACTGATGGCTGCTGCCCATGGCAAGGACAGCACCCCGTGAAGAGCAGGTGCATGCGCCAGCCCAGGTGACGCCTCTGCAGGGTGCAAGGGACGTGATTTTCTGTCACTGCACTTCTTTCTTTGAGCTGCTGATGCTGTAAGGTCAATGCAAGGCCACACAGGACAGTGCCTGGCCGTCCTGTTTGTGCTTTGACTTCTGAGGTAGCAACAAGGCGGTATTTTGGGGCCCTGTTATCAGACTGTGAGCTGTGGAAGTCCATCTGCGACTGACTAGTGTCCTGGTCATTCATTTTGCTATTCCTTCCTCCCTGCTTCAACCCAGAGGTTTTGGAGGGACACAGTTTAACTTAGAAAAGTTCTTTCCTCTTGGACGAGACACTGAGTGTCTTCTGTGGTCCAGGTGGAGGTGCTGGGCCCAAAGCTAGGAGCCCTGGGTTTTCTGGGTGTGAGGCACAGGACGGGACCCTTCCAGCCCAGTCCGGGGGCTAAGTCACCTCCCCACACTCCAGCGGCCACCCAGCCTCAGGGTTCCTTGGGCACTGGCCTACAGTCCCAGTTGCTCTGCTGCATGCCCCTGCTCACCTCAGCTCCTCGGGGCCTCCCTTCAGTGTACTGCACCCTTGCCTGGTCATAGGGCCAGGGTGCCCAGTGGTCCAGGCCATGAGCACCCAGCCTGTGACTCCTCATCTGGGTCTTCCCAACACAGCCCTGGCAGAAGGACCACAGGCTCCTTCCTGTCCTCATCCTCCCCCACCTACATGACCCTCATCCCTCCGCCCCCAGCTCTGTGCATCTCTGTGCCTTTGTCATGAGGATCTCTCTCCCCGGGTGCTCTTCCTGCCCCTGTCCACCCACAAGCCCTGGCTCAGCTTGTAGCTGGCCACCTGCCTGTCTCCCCTGGAGGTGGCCTCCCCCTTCTAGTGGCTGAGCCATTCTTTCCCCTGAGCTCCCAGGGCATGGCCTTCCTGCAGCAGGGTGTCACTCAGGTTTCCCGTAAAGAGATTCTCCCCGTCCACCTCCTGTAATGCAGGGCCAGATCCCTGAGGGCAACAAAGTGCTTGTTTGGTTGCCATCAACAGCTCTAGGCTTTGTCTTTGGTGCCCAACAAGCCGTGACAGGTGCTTGTTGGATTAGATTTTGTGGTTTATTTGTTTCTTGTAACTTCCACAGAGACATTTTAGACACCGCTGAGCTCCAGGTCCCAAGTGTTGTCACATTTAGGTAAGTGACATGTGACTACTGAGTTCTCTTCTCTGATACCCACTGCTTCCCACCATGCAGGAGCCGAGAGCAAGACTGTGGGCTCACACAGGGTTGGAAGCCCTAACAGGTCTCCTGAGGGCGAGTGCACTGACCTCTCCCACGCCCACCTTCTGCACCCCCTCATGGTGGCACAACAAGAAGAAAGGATCTGCTCTGAAGGGATGGGAGAGGAGGCCGACTGTGGGGAACTAATGGAGAACTCCAGCTCTCCAGCCACACAGGCCTGCCCTTCCCACGGAGATGCTGTGATCTTAGACAAGGCTTCTCATTTCACTGACTGTCCAGTTACTTTTCATCTAGAAAGTTGAAATAATGATACTACCTACCACTTAGGACTTGTTTGTAAAAACTAAATGAAATAAGGACACCTGATACTTGTTTGCAATTTTTGGCAAACACACTGAACTGAGGTATTGCATTCAGTTTATTCAGCAGGAGGCTGGTCCGTAAGTAGCACTGGTGAGGGTGGTGGTGCTGATGCAGGTGACGACAATGAGGTCACTGGCGGAGGTGGAGGCGATGGTGGTGCTGCTGCTGCTCTGGCGGTGGTGAGGATGATGGTGACATGGTGATGATGGTGGTAGTGATGTTGGTGGTGGAGGTGGTGAGATCGTGCTGATACTGCTGCTGGGGGTGGTGGAGGTGTGATGCCACGGTGGAGATGGGGACACAGATGCTGCTGATTCTTCACCTCGTTGTCTCTGGAGACTTCTGACCATCCATACTAGCTCCTCCCAGGCTGGGCTCCAGCCCTCTGTTCACCTGGGGGACGTCTCATCTTTTATTTGATTTAATGGATGCCTTCCAGCAAATAGGTCTGGGAATTCATCATCGAAACAGCACCCTCCTGTGACTCTGGTGTTATATCTGGTGTTAGACGTGATACACAATTGTACAGGAATCAAAGTTTCTCTGAATCTTTTTGCCACGGGGCCTCAGACATCCTACCATGTGTTATAAAAAATGATCTTAAGATGCAACACACTCTGAAAGATCTGCGTTCTCTGGTTCTCGGCTCAACACTGTGGTGCAGAAGCCTGTGTCTGGCAGCTATAAACAGGTTGTCACACCAGTCAGGGACGCTGGGACCCCGGGCAGCAGTGGAGCGCAGGAGTGTCAGCCCTCCCACACCGTCCTGCTCGGGGGGCCTAAAGCCCAGGACTGCACCAGGACAGATGCCTGCCCAGGTTGGACCACGGCCTTGGGCCAGACCTGACTGTGGGGCCTTGGCACAGGACCCAAGAGGGGATGGTGCAAAGAGACCTCTGAGCTCGGCAGGAATGGCCATCCCCCGACCATACTCAGAGGCAAGGCTGCCCGTGTACAGGCTGGGGGGAGCAGGGACTCCAGCCACCCAGAGGAGTAGGCCTGGGCTGAGCCTCGACTGGTGCCAGGTGCTTGTCCCCTGGCCTCAGCCTCACAGTGGCCTACCCTGCTCGACTGACTGATGGCCATCCACCACCCCCTGCTCTCCCCACCCACTGTAGCTCTGCCCTGATCCCAGCCCCTGGACCTCGATATGGGTGGTCCTCTGGCACTGAAAGCACTTGCCAAGATGGCCCTCAGTGGTCACCAAACCCCTTGTCAGCTCTGCCAGGTCAGGCAGGCCCTCGTGGACGGAGGACCCCCCATGCGTCATTGGTCATCCTCATCCCTCCCTCTGCCTCGTTCCCCACCTACTGATGGAAGCTAAGATGTGCCACGGGCCACGCTAGGCAGAGGGCATGGAATGGGGGCACCACCACGGTCAGGAGCCACTGTTGTCCTGGGCTCTGCGGCCCAGCTAGCAAAGGCTCTGGAGGCTCTTGTCACTTCACCTGCTCTCAGGGTGCCCTGGCGTGACGCACCGTGCTCTGCTACTGGTAGCCGGCGGCCCCTTTCAGACTGGGTAGAATCCAGCAAGCAGGGAGCCCGCCCCGTGCTCCCTGAGCCACGAGGAGAGGTCGGCTCTGGTGCTCTTGGGGCAGTGGCCCTGGCTCCAGCACCTGCTTTACAGCGTGTCTCTTCCAGGAGCTTGTCTGCTTTGCTTCAGGGCTTGGCTTGGCCAATCTGGGGGGTTTGCCCAGGAGCTGGGAGGTCTTCCAGCGCCGCATAGGGACGTATTTTTGCACCTGTGACCCCTGCAGCTCCTCACCTGGGAACACACAGTGGTGGATCCAGGGAGCTATCTCCTGTCACCTGCCACCCACCCACAACACAGGGATGTGGGCTGGCCGCAGCCTTCTTCTTCTGCAAGGGTTCCAGAGCATGCTCAGAACACCACAGCCCTCAGCCCGGGGTGAGTCTTGGCCAGGGGGAGTGGGAGCTGCCTCTGGGGCAGTGCTGACAGCAGCTGATTGATCACTTAAAACAAAGCCAGCGACAGCAGCAGCAGTAGCAGCAAGCATACTTTCCTGCCTGAGCTGCTGTCTCCAGCTGCTCTTTTCAGGGACTCCTAGAGAAAAGAGATTAGCGCAGTCACGTACATCTCAGGACACAGGCCTCTAGGAATTCTAAAACTCAACAACAAAACTTGTGACACTAAGTGAAGCAAAGGCCGAGGAAAGGGTCCAATCTACCCAGACCCACACACAAAAACAGATGGCGCTGTAAGATGGACAGGACAAAAGGCCCTTGGAGGACATCTGCACAAACTGAGGACTGAGGGAGGCGTCCACAAGAACTCGGACTGTGAACAGGTGCAGCGAGACCACAGGCCACCAGGGACCAGCAGGCGCTGGCAACCACCCCAGGCTGGAGAGGGCAGGGGCACCTCCTGTGGCCCCAAGCACAGGGAGCCTGCAGCGTGGGTAGGGGGAGTCCCCAGGTTACAGGTAGCCCTTGGAACTCGGCCACTGAGCAGCTCATCGGGGTGCCTTCCAGGATCCCAGCTGCAGGGCAGCCAGGGGGCCAGGGAGGATGAAGCATGGGATCTGGGCCCAGGAGCGCTCCCTTCAGGTGATAACTGGCACTACAGAGAAACTGGAGTGAGCACAACCTGAATTTAACAGAAATGACCAGGCCAGGTGAGGCTGTGCAGCAGAGAGGACCTAGCTCCAAACAGCACCTCGCCCCAGGCCCGGGGGCGGTGCAGAGCCAAGAATCCAGGAGCACCTTGCCAGGCCCCTGCCTCATCAGCATCTCACTTCAGCACGGGTTAGCAAAGGACCGCGGTCCAGTACCACCCACAACCACTCTGAGCTTAAGGAGACGAGGGGACACAGGGCTGTGTCCACGGCAGTGGCCTCAAGGCAAAAAGACGTGATGAAGTCTGGTGGAAATTCAACTGTTTGAGAATGAGCTAAATCTTAAAACAAATGATAAATGACATAAAATAAGAGCATATACAGAACAGAAAAACTGAGAGAGAAAAAGATATTAGATGCAAACAAGTATTAGGAAAAAAAAAAGGTGTGAGAAAATCCAGGAAATAATTAGAACAAAAGGGACGAATAAGAAATGAAAGTGAAGCAAGAGGAGCAAGAGGGAGTGAATGTCACGGTGCCCCTGGAGAGGAAGAGCGGGGCAACAAGGACGCAGGAAGGGACATGTGACCAGGGGCACAGAGAGGGGCACCATGGGAGGGAAGAGCCAGGCGGCCTGGAATCCCGCGGGAGAGGAGCGGCCACCCAGAGCAGAGCAGTGGACAACACCCTCACAACTGTCCTCCTATCAGGAGACGCCCGCTACGTTATGGCAAGGAACACGTCGCTCCTGTGCCTTGGCCGAGCACCACGTGAGTGGCACGTGGTCCGTTACTGTCTTTTAAAACGGCAGATGGCAGCTGACCGCGGGGGTGGTGAGGGAGAGCTGGGGACTACCGTGGCCACGCAGCACCCTGTGGAGTCCGTGGACGGTCGCGCCCCAGGAGGCTCGGGAGCCAGTACCCTGCTCTTGAGTCGATGGCACAGGGAGAGTTGAACATGTGCCCCGTGTTTCTGCTCAAGCCACAGCCAGGGGAAGCAGACGGTCTGCGGGGAGAAGTCTCTCTCTGTGGAAGTGTTCTTGCTCCTCTGCGTCAATGAAACGGAGAACTGAGAGGTTCCAGTTAGCAGCCCCTAAGGAAATAATGGATCAGACAAGTCACCTGCTCACAACACAGAAAGACAGATGGCCAAGATGCGACAGGCCGGATGTTGGGAACACCGCACCACTGCCAAGTGTTCTCGCCAAAACAAGAGCCAAGCCTTGTTTACCAGGGAGGAAAAACAAACAGGGACCCAAGAACACGGTGAGCAAACCAGAGACGGGGACAAGGATAAGCTCCAAACTGGGAAAACTCCACCGGAGAAGAAACCACTTGTTACAGAACAAATGAAGAAACGCGTAGTTGGAGGGGAGGGGCTCGTCTCGGGAGGAAAATCTGCAGAGGACAGACACGGACCTGGTGTGGAAACCGGCTTGAGATACAAAATCCAGAGAAACGAAGCCATCCAGGAAATGGGAGCAAGGGGCACATCTGAGAATGTTGAGAATCATTGGTTTTTACCACGCTTACGTTTTTTAATCCTTATATTTCAGTCATTATCCTAAAATATTACAAATGGTACTCACATGATATCTGCGCTTTGTTTAAGATACTTTGGGGGACAGGTGGACAGCACCTGCCTTTCCAGTGGTTGAGGCTGAGAGGTGGGCGGGAGAGGGAAGCATATGGCTCCAGGTTCCCAGTGAACTCTCCCTTAATAAACACCTAACGATAGGCAAAGTGACCACTGCTCCTTCATTGGCCACCCATTCCCTTGTCGTCACGTTGGGCCCTTTTCTGCAGCGTCTGCTAGATGTGTGCCGAGTCCTCGTCCCCAGCTTAAGACCCGCTTGCTGACTTCGGGTCTCCCCTCTCAGAAATGCTAAGGTTCAGGGTCCTTTTTGCAAAGAAAACAAGCACCCGGGAATATCTTCCACATTTCAGCCTATAAAGACACATCGAACCCCCTGACAAATGGCTGCTTCCACTCAGTCTTCTCACAGACAGATCAAAGGAAGGCCCCATACAACATGCCCTGATGACATATGGCCTGGCTCAATACCGCATAGACAACCACAAGTTTCTTTACAGAACTGATTTAACTACCAAGGATGACCTAAGAGGTAAGTGGGCCTTCATGATTTTCTCCATGCACGTTAAGGACCAGGAAGACCCGGTGCACCCTCCTAACTTGTATCCCAATCTTAGTGCGGGGGTCCCCAGAGAATTCAACCAGACCCCCGTGCAAAGATTGGGATACAAGTAACTCTGCCGTTATCCAGCCACAAGTTAAAGACATAAGTTTATAACGATCTTCATTTAGAGTCCACTTACTTCATAGGATTATCATGCCGCATTTTCAAATGTTCCCACTTTCTCAATAGTTAATTTTCCTGGGATCCCAGATATCAAGGACACAGGGAGGGGAGGGGCTCCTTCTCACTCTGAGAACAGAGGCCTGGTGTGCTGGCCTCCTGCCTGCTGGACACACTGGCTGACCTCTGTTCACCTCTGCCTCTACAGCAGGGGCTCTGGCTGTACAGGAGTGTCTCCTCCCACAGTGAACTGTGCAGGTGTGGGCTTGGCTCCAAGACCGTCCTGGTTGGTGGCAAAGTCTCCAGACTTGGCCTTGCATAACAAGGATTGAAAGCTACCATCAAATTCTCATATTTTCCCTTTAGATGTGATGTGATTCTTTTGCTCTGAAAGGACCCACCCTGCCCCAGGTCACATGCAGGTGAAGGGCAGAACACAGGGAGCTCGATCATAGTCACACAGCTCCCTAGAGGGCATCTCAAGGTCATGCCTGGGCATGAGGGTGGGGAGTCCTTGTGGGAATTGCCTCTTGAGGGTGGCCTGAAAGTCCCCTAGGTCCCAGATCCTTCCAGAGGAGGAGCTTCAGGTGTCCTGTGGCCACTTGGTTTCCTGAGAGGAGGGTCATGGAGAGGGATGTGGAGAGTTTAGGAACATGGGCACAAGGGGCACAGGATGCCATCCCAGGCCCTCAGATCTTCAGCCAGAGCTGAGTACAACCTCAGGAAAGCACCAGTGTGACACCCGTGCTGTGGTAAGTCCACTGGCCATGCACGTCCAAAGCCATTGATTGACCTTCCCAAACCCCTCAAAGCACCATAGCAAACAATAGGCCAAGCCAAGAGATTTCCTTGGGCTTCCTGTAGTGCAAGAAATCCACACCAAATGCCATGAAAATGTAAGAACACTTCAAAGTCATTGGGCCAATGATAACTGAGGACACAACAGAGCAATTCAACTCTCCAGTGCTACAAAAGCCGTCAGCAGAGCAGGAATCCCAGCTCCTGGGGCCACCCTGCCTACAGGAGGGGGCTAGAAGACACGCACATCCTGGGAACCTCTCCAGGGTGTTTGTGGATGCTTTCATTCTGGTTTTTTAAACACATGACATATTTAGCTGAATCCCTAAGACAATCCAACTATTTGAAAAAAATCCCAACTCCTTAAAATAAACTCGAGAAGGAGATACAAGCTATGAAAATGTGCACATCAGATCCTCCAGGACCTCCCGGCACCCACAGAAAGGGGACCAGCAACAATCAGCCACTTTCTGGTGGCAGGGAGGGGGGTGGCCCTGCCATGAGCACATCTGCCAAGCAGTGAGCAGCCGCTTTCCCTAATGGCCCTGGCCAGGGAGTCGACAGCTTGTCATTGTGACACTTTTCTCTCCAAGGGAAGTTTAGGGAAAGTACCATTTGGGCCTCAATTACTGGCCCAATCCACTTTGCTCATTTGCATATGAATGCCCTGAACATGCCTAGGTTGTGCCAGGGTTCCTAAGAAACCAGGGGCAGACGTTACTTCCAGAGCTCTCTCCTCAGTTTTACTCCTTTTTTCCCTCAAATATCATAAAATAGCTGCTGAATAGTCCCACCTTGAAGGAGGATTTTAAGTGTTTTTTGATGAGGAAAATTCTATTATTTATACAAAAAGGGCCAAACAGACTGATTTCAGTAGACTCCACAGGCATGTTCCTTGATGGACAGGTCAGATTGCCCAACACGAAACACAACCAACACCTTTCAAACTCAGCATGCGTGTGCACAGACAGCAGGGGTGGCTTGCTAATGTCCACGGTGTGGCCTTGGGGCCAAGAGGCAACCCCCCCCTTCCTGGACCTTTGCCATCATCAGAGACCCCATGTGTCCACTACCGGTGGCCACCCAACTTTGACCCCTAGAAGCAGTCTCCTAAGGAGAAGATTTGGGGCAGCAGGAAAATAGTCCCTAATGTGGGCAGAAGGCCCACCCTGGGGCCAGGTGGAACTGGTCTCTGCTGCATGGCTGCCCTGGTATCCTCCCAACCGCAGCCACTGGCTCCAGGGTGCTGTAGGTGAGGCAGCAGGAGTCCAGGGAGAAGAGGAGGTTCCTACCTCCTGCCAGACCCCTCCTTGAGTTGGGGAGGACTGAGCTTATCTTACCCTTCTTTGTTCTAGAAATTTCTGTGGTGTCTGCTTATCATAGAAGGCAGGTCTTGTTCCTGTCTAACCTGGGGTACCCTTGAGTGCACCTTGAACCCCCGCTTGTCAGAACAGTGGCACTTGATCACATCAGTGTCCTTCATCCCGTACTAGAACATCCCAGGAGGAAGGGCCGAGGAGGTGGGAAAGGCACAGTCTGAGAGCATCTCCTGCTTGCTTGGCTAGGACAAGTGTCGGTCACAGCAAAGAACAGCTTCAGAAGCACATTTCTAAGAGAAGGAAGCACCACAGTGCCACACTCGGCCACTGCCTTAGGGTCCCCGCTGCAGGCCTGGGCGGTGGTTCTCATGAAGGGGGCTGGGTAGAGGAACAGTGCTCGTGTGGACGCGCCCGCTGCAGGAGACCCAGGCTCCACTGGCCACCGATGACCAAGCCCAGGAAGCAGCCTACGAGGGCACACCGAGGCACCTTCTGGAGTCACTCTCGCCTCCTCCGCCAGGACGGTGTGCAGGCCACAGCCGCCTCCCTCTGTAGGCCACACGGGGGAGCTTAGACACGTGCTCCCCAACTTCGCCTTTTATGTGGAGCTCAGTGTATGAAGAAAGGCTGACCAGCTGCCCTGTAGGAGGGACCAAGGAAGAGCCACGCCCTGCTGGGAGGAAAGGCCGGTCCCACAGCCATGGGCAGTGGGCCAGCTGGGATGGATCCTGTCACTGCGTGCCACAGGCATTTCTCAACCCTGCAGTCCCATCTTACAGATGAGGCCCCTGGGACCAGGCTGGATCAACTGCCCAGAGTCACTCAGTCGGTAAGGCCCGGGGCCCACCGGAGCCTCGCCTGCTCCTCAGCGCCTGGCCCACCCTGACCGCTCCCTCCACTCCAGAAGCACAGGCAGGGTTGGAAGTGGCCCTGGGAGGACAGGGATGGACCAAGACTGTCCACAGTGTCTCAGAAGCCAGAGCCTCTGTGAGGTGCCCAGAGCAGGCTCCAGGACAGACCCCAAACTCTCTTGCCATCCTTCATTTGCAGCCAAAGAGATCTCTCTGCACACCACCCGAGTCCCCATTACGGAAGCCCCATAGGAAAGGACACTGCCACCTACCGATTCCTCTTGGTTTTCACACTTTGGTATTCCCTGCCATCTGCCGAACTGGATCCGTCGCTGCTATCGGCTGAAAGAAAATCAAATTAATGAGGCTGGAGGGTCAGACTCAGTGCTCGGCAAACCAGCAGGCTCCTCTGGAAATCAAGGAAACAGACCTCCCTTAGAGGCTGACTCCAACCCAGCAGCTAGCCTTCTCCTCCAAGGGGCACATTCCTATGTCTCAGCAGAAGAGGAACCTCATTCTGCTGACCTGAAGAGAGGTCATTTTTAGCTGGTGTCCACTTAGAGGCTGCTGCACTTTCCAGGGGGTGGAATGTTCAGGGTGGGCCAACACCTGACCCTGGGCCCGGCCCCAGGATGAGCCTCCCTCCCCCTCCTCTGTCTCCTGCCCGCCCAGCCACCTCCCTGTCCACTGGCTAATGAAGAGGACGATGCTCAGCAGCTGCCTCGTGGTGCCCCAGAGCTTCCACCTCCTTCCGGGGAAGCTCACATGAGTGCAGCCTTGGGAGGGGTGACTCCGTGCTGCCTGAGCCTGCGCATTTTCTCTGTCAACCCGACCATTCACTTCCCACCAAATCCTGATGGTGACCCATGCTAGGCTCTGCCCATCTTATCAGAGTTGTGCTCTGCTGTGGGGTGTACAGGGCTGGGGGTGAGAGGGAGGGTCGGGTTCTGGAGGCTCATGGCCTACCTGAGCTCCGGCTGCTTACCCTTCAAGTGGCCTTGTTTCACCAACAGCCTGCCCACACCCCCTCCTTCCTGCCATGCACACAGCCACATGGTCACCCTCCCAGGGGACCCCAACTGCTTCCCAAGCAAAAACTGGCTGTAGGCCAGCCACCCCTCCTCCTCCAGCAAGGCCAGCAGTTGTACGTTGCCTGGTGTGGAGTTTCCACTAGGTAAGGGAACACGGCACAGGGAGGGTGGTCCTTGCAAATGCAGCTGGCTCAGGACCCAGGCTTCTTATAGGCCAGCAGGTGAGGACGGCGCTCAGGCCCCAGCAGAGCCCACAGGGGCTTCCCAGGCTCTTGGTGGTGGCACTCTGTCCCTCTCACCTGGGGCAGTGTGATCTAACACTTCCCTCGGCCATGTCCACACTTCATGCTGTGTAGACCTTTCCCCAGGCCTGCCTCCTGCCTGGGTGGCCAGAGGTATGACTTCCTGGCTCGATTCTGAAGAACGATCAGAAGTTTGGTGGGAGGGGCTTATCCATTCATCTTCCAGGCAGATGAGGTGGGAGACGAAGGGGAATGAAAAGGTCAACTGTGGGAGGGACACAGAGCCCACTGACACCTTGGTTTACAAGGGCCCACATGACTCAATAATCCTGTGCCGGATTGTGCTCCAGGGAAGGCAGATGGGAAACACAAAAATCCTTAAAATGTGAAGAACGGAGCCGCACTCACACCGCTGTTATTAAGAGGACTGTGAGTACTGTCGGTCGGGGTTCAGGCTGAATGATCTCAGCACGAGTGGGGGCTTCTTTGCCTCTGAACACACAATTCAGAAACCATAAAGGAAAATATCTGCAACTTGTCTGAATTTAAAAGCAGAAGACCAATGGGCGTCAGGTGAGAGGAGCTCTCGGGTGGCCTCTGCACCTGCCACCCGAGCTGAAGGGCGACCTGGAGTCACCACCTCAGAGCTGACCACCACAAGCACAGTGAAGAGAGCGGAGGAGGTGGCTGCCCTGCTGACCACAGGTAGGGACAGGAAGAGCTGTGCCCAGGCCATGAGAACAAGGTCCTCTGAACAGTAGAGACGAGGGTGGGAGCCCGCGACCAGCCAAATCAGCCAGGGCCTGAGGAGGGGTTTAACAGAGACCCCCCCAGAGGGAGCCTGCGCTCAGAAGTCAACTTGGGATAGTTCAGAAACAGACCAAGGGGCTGAGACGTCACGACTCCTACAAGAGAAGGGGAAAGCTGCCCCACCCCGGGCGGACGATTTCCTAAATGTGACACCATAACAGCCAACAAGACACCGATGCACTGGACTTGACCAAAATGAAAAAGTCACTTCTCAAAAGACCCCGTCAGTACAGCGAGGAAGACACACCAAGAAAATATCAGTGGGTCCCAGACACAGGGCTTCCAGGGCCCAGAGGAGTGGGGCACAGGGAGCTCATGCCCAGTCCTCGGGAGACTCTGGTCTGTCACCATGTGATGGCAGACTACATCATGGACATACTTGATGTCACTGAAGTATACACTTAAAACTGGCCAAACGGCAAGATTCATGTTGGGAATATTTTACCATAATAAGGAAAACACAGGAATGACTCATCTTATGGCAAAAGAAAATCAAAAGACAAGGGCAGATATTAGAAGGCTATTCCAGCCGAAGCCCACTGACACCTTGATTTACAAGAGCCCACCTAACTCGATAAGGAAGATGAGAACTGAAGCGCATCCCAGGAAGACAGAACAGACAGGGGCCGCAAACCTGTGAAAAACGATTCCATTTTGTTCAAAATTAAAGAAACGCCAATTGAAACAAAGAATGACTTTTGGAATTGAGTTTTGATGACTGACGGCGCTGAACAGAAAGAGTTCGTGGGAGTGAGAACAGATCGGTCCCTTCGAAGGAACATGTGCTGCTACTTGTCACAGACGTGTAAGATGCATGTACCTTTTGATGCGGCAACTCCAGTAAGGCCCAATCACACAATAGATGCACCTACAAAACGTGAGTATATGTGCGTGTGCTTCTAAGTCACCGAGTTCATGGAATGAGGTTGATGGAGAAGTCCCCAGCCTGTGAGCCCAGGGTCTTCCCTGCTGGGAGGGGAAGTGTGGACACCCGTCATGTCTGGCCTTAAGGGGGGGGGGGGGGGGNGGGGGGGGGGGGTGGGAATCCCTGCTAAAACTGACTTAAGTCTCAGGAGATGAGTTGTGGGTGAGGCTTCTAACCCTAACCCTAACCCAAGGGACCAGGTGACTGCCACGTGGTGAGGACAAGGGAGTCTGTCTTGGCACCACCTGCCTGGAGCGCAGCACTCTCACCCAGGCATTGGACAGAAACTTCCAGTCCCTCCCTTCAGGGTGGGTGTTCCATGAGGTGGCAACGCTGCCCAGCACCCACGCGGGCCTGCCAGGCATGCCCACACCCCACTTCAGTGTCCCTGCCTTGGCTTCAGGAATCAGCTGTCCCCCAGCAGAGGCGCACCCTGGAGCGAGCTGGCTGCAGGATGTGAACTCCTGGGAGCTCTGGGGCTGACTGCAAAGATCAGCAGGGAGAGACTGTGGCCAAGGGACTTCAACCAGAGCAGCATCAGGTCACCCAGAGGAACAAGACATCAGGCCTTCTCCCCATCCCCTCCCGACCTGGGGCAGTCCCTGGGGTGGCTGAGCACTGCTGAGAGGGCCTGCTGGAGTGCGATGCCCCTGGGACCCCAGAGTGAGGTCCAGCATCTTTTACGGGGAGTCTGTAAACAGAAAAACTGGGGAGCCTGTGGATGAAGTGGCACCGAGCTTCCATCTGGACTTGGAAAGCCATCGACCCTGGTGTGGCATTGCTGCGGTGGCACCGAGTACCACCTGGGCCTGCACACAGCCCCACGAGCCCACAGGGTGCTGGCTCAGTGGGAGGCTGGCTGGACCAGAGTCCCACCTGCGAACCTGCCTGTGGCAGAGACTCAGGGCTCGCCAGGCGCAGGCCAGGCCACTGGCTCTGCTCCCTCAGAGCTGGCCTCTGCCGCAGATGGCTCTCCGCACATGGTCTGAAATCCATGAGCCCCTCAGTGGACTGGTCAGCCACTCGCAGGCCATCTTGTTCTGTTTAAGTTTTGCAATTATAAATGAAAAAAAAGGGTGATGAATGGTGTGGTCTGATCCCTGTGAGGGGCACCTGGGCTCCTTCAGGGGTGCAGAGGAGTGACTCTTCCAGCACACAGAAGGCCAGATGAAGCGGCTCTCCCTGGCGACGACAGAGAGCACCCGCAGGGAAAGCCTGGGCAATGGGCCTGCCAGCAGGTGGCGGGGCTGACCTCAGGTCCATCAGCAGTCTCCCCACCAGCAGGCAGGACAAGTGGGCAGGTGGGGGCTGCAGCAGGACCAAGGCCCTGGGTGAAGGAGCAGATCAGACCCAGCCAACGGCAGAGGGGCTGCACCTGCAGGTCCAGCCAGACACCGACAGACACTGACGTGGCTTCTCTGTACTCCTGGGGTGCAGTCAAGACCAGTGCCAAGAGTTCAATTTAGGCAAAGAAGAGCCTGCTGACTGGGCTGATGGCTGCAGCTGCCGGCACGGTGGCTCCAGGGGCATTCTGTCTGGATAGACTGGGGTCCCCAGCTGAAGGTCAGGGAGGAGGCGCTGCGTTTGGTTGGGAACCGCGGTGGGCAATGTACACAGACGGCCCTGGGACGGGGAGGCAGCCATGTGCTCTCTGTCCAGTGCCACAGGCATCCCAGAGCTTCCCATGCCCTGGGCACCCTCCTCTCAGCCCACGGGCCTTTTCCCTCTTGCCTCGGGGGCCGCAACAGACTTCTTTCCTGTACCCCATCTTCTGGGGTCTTGTGTGGGTGCCTTGCTCCAGGGAGGACTCTGGGCTCTAGTTTGAGTGCTCACTGTGCTCCGCCACCCACCACCCTGACCTCTTCCCAGCCCCCAGGGCACGTGGCTTCCTGCCCACAAATGCTCCTAGCGGGAGGCCTGTGCTAGACCTAGGGCAGGTCACCAGAGTCCCTAAGACTTAGGAGGGAACTGTGTCCCCCCTCCCCACTTCCTTCCTTTGCTCCTGGGCATGAAGTGCAGGGCACTACTCTGGAAAGTGCTCCTCTAGCCCTCCTGTGTGACAGGGGCCCAAGGCACAGAGGATGACGAGGCCTCCAGGAGGTAAGAAAGTGCAGTGCTAGAGCCTGGTTCAGCCCCTGCCCTGTCCATGAGCCTCCCTTGTGGAGGCCAAACAGCTGAGAGGCTCGTGACAGGAGTGCAAGCTAAGGCCCAGCAGCGCCCAGCACCCCAGGCTCGTCCCTTCCCTAACAGGAGCTACCTGGAGGATCCCACAGGTGTTAAACAAGAGCACCACCCTCTGCCTCCTGCCTCTGTCAACGGGGAGCCTCCCAAGGGATCACCTGCCCCTTGCCATTCATCTGGCATGTCACATAGAGAGGCTGACTAATGTGGCCACTGAAATGCAACTTGGTAAATAAGGCGCTCACTGTGCCAAGAGCAGGCCTGACCCTGGGTGGCAGGAGGTGACCGTACTGACTGCAGCTCCTCTCGAAGGACCCCTCCCTCAGAGTGGGGCAATCGTGCTGTGTGTGGGGAGCACCTCCCACACCCACCTGAGCCCCTGGACTCAAGGAAGCACCTCGGCTTATGAAAGCTCCAACATGTGTATCTCGGTGGCCCTGGGTCCTGCTGAGCGCCAGGGCCACCTGGTCCCATTGTGATGTGGAGACCCAGTACATGCAGTCTGGACCAATTAATACTTGGACAAATGACCGTTCACTAACCGCAGCTGTGTTTACCCACAGGCCAATTTTATACCCTGCTTGGTGGAATAAACGTCATCCTGAATCACATTCGTCCTGATTATCAACAACTGAAATGTTTGCAGAACAATCGAAGCTCAAGAGCCTCCTGACTGTACCTCAGGCAGGGGAGGAGGGGAGGGAGCACAGGGCAGCCCACAGCAGGCCCGGCCAGGCCTTCTCAGACCGATTTGGGGTGAAAAGCCCAGTTCACAGGGATAGAAGCATGACCTTGGCAACTTGATTAATCCCTGTTCTTCAATTCTGTCTTCTTCACAATAGGCATGAAGACCGTGGGGCACAGAATAGTGCCTCCCAGAACATGGGCTTCCCCACCTGGAACCTGATCTGTCCAGTGTTGGTAGGGGGAGTCCAGTTTGCTCCAGCTCGCCTTAGGATGGGAGACCCTCCCCACCACCCAGGAGGACCCCTGGGAGAGTAGGAGAGGATGCAAGTCAGACTTGAGATGCCAGGGTGCTAAGCCGAAGCTGGAGGAGGGCACCTTGCGGCAGGGGAACCAGGTGCCTCTGGAAGCTGGAAAGGTGGGGTGGGGATCCTCCCCAGAGCCTAGGAGCACGGCCTGCCCAGGCCCAGGGACTCCCACTGGACTCCACCCTCCATACCTGGAAGCTGACTGTGTGTCTTGTTTGAAGCCTCCTTTTTGGAGATGGTTTGTTATGGCAGCAATTGGTATCCAGTACCCGTGGCACTCACCTGCAGCCACTCATGGGAGCTCCTTGCTGTCCGTGTCCCTCCACTCTCCTGGCCGGAGGACACTCACCTCTTCAGTTCTCTCCCCAAGCCTCTACCCTACTTGGCCAAGCCATCCAAGGCATTGAAAATGCAGGGGTGGGGCTTCCACTGCCTATTTCTCCCTGCTTCTTCTTGTCCCCCAGAGGAAGAGCTCAGCTCCCAATAGCCAATCGCCTCTGCTGTTTCCCACTGGCTGTAGAGGCTCCCAGCACAGAGTCGGTATGCACTCGGTGGACAGGGCAGGCAGGGCTGCAAGTCGCTGAAGCCGTGGCACCCCAGCCAGACTGCAGGGAGAGAGGCTCCGCAGCTGCCTGGGAAGGTGGAGGACCTCGGAGAGGTTTGAGGAGTAGAGCTGGTGGGAAGACCAAGGCCAGTACTCACCACAGTGAAGAGCTAGTCATCTCCCCAAGAATGGCAGGGCATGTAATGGATGGGCTTGGGGTGAAGCCTGGTGCTTCTCATTTCACTTTAGTTCAACAGGCATTTATTCTCAACTAACAGCAAAGCTACAGAGCCATAAAAAATCTGGATGCATTGCAAAGTAATTAGAAAATAATTCAGGCCTTCACTTGAATCCCTCAGCAATGCTAACAGAATGAACAAGCGGCTTCTTCCCTAATCTGCTGGGTGATGAGCAGCTTAGTGCTCTGGGCAGTTCTGGATCCCACCCATAGACTTCCTAATACCATGTGCTGCCCATCCACACACTGTGCACACCCAACAGCAGTCCATTTAGTGGACATCTATAAAATCCACTTATTCCATTTGTCTCTTGAAAAATAATGGGGGTCAACTGGAATGCTTAATTGTTGCATTTCAGACTAGAAACCAGAATTAATAGCCTGAAATCTGGAATGATTCATAGATGAACAAAATGTGAAAGCAAAATTCTCTACCAAGAGCTTATCACAGTCTCCCCAGAGCGTGTTGCAATAATGAGGGTCAAAGCACTCGATGAGTCGTGATGAACGACCGTCAGGATGGTGCCACACTGGCTGGAGGTCATCCACTCAGCTCCCTCATCATTAATTAATCCTCCAGAAACAACTTCTGCCCTAATTGTTTGGCTGCAAAACTCTCCAGATGAATTTTAGGAAATAGAAATTATGCTCTTCAGGACCAATTCTACCCTGGCAACTGGACATTGAAAGTTGAGGTCATGATTATTTGCATATCTTTAAGAATCATCTAAACAAAAAATAATGTTTTAAGACCATCTCTTCCTCTATTTATAAGAGGAGGTAATATTAAAAATAGTTTTATAACCAGGTGGTAGAAAATAGACCCAAGGCCAACATCATACTGAACAGAGAAAACCTGAAACATTTCCTTTAAACTCAGGAACAAGACAAGGATGTCCACTCTCACCACTCCTCTTCGACATAGCCCTTGAAACTCGACTCAGAACAATCAGGCAAAAGAAGGAAGTTCAAGGGATCCAAAAAGGAAAAGAAGAGGTCAAATTACCTCTGTCTGTTGGTGATATGATCCTATGTCAACAAGATGCAAAAAATTCCACCAGAAGACTTTGCAGGAAAGTAGCAGAATGCAATATCAACATTCATAAATCAATAACTTATGAATATAATACCCCTATAATGAATCTTCTGAAAAGTAAATTAGAAAAACTATCCCATTCACAATGACCTAATAAAATACTTGGGAATTAAGATAAGCAAAGAGGTGAAGACCCCCACAATGAATATTATGAGACACTGAAAAAATAAATTGAAGAAGACCTTAGAAGATGGAAAGACCTCCCATGTTCTTGTACAGCAGAATTAATATTGTCAAAATGTTCATAATACCAAAAGAGATATACAGACTCAGTGCAATCCCCATTCTGAATACCAATGACATTCTTCACAGTACTAGAAAAAAAAAACAGTTATACAATTAATTTGGAAGAATAACAGATCCAGAAGAGCCAAAGCAACCCTATTTAGCAAGAAGAACAATGCAGGACACAGCACAATATATCTTAAATTCTATTACAGAGATATAGTAGCAAAAACAGCAACATGCAGACATGAAACCAATGGAATAGAATAGAAACGTAGAGACAAGCCCCATGTTGGGACAGTCATCTGATATGCAAGAGAAAAGATGATCATTTTAACAAATGGTGCTGGGAAAACTGAATATCCATATGTAAAAGGAGAAGCTAGATCCTTTTTTTCATCCTGCATGACAGACAAATTAAAGTGGATGGAAGTTGTAGGAATTAGAACAGAAACTTTGCAACTGGAAGAAGAAAACGCAGGGTCAACACTTCAACATATTGGTATAGGCACTGGCTTCCTTAACAAGACCCCTAAAGCTCAAGAAATAAAATAAAAAATCAACAAGTGGAAAAACCATCAAACTAAAAAAACATCTACACAACAAAGGAAACAGAGTGTAAAGAGAGAGCCTGCAGAATGGGAGAAGATCTTTGCCTGTTCCTCCATAGAAGATGAATATCCACAATATGTAAAGAAGTCAAAAATCTCAACACCAAAAAACAAATGACCCAATTAATAAATGGGCAGAAGAACTAAACAGACACTTCTCAAAAGAAGAAACACAAATGGCCAAAAATATATGAAAAATGTTCGACATCTCTAGCCATCAGGGAAGTTCAAATTAAAACTACATTGAAATTCCATCTCACTCCAGTCAGAATGGCAAGGTCAAGAATACAATTAATAATGAATGCTGGCAAGAATATGGGGGAAAGGTACAAGGTTGGTGAGACTGCAAATTAGTACAACCACTCTGAAAAGCAGTACGGAGATTCCGCTAAAAACTAGGAATCAAACCAAATGACCCAGCTGTCCTACTCTTCAGTATTTATCCACAAAGAATTAAAATCAGCATACTATAGTGAGGCAGCCCCATCAATGATTTAGCAGTGCAATTCACAGTAGCCAAGTTGTGGATCCAGCCCAGGGGCCAGCAGATGAATGGATCAAGAAAATGTTGGTGTATATACACCGTGGAGTTTCACTCAGCCACGAGAAGAATGCAGTTGTGGCATTTGCTAGTAAATTGATGGAACAAGAGAACATCCTGCTAAGTGAAAGAAGCCAGACTCAGAAACCAAGGGTTGGATGTTCTCTCTCATATGCTGGAACTAGAGCAAAATAAGGCATGGAAAGGGCAGTCGGATATCAAGAAGTCAGAGGGAAATCAGTGGAGTAGAAGGAGATTAAGGTGGGGGAGGAGGGACAGGAAAGAGGGGTAAATGCCAAATGAACATGACAAAATCACACTGTGTGTATGGCATAGCATACCACGACCTCCACCTTTAGGTATATCTATAAGGCACCAAGTAGAAATAAGCAGATTACAGGTGTAATCCCAGCAGCTCGGGAGGCTAAGGCAGGAGGATCACAAGTTCAAAGCCAGCCTCAGCACAAGTGAGGCACTAAACAACTCAGCAAGACCCTGTCTCTAAATAAAATCCAAAATAGGGCTGGGGATGTGGCTCAGTGGTCAAGTGTTCCTGAGTATAATCCCTGGTACCTCCAAAAAAGTAAAAATAGAAAAATAAGTGAAAGACAGACCAGTAGAATAGAGAAAGGGGAATAGGGGGAGGGAAGAAGGGAGGGAAAATGTGGGTACTGGAGGAAAAACAACAACCAGTTTGCAAATTATGGAACAAATTTTGTGGACAAAAAAATGTTTTTACAACTACATACAATTTTGTATTCTCTCGTCTATCTGCACAGAGCAGTCAGGTCCACCAGGGTAAAGTTGGTGGGAGATAGAATACCATGGGCATAAATTTAAACTAATGAGGTCTTTCCAGTTGGGTTGGGCCGATTTAAGGCTCAGCTCTCTATTATAAGCATGAAATGAGGGTCCTGTTAACAGAGGGAAAGGGAGCATTGGCCTCCGGCAGGTAATGCAGGATCCTGTCCTCCACTCTCAGGCCCTCAGGCCTTGAGATGGCAGAGGACCCTGCATTTGCTCAGACCCGGCTGATGTCCAGATGATAGAAAAGGGAGAGCCATCATGCATGGCCTTTAACAAGTTCATGTCGTTCTTATTTCTACTAATTCTTCGGGGAAAAAATGGAATCACATCCAATTATCTGGAAGCATGCAAGCTGAAGAAGAGAGCAGGGAGTCTGCCCGCTCACTCACCCTCTGCCAGGGGATAAATCACCATTAGGGTAAACTGGGCCTTAATGCTTCTCCTAGGCCTGGAAGTTCTCACGATCTTCCCAAGCTATGCACTGTTCTGTCCACGAGGAAGAACCTTGAGAGACTGATTTATATAATGGTTTTTGAGCCTCTTTCAGGACACAAAACATCTCTTTTAATACTGGATGCCACTTGATCAAAGGAGGAAAGAGAATCACCAAATCTATTGCTATCGTCCCTGAACCCAGGGCCATTTTTATGTATCTTACAGTTAAACATGTACCTAGGACATCTTTGACTCAAGCTGTCTGGAGGATGTTCTCAGCATCTTAAGTGAAATAAATAGTAAACCTGTCATCTCTCAAATCTTAGAAGGATAATACTACTTGGCAAGAGCACATGTCCACACCTCTTGGCACTGGTAAAAGAAAACTTTAGTAACACCATTTTCTAAAGGCCTCTGGATTTGACAGGTGCAGGCTGGTGTCATGCTGTGTTAGCCCCATATAATGTGAAATGAAAAATAGCATCACAAATACCATAAAATAACTCCCAGAATTAATCAAAGACCCTCTTTCAGGGGATCAAGACCCCATGTCCACTGGCCCGGCCTTTCAGCCATGCATGCCCGCCTCGGGGTGGCAGAGAGCTCCTCTCAGGCACCTCTCTGGTGGAGCGCTGCTAATTTAATCCACGTGCTCAGCGAGCAGGGCTTCCCCAGCACGGCAGTTCATAAAAAATGTATCAGCTCTAACCGGAAAGCAGCCTTCTGAAAATGCTGAGCGTTCTTCTCTGACTCTTGGTGAGACAAGATCTACAAGGGCCTCCTCACAATCAGCCGCCTCCCGCCCAGCAGCCCAGTCTCTAAGGGAAGAGGGTCCTTGCCCCTCCTGACATGCGCTGCCCTTGCTGCCGCGCTGTAGGGACTGAGCGCCAGACTCAGGGAGCCGGAGGCAGACGAAGGGCACTGTCTGCAGTGATGTTCAGCAGGCCTTTGGAACAGAACAAGAGACTGGCCAACGGCACATTAGACAGGAATGTGGGTGCAGGGGGTGACCTCCCTGCACTCACAACACCCAGTGCACAGAGAAGCCGGAGCCGAGCACCTAGAAGGGACAAGTTTCTGCCCTGAAAACGTCAACAACTGCACCCCATGCTGGGAACGTGACCCCTCGTAACCAGTCCCCAGCCAACCAGGAAAAGCACCCTGTCGCCGCACGCCCCTGACACACGGCCCCAGCACGCAGAGACGCAGCACCCCTTAGTTACTTGCTGAGGCCTCCAGCTTGCGCTTGTGGGGTGGGTCCTCGATGATCCTCTTGAGGTCCCCACGGTTCTTCAGGTCCACAGGCTTCTCCCAGACGGACAGCTGCATCGTCGGGTTGAAGAAGAAGACCCGGTCATCGCCCGTCCAGACTACGCACCTGTAGAGCCGAAACTCACCTCAGTCACTCTCAAAGACACTAAGACCAAAGCCACTAGTGTGTGCCCTGACTCCGAGTGCCCTTCATGACTGGAAGCCACAGGTTGGTGAGGTCATTCATGTGAAGCATGAACATGTCTCATTAGCAGGTGAATGTCCCCAGGCCTGTTCTCCTCCCAGCCAGGGACCCCAAAGCTCAGGGCAGGCAAGCAGCTCCCAAGGCCACCCCAGGTGGGGCTCTGTTTAATGTCATTCCCGCTCAGACCTGGGTGCTCTGGGGCACCTCTCGCGGGGAGGGAGTAACTTGGAGATGGTTTCCCTAAACCTCCCTGGTTTGGCACCTCAGGGCGATGGAGGAGCCCCCAAGTCACAGCTCATTCTCCCTCAAGGGCCACTCCACCAGTGTCTGAGCCCTGCTCCTGCTCACCTTCAGGAGAACAAAGAATCCCATGAAATGGGATTTTCGGGTATGGAAATCTAAATAATCCGAAAGGCATCATCTGCAATCATCAAACCCCTCACTCGTGGAGAGTTATCAGAAAAGATTAAGAATTTAAAAAGAGAAGAGAGAGAAAAGTCCCTTCCTAAAGATCACGGCACCACCAGGGAATGCACAGGGGAGTCTGGGTTCCGACCTCTATGAACCCTGCAAATCAGCCAGTTGAGGCCAGCTAGGGTGGCCCTGGCCATGAGCTGCCCCAACTGCTCTAGGGGTGCTGCAGAGTGAGCTCCTTACTGGCCAAATCCTGTTTCTTGTCTGGGCCTCTGTGAGGTTCTCTTGGACCAGGTGTCCCTGGGCCTCAGCCTCCTTAGCCTCTGAGCGGCCTGGTGCTGTGATTTTCTGCCGACCTCTCAGCTGCTGGGGCGATCGATGGGCAGGGGTCAGCCACATGTGCAACCATCAGGTTAAAGTTCCCTCAAGAAAGGACCCCTGACCAAAGGGGAGCACTGTCAGACACTGCCCAGGCCCCCAGGCCCCAGCATCTCGCTCACACCTCACCCTGCAGACTCACACAATGTCTGCAGTCAGCCTGGGTCAGTGCCAGCATTGGTCTCTCTGTCCTGCACTGAGAAAATCTCCCATGCTCACCCTTTTGAGGCTAGCCATGCTCGTGGGCTGCACAGAGGGCTCAGGGACCCAGCCCACATGTGATGACCTCCGGGCAGATCAGGGCCCTCCAAGAAATAACCCTGAGAAAATCTACTGGACTCCTGACCAAGCAGGGTTCAAGGGTGTGGTAGACAGAACAATGGTCCCAAAGATGTCCACATCTCCTTACTTGCTGGTCCAGGTGTGCAGACCAACAAGTAAGGAGCTCACCGTGCAGCACCCCTAGAGCAGTTGGGGCAGCTCATGGCCAGGGCCACCCTAGCTGGCCTCAACTGGCTGATTTGCAGGGTTCATAGAGGCCGGAACCCAGACTCCCCTGTGCATTACCTGATGGTGCCGTGATCTTAGGAAGGGACTTTCCCCAGAACCCAAGCATGAATCACTGACTCAGCAAAGAGACTCTGCAGATGTGGTGAGATCTTGAGTGGGAAGGGTTCTGGATGAAGGTGGGCCTAAATGTAATCACAGCTGTCCTTGCAAGAGTGACACAGGAGGGGAGGCTTGAGGGCAGAAGCAGAGGTGGCACCTACCACACACAGAGGCAGAGAGAGACAGGAAGAAGCCAGCGACCCGCCTTGAAGGTGGAGTAAGAGGCCAGGAGCCCAGGAACCCAGATGCCCACTGGAAGCTGGAAAGGCAGCTGGAGGAGCCAGCCCTGGGCAGCCGGGCACCGTCTTCCAGGCACTCCCTTCCCTGTCCTAACAAGGACCCTCCAGTGCAGGCCCTGGGTGCTCTGGGCACCTCTGGCCTGAGCCAGGGATGGATTGGTCTGGAGTAGGCTTCCCTAGCCCTCCCAGCTGAGCACTGCCTGGCCATGGAGACAGGCCCAAGGCCACACCCACCGCCCAACAGCAGAAACTAAGCACACACTCTCATCAGCCAATGCTAGTGGCTTCTGGCCTCCAGAACTGGAGGAGCCCAGGCGTGCAGACCAACATGTGGCTCTGTCCCCAGAGGCTCAGAGGGAACATGCAGCACCCAGGCCCTGATCAGTGCACCCAGAAACACTGGCCACGGCAGGCCAGCTCATGATACCCAAAGAAGACTGCAGCTCCCCTTCCTGGCCAGCATGCCCTCGACCTCCTGGGGACCCTGAGAGGACCTCACTCCATCTTCCCTGTAGGTGAGGGGGATGTCCACCTCATTAGGGGAGATGGAACTAGGGCAGAAGAGCATGGTGCTCCAGGCCAGGACCCACCTCCCTCTGACCAGTCCTGTGCTGGGGGCTAGAAGATGAAGACAAGATCCATGAACTGAACCAGGACCCCTACCCAAGTGGTCAGGTCCCTTTCCTGTTCGCAGGCCAGGCAGGCCTCTGCCCTGGGAGACGGTCAGGAGAAGTGGAGCCCCGTGGGGCCTGGAGGGAGGCTGCAGGCCTCCACAGGGAGACCAGCTGGCACTGAGGGCTTTGCTGAGTGCAGAGCCGGAGGTGGTTACGCAGAGCCGAACGTCGTGCGGGATTCATCTGCTGCATGGACTCCTTAGACCACCTGGCCAGCAGGGAGCACAAACCCCTCACGGGAGCCAGGCTCCTTCCCCTGGACGCAGGGCTGGGGGAGGGCTGGCCATGTGCATAGCTTGCCAGGACCCCACTAGACCCCCCCACTGGGCTGCACCCTTGGGGACTATTGTGCCGGGGAGGGGGCCTGCTGAGAGTCAGGCCAGCTCCAGTCCCCCACACGGGCTTCAGACGCCCTCCCACTTGGGCTGTGATGGAAAACAGCACTGAGAGGAAGCCCCGGGAGCTGACAGTCCATTTGCAACAGTGTTGCTCGAGTTCTGTCTCCTTCAGGACCTTTGACTGACTTGGCTTGGGTAGGAAATTCTAGAAGTATCCCTTGTTCTCTACATCCATCTGTCCACTCATAAGGTCTCCCTAGAACAAGGACTGCTTCCTGTGGTCTAGCCACAGCAGACAGACCGACTGGCATGGTCATCATGTCAGAAGGTCATCCTGCCCTGCGGTCCCACAAGCACCTGTGACTGGGCACCACACCCCAAGGTAAGGCCCCATGGCCTTAACAAGGAGATACAGACCTGTCCCCTCCTCTAGAGGCCCTGGGCTGGGAGTCCAGGGTGGGCTTTGCTTCTCTGTCTGAACACCTTAGAGCACAGGTCCATGGCTGCAGGCCTCCAAGTCCTCATTCCCAGAAGAAGGCTGCTTCCTTCCACCCTCAGTCTCCAACCTCAGTCCTAACTTCTGGACTCCTTTCCTCTTAATCTTCCAACTTGGAACCAGGACCCTGGTCACAGCCATTGTTGGGGCCCCTCCCTGCCAATCCACCTCACTGGCAGGATGCCCACTCTGATCACCATGAGCATTGGCTGTGCCCTTGGGAAGCCTGCAGGCCCTGACTGTCTGGGTGGAGGTAAAAGTGTGGCCAAGTCTCTCTGGTGCAAGTCACAGTCTGAAGCATGGCTGGGCTCTGACCAAGACCCCCTGTCCTCAGAGCCCCTGCCCGGCCTCCTTTCCTCCTCTCTGGCTGACGTCCCCCTATAACTTTCAGGCATGGGCGCTGCATCCAGGAAGCCCTGCTCAGGACCAGCCCCACAGGTAGGGAAGAACTGGGTGTTCTCTGGAAGCTTCCCAGTAGACTAGTTGGGAGGAACTCACAAACCTCACCTTCCTAAAACACCTGCACTTCAGGTTTTCGGAGAGAAACCCGAGACCTCCCAGCATGGCACAGCCTTTGCCGGACCCAGGAGGTAATGAGAAATGCTCACTGAGGCGCACCGGTTAATTAAGATCTGGTGCTTGGAGAATGCATCGGCTCATTTGATCAATGCCACCGTGGACAGGGCATTTCTGTCCCAACTACTAAGAAGTTGGAGGCTTTGGAGAGTCAGCCTCAAGGCAGAGGGCAAGGTGGGCGCCAGCTACCCCAGCCTCCAAGGGCTCCGCAGGCTTTCCCAGTGTGGGGCAGATGGGCTCCCCAGGTGCTCTGTAGTACCTGCTGGCTCTCCTGAATGCGAGGGCCTCCTGGGTTCTGAGCAGGCCCTGGTTAGAGGAGACGACGAGGACAAGGGACTAGGGGCTGAGAAGCAGGTAAGTGAAGGCCATCCATGAGCAGGCCAGGAATGCACAGGACCCTGTGGTGGATGCTCACCATGGGGGGTTTCAACCGGGGGCCCCAAGAGCCACTCACAGATGTCCTGCCACCTGGACCCCAGGCTGGGGTCAAGGCAGAGGATCTGGGCAGGTGGACTAGTGGTTTGGGAAGCCACAGTGGAAGGTTAGCCACATGGAAGCTTCCCAAGGGTAAGGCTGCATGGGAAGGTGCTGGGCACCTGGCCTCCTCTAGAGGAGGGAGGGAAGGCTGCCCAGATCAGGCTGAGCCCTGGGGGAGGCACCTGGGATCCTCCCATTTCCACTGGAAACCAAACATTCACCAGACCAGAGCAACCCAAAGGAGCCAGGCCCTTGGGCTCCCTGCTGGGGCTGCTGGCCCCCACCTGGCCTGCCTCTCTCCCAAGGGTCAGAGGTGTGGGGTCCCTGAGAACGTGAATCCCCAGGCCCTTCTGATGGGCTCCATTCATTTCCTCATCAAGTCCTGAGGTATTTTGCCTTCTCACAGCTAACTCAGACAGGGGCTTCACATTCAGGGATTCATATTTATTTGTCCAAATTCTCCCCGATTCCAGATCAGTCTTGGTTTTAAATTTGGTGCTTCAGCGGAGGCACTGCTGCTGGCTCCTGGTGTCCGGAGCAGAGATGCCCATGGACCATCTAAGGCCCTGGAATCCTGGAACACCACCGGTGCAGGAGGCATCACCAACACCCCAACTTGCACCAGCGAACTTGAGCTTCTAATACCAGAAGGAGAGGAGCTAATTAGGGACTAATGGGGGAGTGTGGTCCAGGAGGGGGAAATGGCAGCAATTAACACCGTGCACATTAATATCCAGATACAAGGGCTGGATTTGTGGCGCAGCGGTAGAGCACTGGCCTGGCATGTATGAGGCCCTGGGTTCGATCCTCAGCGCCACATAAAGATAAATAAAAAAGGTATTGTGTCCATGTACAATTAAAAAGTATTTTAAAAAATATTCAGCTACAAGAACCAGCTCTTGTGCTGGGGAAAGTGTGTGGAATTGAACCACAGAGCTGGCGGCAGGTAAATAAATGTGGTTCCCGAGAGAAATCTGCCCCTCCGCTTGTTACGGTTGGTTTCAACTAGACGGAGCCAGCTGTAACATGCAAAATTAATTTTATGTATCATTTTATGCCCATTTTAAGTAACACGGAGAGCTCCCCTTCTTTAATCATGCTGCATAACTCCTGGCTGGCCGCCACATCCCTCTTCTCTTTAACTGTCCCCATATCCCAGAGGATGTAATTAGTGCGTCAGTTATTTAAGTCTGGTACAGGATACCCACACTGAGCCGCTGGATATAAGAGGATCTGAATTGTATCAGATGAAATTGGAGACGTTTCTTTGTTGCAGAGAAGACTTACCAGGATCACCCTTCAACAGCAAACTCCAGCGTCTATAAGTTCTATGGGTGGACATCCATCTCTGTTTCTCTCCCAAACCTCACCTCAACCCACTGGGGAACTGGTGCCTGGCCTCAGGGATTCATATTTATTTGTCCAAATTCTCCCCAATCCCAGATCAGTCTTGGTTTTAAATTTGGTGCTTCAGTGGAGGCCTCTGGCCTCTGGCCTCCACACCTCCCACATGAAAGCCCGCAGGCCCTTGCCATGGATTGTACCACTGTGTGCCCTGTCCCAGGAGCATTCTGTATACTGGACAGAGCCTGGTGCACACTGGGTCTCATCTCTGGCCGGGGCTGACCTGGGCAGGGATTAGGGTTCCCACTGCCCCCGCACCCACTTCCCAGGCCAAGAGAGAGCAAGGGCATTAAGATTCAAGAAGGACGGAGTCAGTGTGTTCTCTGGCCATGGCTTCCATCACCACGATTCAGGAAGAGTGCACAAGTGACTGGCCGGGTCTGACACTGGACAAGGATAAAGACCAGCATGGGAATGGGCTGTCCCCTGATTGACAGCAACTCTGTGCACAAGACCTGCTGTGTGTGTGTGTGTGTGTGTGTGTGTGTGTGACGTGAAGGTTGTCAGGTGAAAGACACCACAGAGTGAAGGTGCTCCAGTTGATGGCAGAGGCTTGGGATGCGCAGGGCCCTGAGGCTGAAGTCCAGGAGGTCCAGGACCTCAACTCCCAAAAGCAACGGCTTGGCCCCTTTCCTGTTGCCCTCTTTCCTCCGCTTCTTCCTTCTGAGGCTAAGCACATGCATCAAGTTTTCCATGCAGACGTGGGAGGAAAGAAGCCTGGGGGAGAGTTGGAGTGCATCCTGCCCCTGCTCAGACGCACTCGCTGTGGCTTCCGGGGAGGAGCCGGGCTCACAGGCCCTGCTCCTGGGGTCTTCCTGTTCAGCTTCTCTGCAGAAGTCTTGGCAGATCGTATTATCCATCCTTAGCCATTTTCTTTTTCAAGTCTAGAGCAGTAAAGACTACAGGTCTGCGCTCAGCAGATGCTGTGGAGCCCTGGCCAACTGTCCACCTAGTCCTGCAGAGAGTGGACACAGAACCCTCTGGAGCCTGTCCTCAAGGTCTGCAGGGAACCAAAGCCTTCAGGGAGTCAGTTTTGGTCCAGGTGAAGGGCTTCTGCACATTTCTGCCTCCGTCTGCTGTAACTGAGCACTTTGACATTTAATTCAGCAGTAGACCCCCCTCCCCAGCAAATAACACCTCAGCTGTCCCTTCCTGACATAATGAAAGACTCAATTATGCAAAGGGGACAAAGTGACATTTGGTTTCCCTTCAGTGGTATGTACTCAGAACAGAGTGCGTTGTTGCCAAGCTTTGTGAGCCTGGTGGCACATCAAGTAACTGCATGTGAGAATGACGTGCTTAGTGGCAGCCAGGCCACCACCTCTCTTACTGACAATGACTCCTAAGGACCTTGCTTTGTCAGACACCATCCTCCAACTGCACCCGAGCACAGGCTTTTGTGCCAGCTCTTTTCAAGTGAAATGATTCAATGCTTGTATTTTTTAAAATGCAGAGAACCATTTTTAACATCTCATACCCATTAAATTAGTAGTTATAAATTATTTGAAAGATATCAATAACAGGTGTTGAAATATCAAGTCTCGGAAGGTCAGAATTAAAGCCCTGCTATTCACATAGCAAGGATGTGCCTGGGATTTCAACATGGCTCAGCTGTCAGAGGATTGTCACCAGCCTGATGTCTGCAGTGATCCTACCAAAGCTGGCCTCTCACATCATCAGTGTCTGTGACCTGCTTACTTCTCCCTGGCAGAAGTGTGAATCAGCCAGAGGCCTCTGGGCTGTGACACCTGGGAACGCACCTGTCGGCTTTGATACCAGCCTTGAACAGTCCAGCTGCCTGTGCTTCTTAGGCCAGAAACCTGAATCGGCTCTGCCAGGAGAGGCAGCTTCTCAGACACCACCTTCCCCACGGCCGCGGGGGGGCCTGCTGGTCCTGGGAGCGCACTGGCCCTCTCCACTTTAAAAAATACTCTATGCTGTGCTATTAATAGATCAGACTAACTGAGCACTACAATTCGAATTTTTCAGAAAAGGCTATAATGCTAAAACCAAAGCTCAATATATATTTTCAGTTTCATGAGACCAGCTAATTATTTGTACATCCATAATTTTTAAGATAATTTTTAAGGTGCTATTTAATCATCCTTGCTGACATTTATTGTCATTTAAGCCCAAAGCTCATGGATTTTACACTTGTTTAACAATTACCTCTGCAACCTCCCTGTGACATCAACACCACCAAGAAAAACATTTTAATTACCTCCAATGAAAGAGTGGTTTAATTCCTCCAAAATTACCATTGGGAGCAAATTCCAAATTATAAAGAGGAGGAGGAGGAGGAGCAGGAGGAGAGAAATAGAAATCTCCTAAGAGATTGAAACAGTGCTATTCTGCTATGGACATACCTAAAGACAGAGCAGATCTGAAAAAGTCATTCAAATTCCACTCCAGAATCTCAGCCTTCTCCTTAGGGTCTCTTGGTCACTCTGCACAGAAGGTGGGGCGGGGGGGGCACCCTGCACTTCCTGCCTCTCCCTGGGAACCATCCAACAGTGTTAAGCTAAATGCCTTTCTGAATTGCGGAGCTGGCTGAGGAAGTTATTCTGGACCCTGAAACCATTTCTAATGGTTAACCGGCACAGGCGGCAAGGGGAGAGTGAGTAGACGGCTCTCGCTCCATCGTGATTCACCGACAGGCACTGATGTGCTTTTCTCCAGGGCTCAGCATTGCATAATATGTCCAGGGAGCCTGTGCATCTGGCCAGCTCTCCTGCAGCTGGGATGTCAGAGGGAGTCCCACACAGGAGGAATGAGTAAGGCGCAGACCACTTGCTGTGGCCCTCCATGGGTGGCTCTCCATAGCCTCCTCAGGTGGCTCTCTGGCACAGACAGAGCCACCATGGGAGAAGGAGGACAAATGCCCCTTCTCCTCTCACCACTTGTCACCAAGTTTTACCACCTCATCACCTTCTAGGGTGTTTTCCACAGGCTGGATGAAAGCAGAAAAGGGACTGGGTGGCATTTCCCTCAAAAGTGCTTTCCTTCCCCACAAACACGCCTGAGGCTTAGCGCCCGGCTGACCTGGTGTCCTCTGAAGCATTCCGTTTCTCAGCCACCGTGATGTTAGCCCAGAATGAGAACCACTGCGTGTTCTCTGTCATGGGTTCCAAGTCTTCTTACCTCCTGTGACTGCAATTGTGTCTGGACAGCTCTGAGCTGAGGACGGTCCTCTCTGAGCCACACCAGCCCTGCTCACGTGGAACTTCAAGAGCCAAGGCCTCCTCAGGAGCGTTTGGTGGGAGATTGAATGGGAAGCTCTGCTGCCAGTCTCCTCCTGGGATCTGACCTGAGGGGGCTGCCTGGACCCTCCCCCTGGCCTGCTGAGCCAGCTGGCACTTGACTGGCATGGAGAGCCTTCGAGAGGGCATCCCCCACCATGGACGAACCCAAGCAAGATTCCCCTGAGATGCAAGAGGCTAGTCAGAGCTCCTGCCAGCCCGTCCTGCTACCTGCCACCGGACAGTACTCCAGGGACGCCCTGGTGTCCTGGAGCTCCACTTCCAGAGACCTGTCCCTCCCCCTATCCTTCTGCCCACTCACATGGGGCGCCTCACCCTGATCCTCAGGTATGAGACATTTTCCTGCCCACCAGCAGCCACAGTGACCGTCTGAGGGCAGCTCTGGGTGGACAGGCAGACTGCAGCCTGCTGACAGCCAGGCCAGACCTTTGGAGCCACACAGGTCAGATTCTTGGCCTGAGCTTCCGTCCAAGATGAAGACCAAGAGCTCTCAGTTGGGCAGTGACGGGCAGCTGTGTCTGGCTGGAGCTGTCGATGGGGGCCCTGCTCATTCCCAATGCCTCCCCAGTTCTGGTGGGCTATCAGCCACCCTACTGGGACCTCCTGTGCTCTTACTTGTCGAAGGGCCACCTGGGAGCCTGCTCATCAGGACAACGGCAGCCTTCTGCAGCCAGGGCTCTTCCAGATGGGCAGCAGGAAAGAAGGCCAGTGATGGAGCCACACCTGCCTGTCCCCCTGTGCCTCAGAGGCCCCACCCAGCACCTGGCTGGGTCAAGCCTCACATCCGCAAAGCCCAGGAGAGACTCACAGCGGAGAGTTTGAGTGACAATATACAGTGACAAAACAGCATCAGCCCTGGTGGCAGGAGCTCTGCTCCTGGTGGCAGATTGCGGCGTGGGGAAGAGGCATCGTACGCCATGCCAACACGAATAAGGCTGTCATTTCCACACACCTGTGCCACAGCAGGAGAACCGGGCTCTGGCTGCCCCTCACCTCACATATCAAGGCCCCTGCACTTTGCAGGGGAAGTGCATCTGGCCTCAGGAACGTGGGCTCTTCCTTTAGCTGAAGGGCTGCTCAGCCAAGCCAGAGGCTCGGGTTCAGGCTTCCTGAGATCGAGGGAACAAGCAAAGGGCCCTGGAGAAGCATTGGCAGCTTGACGGTCACCTCTGTGACACTGCCCAGGCCCCAGCAAGTGGCCTGGTTCTGATTCACACAGTGCACTCACGGACTGAAGCTCCTCCTGCCACGTGTGGGTGTCTAGCTCTTCTCCCGGAGCAGGAGGACACGTCCACTGCCCGGCTGGGCTCTGTTGGAGAGTCCCTTTCTCCATCAGGACCGCCGGTCAGAGAGAACACATCACCGGTGAGAAGACCAGCAGTCTGCAGGTCTGGCCTCCTCTTTCCTCCAGGGCACCCCAGGCACATGGCCCTGTCCCAGCCCCTCTGCTAACCTGGGAGTTCTCAGTACCAGCACCAAGTGCTTGTTCACTCCACCACTGGAGGTACTTGTGCTTGGTTGCTCCCCTCTCAGCAGTCTTTCCCAGGGTCAGGGTCTTCCCTCCCAGTGTGTCCAGCCCCCACTCTACTCCTGACCCCAAACAGCTGCTGACACAGAACTGGGCGCCTTCCTGTCATGATCCTGGGACACTCGAGGTAACCCCCACCCAAGGCAAGAAGGCTCACACAGGGATCTACGATTCACAGACTGAGGGCCCCAGGAGGGGGCTGGGCCAGAACAGGGGCCCTGCTGACTTCCAGGGTCCTGCTTAGCATCCTACAGTGTAGCACCACACCACAGATGAGGTAAAACTGCAGCTTTCACTGTTGGAATGTCCCAGAGTGCAAGGTCACTCCTGAAGTTACCATCCCCCAGGGGAGCTCTGCCAGAACTGTGACAGGTCCAGAGGGGGTCAGTAAGCTGTCCCCCCCAGTGTGATGGGCTGCAGTGCACCTGCCCCTGAGGCTCACATTGGCAGAGCTTGGTATCCAAGATCCCACACAGCATGTGTGTCGTGTGTGATGGGATACACTCGGTCCATGTGCACGGTCCTTCCCCCAGGCCCCTGGCACCAAGCTCCTACGACTGCCGGGCTTGTTGAGGGAGAGGAGGGTCCTTCACAGCTCCCCACAGGCCCCCCCCTGACCACACCTGAGTTTTGCTAACTTGAAGGCCTGGAGAGTACAGGTTGGGGGCTGGTGTCCAGAGATCAGCCCTGGGATCAAGCCCCTCCCCAGTCTCCCAGGGGAGTCAGAGGGGCTGAGGCTGAGTGGCCACTTGGTTAGTGACTTTTCAAATCATGCCTATTAAGGACACTCCACCCATTTGGGGATCTGGGGGTCCTCCTGGGCTGTGCACATGTTGAGGTGCCTGTGCGTAGGGTGGCAACACAAGCTTTAGGTCCCTGTCTGTGCATCTCTTCCACCTGGCTGCCCATGTCCCCTGTGGTTAGCCGTGATTGTAACCATGTCACTCTCCTGAGATCTACAAGTCACTCTAGAGAATCTTCATCAAAGCTGAGGGTTGTGGGGGGAGCCCTTGAATCTGTGGTCAGCTGAATGGAAATGTAGGGGCCTGCCGGGGCCACTTGTAGCCAGCATCTGCTGTGAGTGGCCTGTGAGACAGAGCCCTGAGCCGTGGGTCTGAGGCCACCTCCACACTCCTTGTGGTAGACTCAGATTGAACTGCAGACACCAGGGCACTGAGGACCCGGGTCTTGGGAAGCTGCTCCCCAGGGTGCTCCTGGCACAGGGCAGTTTCTGCTGAGGGCAGAGAGCCAAGGCCACCGTGCTGCAGACCTGACCACGGCCACCAGCAAGGAGGGGGTGTGGACTCTCCAGGCAGGCGGGGTCTGCATCATCAACGGGTGACCTTGGCACAGCCACAGGCAGAGAGGCTGGTCACAGGGGCACTGCCACCCAGTGTGCGGAGTTGGGGAGTCCCGCGGGTGGCCCGCAGGTCTCTTCTCTGAGCCTGGATGGCATGGTAAACTGACACAGGCTGGGGCCATGTCTGGTCTCTCCCTGATCTGTTCCTCTCAGCTGTGCGCTACGCTCTAATCTTCAGGTTTTAAAACTTGATTTTTTCTATAATAACCTTTTTATCCTGGTTCCAAATTACTCCATTACAAAAGGGCACTTTTAAAAACCAAAGACTGTGGCTCCCTGGTGGAGGGTATTTTTGAGTATAGCACACTCAAAGACCAGGAATCCTCACAGGCCATGGAGGGAGCCTGGCGCATCTTTGATTAACAGCGGCTCATGTTCCTTTTCTTGGAGGCGAGGGGAGAAGACCCTCTGCAGCTTCAGCAAGCTGCACCCACGTCAGGCTGCTGTCTCCCCCTGAGCTATATGCAGCAGCATTACTGTTTTACACACATTCACAAACACATCAGAGCAGGAGAACTTATCACTTAAGTGCCGTTTTTCTTTCTGCAGGATGTGACAATGGCGTAGATTATACCTGCCATGAGTTGCAGATTCATATATTAAAACACAATATACCTGGGAGGCTCTTTTTTCTCTTTGGCTGCACCAACCAAAGCCAGGGCGACAGGATAGTATTTCTCATTGCTCTGGGGTTTTGGGGCATCTTACCAGGGGGATCCAGGCACCGGGGTGGAGGCCACAGGTCTGTTGCCTTTTGGGGTGCTGTCCTCCCCACTCTCCAGCATGGATGGAGGCTCCTTCAACAGAAAGAGAAGGAGAGAGCATTGTCTGTCATTGTAAACACTCACCCTCAGGTTCAGCATCCAAGTGAAGAACTACAACATCTCCTGCAGAGAGTCTGCCCTCAGTAGCCACTGGATAATGACCTTCTCAGTGCAGCTAGAGCAGAAAATCAGGGCTGGGCAGTGGCACCAAGGACAGAATTAAGAACACAGTTGACCATAAACAATAACTCAGCACAGGTGCCCCTAACTATCCGGAGATGCCGTTCCAGAATCAGAGACATGCAGAGAGGACCGAGGAGGCTTCCAATCCCCAACGTCTGTGGCACAGAAATCCCAAAGGATTCATCTCTGGGAATGAGACTGTGCCAGTGTCTGGAGTCACCATGTCACCAAAAGCCTTATAAGGTGGTAGTACCTCTAGCTACTAGGACCCTAGACACAATGGACCTGGCAGTTCAGGTCTGCTATGGCAGGAAGAGTAACAAGCCCCCATTCTCAAATGACAGCTGGGCCCTTGCAGCATTGGGTGGCTCCTGGGCAACACCCGCCCCTGGGGTGTGTGCTGGGGCGGGACCCCAGGGGTCCTGATGGCCCACCAGGTGTGAAAAGCCTCAATCTCTCTCGACCCCACTTGGAAAGCGAGGAACATTTGAACATTACACCACCTGGAAGACAAAGAAAATTTACTTCCTAAAATTAAAAAAGAAAAATACAACTATGATTGGGAAAATCTGGAGAGGAAAATGGTTGTTTGAAATAAGGAAATGTGACAGTCCTAACTGCAACAGGAATGTAGTGCCAAGGCACAGACGCTGTGCCTCTCTGTGTGGGAGCTCCAGACGTGAGTTCTCTGTTCAGACAGCTACTGCACAGTCTCCCACTGGAGCTGAGCAGCACAAGGAGGAAGTAAGGACAAAGAAGCCCCCTGCAGCTTCAGATTGACTAACAAACCAACCACAGAGTCAAGTCCATTCTAGGGGTGAGGAACTTTTGGCCTCCCCAGAGATTTGCATAGCTTTGACCTCTGATCTAGACCTACTGTGACCAGGGTGGTGTCCTCTCTGTAGGCTTAACAGGTAGCTTGCTTGCATCACCCAAGCGACACTTCAGTTCTGAGCTGAGTTTTAACAAACTGGTTACCATCTTCACATTTGGAAGCCATGTTTCTGACAGCAGTGACACGGCTACTTGGGAGAGAGTGCAGATGAGACGGCCGACCACCTGGCCAACAAAACCAGATGGACTTCGTGCTCATGCTGCTAGGAAAGAAGATCTAAACTACAGAAGCACCAAAGTATTACATTTCAACAACAAGTAAAAGATCCCCAAAGAGTCGGGAGAGCCAACAGCAAAACATGCCCACAGAGGTAAACCTGTTGCTGACCACGTTAGCAAGAACAGCCATCCAGGAGACCCACCACGAGGGCAGGAGAAGAAGGGCCGAGGCGGATGCACAGCCACAGGATCTCTGCCAGGTTCTGGGGGGTCTGGGAACCCAGAGGAGCCTCACTCAGGCCCACTCCTCCCGGTGTCCCTCTGCGCTCGGCTTCATCGTAATTATAAGTGCACTGGACAAATGGTTTGTAACTTAGGCAACTGTCCTTAAGATCATTGTGGGTTTTTTTTTTTTCCCTCAGAACTTTGTGGTAGTAGAAAATATCTTTTTTTCCTATGAGAAAATAAGGTCAGGATAAATAATTAGCTTAACAAGGAGTATTCAGAAACACTTGTCTCAAAAAATATATATGAAGACCAGAGTTTATATTACTAATCCAATTAGGAAAAGTGGAGAGGATTTTCATTATGAAGTTAATTGAACAATAGAACTCAACGAGGAGTCTCTGAGTACTAGATCACCTCCACTAATTACTCAAGTAAATATGGAAGGGTGTAATTTGTGTTGGAGATGAACACTTAAATTGGGCGATGCTGGGATTCTCTTCACTAATTACCAAGATCTTCTCCACGAGGCGCACGCTGGTTATGATTTCCTGTTGGTGATAAAAATGGCTAATCATGGCATAAAACTCCTGTTCCGCACTGAAGTAATGAAAGTGAGTCAGACTCGAGGAACTGGAGACAGAGCGGGTATTTATGGGCGGCACCAGCAAGGCCATCTTTGTAATTAATATGGAATTCTGGCTCCAATGCTCGTCCCTTCTAGAAGAGCCACGGGTTGGGGGCAAACACGTAACTCACGCTCACATCTGTGGTGAATGTTCCCCCCTTAACCACACTGACGACGGTGAGCAGGGGTGGGCACAGGTTGATTACGGCCCCAGCTGGGGCCAACAGGGAGCTGGCAAAGAGACCTGGAGGAAGGAAAGCTCCCAGGCAGCTGTGAGGCAGAAGACTGACAAACAAAGCAAGAGAGAAGGTGAACGAGATACTAAGTTGGACTGGAGGCTCCAGGACGTCCGACAGATGAGGAAAGACAAAGTGCCATTTGGTATTTTCAAATGCAGGGACAAAAGTGAGTCCCTTAGGTCATCCAGAGGAAAGGCCATGTGACTGTGAGCCCTAAACACACCAAAGGCACCATCCTGGTGAGTCGTTAAAGGGCCACTTGGCAAGCAGGAAAGGAGAAAGACCTACAATCAGAATGATCTCACAACAGTCCATGTGCCTCGGGCTCTCTTTTTTCTCTGATGGTAAAATCTCACTCTGACCAGCACCCGGGCAGCAGCAGCCCGTCTTGACACAGCCGGACCACCTCGCGCATCCCCCCTTCATTCCGGAAATGGACAGGGTGAGAGCAGGAAGCGAGTCCCTCCCAGCAGGGTGCTGCCAGGAGCCGGGAGCCCGGCTGGAGAGACAGAGGCCCCTCCCAGATGCTCCCCTTGAACTGCTGGGCTGCATCAGCTGCTGCTCACAGAACCAGTCCATAAGTGCCTCCTGGGAAACAGGTGGGTGGGAGGGCACCCTGGGCCTGACCTCTGACCCTGGGCTTGGTGCCTCTGACACACACACACACACACACACACACACACACACAGCCCGACCCACCTTGTCCTCCTCGACTCCGGCCGGGCTCTTGCTCTCTGCGCTGTGCAGCATCAGGGCTGGGGGACAGGGCGCTCGGCTGAGCTCTTTGCTTCTATCTGTGGGACCAAAGCAACCGTCATCAACATTCCAACTGCCACTGTGGTTCTGAAATTCAAGCCACCAAAGATAAAAGGTGCCCTTGAAAGCTTAGGTCTATGGACACACGCTGCCGTCTGCCGGCCGTTGTGCAGGCCTGGCGTTCCCACTGTGCCCCGTGACGAGGCTCTTGTCATGACCCCGTGTGTGCAGAGCATCACAGGCCAGGCCTGCACAGCTGGCCACTTTCTGCCACAGCTGGGCATGCACTCTTGACACCCAGGCCCACCCCCGGGCAGCCCTCTCCTGTGCGTGTCTCTGCTGGTGCTGACCGGGATCCACCACCTCCCACTTTCCTCCCACTGGAAAGCTTGGTGAGCAAGTCCTATGCAGAGGCCCTAGAGTCAGCTTGTCCCCACAGGAACCATCCAGGACAGGGGAAGTTGTTCTGGTGATTCAGCAGGCAAGGGGAGGCCATGAGGTCACTCCCAGCAAATGGCTGCCACTGCCCATGGCTCAGTAGACCCAGAGCAAAGGTGCCATGCCAGGGCGTGTGGGCCAATCAGGCTGCTGTCTTGAATTCCCAGAGGTGCCCATGTCCCGGGCAGCCAGGAGCTTCCTCAAAGCTGCCTCAAGACTCCAGGACCATCCTAATCACTGCTGACCACATGGGTGGCCAGGCAATGTGAGCTGAGGATGGTCAGGACCCAGGCTCCACACTGAGGCAGGAGAACATGAGATGGGGCTCCTCCAGGTAGCGTAGCCATCATGAGGCAGGGGCACAGGAGAGCTCCATTTGCTCATCACCAGGTGGGCACTGACGCCTTTCCATGAGCTGGACGCACCACACGGTGAAAACTAGCTGGTTGCTGTGAGGGAAGTGGGGAGGGAAGCCAAGAGTTCCAAGTATCAAAACAAAATGCAAAATTTCACCTCCCCAAATTCCTACCCTACTCTCAAAATTGTGCAGACAGCCAACACTTCGTATCAAGAGCCTGACGGATCATACTAAGATTAAAAAGGAAAACCAGCCCACCACCTGCCCACATCGCCAGGAGGAACATTCCAGATGGAGGGCCCTGGCAGGCGTCCCTGGACTCAAAGGTCAGCCCACTTGGGACAGAAAACTGCTTAGCCTGGAGTCCCAGCCTTGTAGCCCAGAGGGGGCACTCCACAGAAGAGCATCGGGGGACAGAGTCGCCTCACGTGTGTGTGCACACACATACGCACACACGCACAGCACAGAAAAGCAAACAGGCACACGGACTGGTGCCGGTGGCCTCCCTGGAGCCACACGTCTGCATGGAGCGGGGGCGAGCAGGGGGAGCAGCTGCAGAGCTGGAGGCCAAATCCTCCCTCGCCTTCCAGGCTTCCCACTGGCCAGCTGCCTACCCCACGGCCCTGCTGCCTGCTGTGCACAGGTGTGCAGGGGCCACGAAGCCCAAGGCCTCAGGGGCTGCAGCCACGCCCACAGTGGGCCTCTGCAGCTGGAGGGTGCTGCTGGAGAGCTGGGCGGCCAGCTGCATCCCTCCCAGAGCTACGGGGCAGGAAGCCCTCACTGAGAGGTGCTCAGGCAGCGGTTGTGCTCTGACCCGCAGCGGCAGCCCAGGCAACGCTGGGCCAGGACACAGCGGCCTTGCGTCCAGACCGGGCAGAAGCACATGCCCTTGACTCCTCACCCCGGCTGGGAATGGATGGGTGGGAGGCCACAGGACACCATGGGCACAGCAGGCCCTGTCCACAGCCGTCACCCTGAAGCGTGTGCTGTCCTACAGGCTCTCCATGGCAGAGGGCTGGTTCTTGCTATTAAAGGAGCAGCGGCCTCAGCCCCAGCTGTGGAGAGTAAGCAGAGCACAGTCCCGGTGCCATGGCCTCCCTGCATCCAGCACTACAACTCATCCAGGCTGAGCCTCTGCTGGCACGTCTCCTGCCACACAGAGGCCAGCTCTGCTGACACAGGGCTCTAGGGCAGCCGTGACCACCAACAGGAGACACCCAGGCCTGCCAATGCCAGAGAAGGTCCCAATTCAAGACTGGACTTGGGGGTGCAGTGGTAGAGCACTTGCCAGGCCAAAAAAAGAAAAGATTGTCCTTGGGAGGAACTGTCACCTTTCCATGTTTCCATGGAAGGGGGCGGAAGCCCAAGCCTGGGTGAAGAAACTAAGTCCAAGAGCAGTGGAAAGGTTTTATCATCACTCAGGACAATAGGCAGAGCCACCGGGTTGCAGCAAGATTTCCAGAAATCTGCAGAGCTGCTCCCCAAAGCCCACTCCTTGTCCAGGTGCACTTGACCTTGACCCTGGGGCACTGAGTCCACACTGGGCAATTCTGTCCCCAGCCTCATTCCTGTCTTCCTCCACAAAACAGATCGGCAGTCACTAAGGTCTCATCACAGACAGGTGCTAGGAGTGGTCCTTCGACACATGACTCCAAGGGAAAGTGCTGCAGAAACCCAAGCGCCATTCGAAGGAACAAAGGCAAAGAGACCAGCGTGGCTGGGTCAGGCAGAGACTGGGAGAGCTGCCTCGTGGGCACACATGCGCACATCCCCAAAGCCCCATGCTACACCAGGGGACACCTGTCCTCAGCACCCGCAGGTCCAAGCCACCCCATGCACATGTCTCCACCTGGCGGCCTCCTTTCTTTGCTCGAGGGACTTAACGGTCCTGAGTCCTGCCATTCCCTGCCCACAATAGTCCCTTCCTTGAGAAGAGGCAGAAAGCGGGTGTGAGGCCATTCAGTGATGTCACATAGATGAGGCCACCTTGCCACCCTCGCCCATCTCACTCCCCATAGGGCACGTGTGCATAACGGGCTGCTCCACCCAGGGAGCTCAGCCAGTGCCAACACTGGGCCAGGGCAGAGCCTCTGCCCAGGGGGCCTCTGAAGGGTGGACATGTCCACCTTAGCTCTTCTCCCACCTGCAGCCCAGGGAAGGGGATGGGGAGAGGGCACCATGGGTGGCCACAGGTGGAGTGAAGTCTGGGGGTGGCAGGTTGCTGTCCAGAGAACTGGGATAAGTGTTGGGGGGGTCTGGAGAAGCCACAGGGCAGCTTTTGTGACAGAGAGGGGGCTCCCCAGCACTGCCACCCTGAAAACCGTGTCCACGGGGCATCAGAACTGGCCAGGCGGGGCCCTGGAATCCCTACCCCTGTGCCTCCATCCTGTGGCTTAGGGTGAGGAGGAGGGGACTAAAAATGAGCTAAGCCATTCTGCTGCCCACTGCAGTGACCTCGACAGACCTGGGCAGGCCCTGCAAGGAGGAGGAAAGCTGAACTCTCAACGGAGTCAGGAGTTCCGATGATGTCCCCAGACTCCTCAGACTTAACTGCACTGAAAGCGAGTGGATGGATTTTTACTGCTCAAGAATGAGCCGAAAGTCATTTGGTTTGAATTTCACCCAAAGTGGGGCAAGGAGTAATCCCACAGAGTGGGACTGGACAGGCCCACGGGGCAGGATGTGCCTCATCCTTGATTCTGTGCACACACCCTGTTTTCACACAGTGTCACCTGCAGAACACCAAGCCATGTTAATAGGCAAATGCACTAGTCAGAGCAGCCTGGGGGCTGACAGTGGGCCCCGCCTGCAAGACTGCTCTCAGGATATAGGGCCGCTTGGGCTTATCCCCCATTATCTTCAGGAAACATACTGAAGTCTTTCTTTTATTGAAAACAGTTGATCTTTGTGAAAATCAGATCTTAAAACCTAGCTTTGAGATAAGCGGATTTATGTTGCTCCCCGTGAGTGCTTCTCAGAGAGGATGACGCTGATGATCATCTCGAGCCCCTAATCACAGCCGCACGCCCCAGAACACCAATGACAAATGCTGCCCCGTGTCCCCCCGTCGCTCCTTAATAGCCAGCACTTTTTAACAGCCATTGATTTTGCAGGCCCCGGGGAGGCCGGGGAGGCCGGGGAGGCCCCGCCACGCACACTCTAATGGGGTCTGTTCCTGGCTGTTTCACCGTGGAAGCGCTTGCTGGACGGCTCTCTGCGGGCCACTTGGGGTCCACTCTGGCCTGCTGAAGTGCTCTTTGCTTTGGGCCTGCCCACAAACTCTGATGATGGGGGTAGTAAAGGGCTCCCTGGAGTGGCGAGAAGAACTAGTTTATGGAGGAAACTCCACGAGTTGCAAGACTGTGGGCCCCAACGCACCTGGGGGAGCACAGGATATATTTCTGCCCTCAGAGCGAGGCGCAGTGGTAACACCTCCCTGCGGTTCACCATTGATCAAGCCCTGCTCTGCGGTCTCAGTGCTCCGGTCGGCCTCCACTTTGATTTTCCTCCTGGCAGTGCTGAGTGACAAGGAGAGATGGGAAGGTCACATGGCAGATGGGGACAGGAGCCTGAGCTGCAATAGTCCAGGTGGCTGGTCTGTGTACTTCCCCTGTGATCCTGCGCAGCCTGCACCGGGGAACAGCTGAGGGAAACCGTGTGAGTGGTTAGCTCCTCATGGGCTGCAGGAATCCAGGGACGTCCAAGAGGGGAGAGCCCAGAGCCCCTGGGTGCAGTGTGGCAAAACCTCTCCCCGAGGAAAGCACAGAGGAAGCCCGGCTCCCTCCCTTGGGCCAGACGTAGCTCCACAAATTCCCAGAGTGCAGCCGTCCACCCGTCTCAGTGACAGTGGGCATCTTGCTGGCCTCCTGATCCAAGGTCAGGGCTCTGGTATTTGCATCCTGGTCATGAAGTCCAGAACTAAGCCACCTGTTCCCTAGAGTCTCTGAGTCAGAGGTCTCTGTCATCATCTAGTATTGGACTATGGATCAGAGATAGGGCTTGTGGGAGGGCTGTCAGGCGGAACGCATTGAGAAACCACAGCCTGACTTGAGCAAGCCATGCTTAGACTGAACAGAGAGCCAGCAGTTATTATTTCTTTAATTATTAAAATGAAAACTACTGCAGGCAACAGGAGTTGGCTCACTTGTCAGAAGACACAGAAATGTATCAGATCTCCCGATTCAAGAGGTGAGAAGCCCATCTAGTTTTAATGCCTTTTAAATATTGACCTCTCTGGCCTCTGGGTCCTTCTCCATGCCATGGACTGGTTTCTTGAGTCTTCGGATTCCGGGTTCCAAATGTCAGCCATCAGGCGGGGTACATTCCACAGCTGACTATTACCCAGAAGGCTCCAAGGATGTCTCCCTGGCTTCCCATCAGGGAAGGAGCTTACACAGGGATGAAGTGACCCCGGGGACGGGATGCAGTCAGCCCTTCTACTGCAGCTTGATGGCGACCACTGAGCTTCTGCTCTTTGGAACAAACCTCTTCTAATAAATTTGGTGTTAGGTAAGAAATCTGCTGGGGGGACCCCAGATCCGCAAACAGCTGCCACCATGTGACTCTGACAGTGACTTCCTTGAGGTGCCCAAGAGGTAGGGGAAAAGCAAGATGGCCTCCTTGGACAGTGGCCACTATGGGAAGGGTCTACAGAGAAAATCATACTATTGGCCTGTCCAGCACATACTGTCCTTAGCATGCAGGTCGTACAAAGAAATGAAGACTTGGTCCTCCAAAAGGGGAGATCTGTGTGTCCCTTCAGCAACCTCCTCCCTGCAAGGACACCCAGGCCTGTGCCAGATGTGCGGGTGTCAGGAGGCAACCACAGCCCGTGAAGCTCTTTTCCTGTGTTTGCACAGGCTAGAGGGCCATCCACACGGAGGAGCCAACTCAGGACAGTGACAACACCTGATCCTGCAGGCCATCTCCCCTCGAGCACTGTTCTACAACAGCGTCTGTGCTGCTTGAAGCAGGCCCAAGGTTCTCAGTGCACCCAAGGCGGGCAGACAGGGTGCACTGCTTCTAAGGTACAAAGGAACCAGGGGGAGGGCTTGTGTTGCTCGTCGCTGCGGCAACACTGAACATCCCATAATAAAAGAAGGGGAAATGCAATGTATGCCTAAGATAGTAAAAATGACCACTGGGGGGTCCACTGCCTGTGGTGAGGAGGCCTGGTGAGTGACCTGATTCACAGTCCACCTCCACATCGAGACCTCAGTGGTCAAAGGAGAGTCCTCCTTGGGAAGGCTCAGCGGAGCCCAATCTCAGCACTGCCCAGTGTCATTAGCAGGAGCAAGGAGGGAGGGACACAGAGGTCAGGGATTCAAAACCAAGACGAGGGAAGCCGAGGGATGGAAGGTGCTGCAGCTGGCCCAGGGTGCTGGGAGCAGGCACTTTTCTCTGCCAGCCTCCCCACTCCCAACAAAGACCCAGGTGCACAGAGAGCTGCTCAGCCCTCAGCATGTGCAAAGCCACTGCGGCAAAACCAGGCTGGTGGGGAGCTGTGGAGCGGTCCGTGGAGCGGTCCGTGGAGCAGCTGGCCTTGGATCCTCAGGCAGCAGCTCAGGGTCTGGAGGGAGGAGGGGGAATCCTAGAGGCCTGGTGCTGCAGAGGATTGGCAGGTGGCCCCAGGGGCCCTGAGGTGCAGGACATCTCCCCTCTTCCCTGTGGGGGCTCAGTGCCAGTCACCACGCTGAGGTAACCAAAGCATGCAGGCACAAGCCAAGGAGAGCAGGCATGAGTGGGTGTCAGCAGGGGACAGGACTGTCCCTCTGGTGCACAACTCCTGGGCACAGGGCAATGAGCTTACCAACCAATGGAGAACCCCAGCTGCAGAAGGTATATAGCCCCAGCACTGGCCTGGCCACAGGGCGGAGGTCACAGCCACACCTGCCAGGACACTGTGTGCAGGGGACCCAGGCTCCTTGACAGCCACCTGCAGAACAGGTGGCCCCCCACTGCCACTTCTCCCCAGCACACCCGGGGTGCCGCTCTGAACTCTGCTGAAGATTGTTTTCATAGAAACGCAGATCACTTCTGAGTCTTCCTAAATTCTGCCCAGGTAGCGATTCCACAGCATGACAAGCGGCAGAGAGGATTAATTTTCCACCCATTTTTAAGACCCTGGATCTCCCCCGTGCCAACAAAGGCTGTAAAGCACTGCGACAGGAGGACAGGCCTGGCTGCCCTAGGTCCTTCATGGTGGCATGCTGCTGTGCTGCTCCTGCAGGCCACCCACAGCCAAGGCTTAGATCTGGGCTGTGAGGCCACCCACGGCCAGGGCTTAGATCTGGATTTCCCTAAAGCCTCCTGCGTATAGGTGGGGCTTCCGCAGTGATCTGATCATGAGGGCTCGGACCTCAACCTTGTGGTGTACGAGTCCATCGTCCATCGACTGCTGCATGGACGGCAGGGTGCCGAGACCCGGCTGGAAGAAGCAGGTCACTGGGAGTCGCTCAGAAGGTTCATCTCCACCTGGACCCTCCTCTCCCTCTCTCTGCTTCCTGGCTGCCAGGAGTGGAGTGGCCTTTGTCCACTACGCCCCTAAACCTGAAGCTTTCTCCTGGAACCCACTGGCACTCCAACCTCAGAAACCATGAGCCCAAACACATCTTTCCTCTTCAATGCTGCTCCTGTCAGCCATTTAGGTCACAGTGACAACAAGCTACTAGCATACTCACACCTAGGAGTGAGACTCTAGTAAGAAGACCCCACCCCTGTAGCGTGACCCCACCTCATAGTGTGACCCCACCCATGTAGGGTGACCCACCCCTGTAATGTGACCTCACCTCAACAGCAGGACTCCACCCTGTAACATGTCACATGACTCTGTCCTTGACCTGGCCCTTGTCCAGTGTGCTTGCTTAGGAGGATCTGTGTTGTCTTTGGACAGAGTGGCATGTGGGGGTCATGGGTCACTTCCCTGGAGTGATTGAGAAGCTAAGGCAGTTGGGACCTTGGCAGGCTGGCCGAGGAGGAGGCGTGACATCAGGTTTGAGCCGCACAGTGGTGGCTGCAGAAATGGAGACAGCTCAGCTGACCATGCCCCCATCAGGAAGGTGGAGAGGACGTCTGGGGCTGCCATGTCAGGATCTGTGGTGCAGACTGGCCACTTCCCCATCCCTCCTTTCCAAGCACCCACTCGAAAGTCACCAGGGCACGGGATCCCCCTCACCCGGGAGCAGGCAGTGTCCTGCGGTGCCCAGAAGTAGCTGGCACTGTGCATAGGGTATGCTCATGAGTGACCCTAGGCAGCCCAGCCACCCCTGTGCCCTCCATGAGCACGTGTTCAGTGATGAATTCTTGAGCTACAGGTGGGTCTCATGAGATGTCAGAACTTGCTCCAAGTTCTACTCTTCACCCAAAAGCAGATGGAAAAGGGAGACAATGCCTCAGCCAGAAGGTTCCCATGGGAAATTAAATGTCCACTGAGCACCCTGGTGCCAGGAACCCGTGACGAGTGGGACCTGGCCAGAGGCTTAGAGCAGGGACGGGAGACAGATAGCCAGGGGTGGTTTGGAGATGAGATGAGACAGAGAAATGTAGCTGGCGATGGAGAGAAAGACGAGACTGAAAGGAGAGATCAGTGCAAATCTGCAGCTGTGTCTGAAAGGTCTCCCTGCGACTCGGTGGAGCAGCACGCAGCATTCAGCTCCTGCCCAGGAGCGTCCATCCGTGAACAGGCGCAGGCTGAGTACCTCCAGCAACATCCACCGCTCAAGAAGCGCAGGCATTATAGCCACTGAAAGAGGGAGGACAGGACCTGCCCGCCATGTCCTGGGCTGCTGGCCTCTACGCCTGGCCATGGTGGTTCCACTAAACTGGCTGTCATGACAGGGACGGTCGGCTAGAGCTGGCACCTCATTGCTGAGGTGCCCAACCCTCCGAGAGGCCAGCAGACAGGCACGCACAGGACAGGCTGAGAGACCCCTGCACACAGAGGTGGGTGTGCCCCGGCCTCGGCCACACCTCCCTTCCCGGCAGAGCCCAGAGCAGAGGGCACCCCCAGCCCTCCAGCCACCGCAGCTGGGACTCTGTTCCTCTTGTTCTTCCCTCCTGGAGACAGCCGGCGCATTGCTGCTTTGTACCTGAGAAGCCCTGCCGTCTCTTCTCTCCCTCTCTTCAAGGCCTCTTCTCCCTTCCTGCGTCCTCCCGTGGCCTTTCAGCCACCACCGCTTGCCCAGGGACCAGAAGCCACAGGGAGGGTGGCTCCCGGGGTGGGGTGGCTCTGCGCAGCCGCTCCACCATGCAGCCCATGAGCTGCCAGAGCACAGGGACCAAAGGACCCTGTGTCAGCTGGGGCCTCTCCAGGGAGCAGGGCTCCACCTCCCCACCTGCAGAGTAAGCATCTACTTTAATGGCATCATGGATTTAAAACAAGACAATGGTGCCAGCGACCTTCCCCAGAACCTGGGCATTTTCTTGGGTCAGGGTTAGGGTTAGGGTTGGGGTTAGGTTCAGTCACATGCAACCCTTGAAGTGACTTGATGCTTGAGTGTCTCTGCTCCTCTCGGCTGAGATGCCATAAGCATCACAACCCCCTCGAGGCCCTAGTTCCCAGTGAGGCTCAGACAGCTGGAAGGCTCTGTGGCCGTGGGTATGCATGGGGGTCTCCCTGGAGAGGGCAAGGCTTCCCCACCAGCCTCACCACCTGGGAAGGGACCTGGGCCTCAAAGGAAACTGGGTGTGGGACCTCCCCAGGTGGCCCCAACACTGGGGTGAGCACCTGTCTACCTGGGGGCTCCAGGAGGCACACAGCACTGGGCTGTGGTCTGCCTCCCCCCAGGGCTCCAAGATCCCTGAGCCCCTCTCCTGAAGCCCTCGCACAGATGCTGCAGGGGCTGAATATCCAGTTTCCACCCTTGATGGCCCTCTCTCTCATCCAGTTAAACCACAGAATCAACAGATGGGACTCCACTGGACACTCCAGAGAGCCACACATTACTGTTTGAGGAGGAAACGAAGCAATTCCAACAGCACCGTGCTGACTCCTGTAACCCGCCTGCTCACGGGGACACAGCCTGGCATGGCCATCGAGAAGGTTCCATCTCACGGGGCCCGAGTCCCTCCTTGATCCCCAGTAGCCAGTGCCCCTGGAAGCTGGGCCCCCTGCTATCCCTTGGCGTCCTCCCTACGGTGGGCAGAGCAGACAGCTAGACAACCTGAGGGTCATGAGATGGAGCATGCGCCGGGCCCCCTCAGAATGTGAGCAGGGCCAGGCGGGGCCCACAGGTGGCCACCGGGCAGAGCCCAGTGAGGAGGCAGCTTTGGCCCTGGTCACAGTGAGCGACCTCACTGAAAGGCAGAGCCGGGTTCTCAACTTACACAGAGACACCAGAACCTACGTACCTCAGCTGGACTTTAGTTTCCTTTCAGTCCCAGAATGTCCGGCCAGGTGTGAAGAACTGCCCTCGGGGACCTGAGCGCCCCTTGGGGAAGGTCTGAGGACGTCATCCCTGCCCTTCCAAGAGGCCATGGGCAGCCCTGGACAGCTCTCCAGTACTGACCGGTCAGTAGCAGGGTGGCAGAGCCAGGCAGATGAGACCTGGCCAGGTCAGGCAGCCTGTCCACCTGACACCACCACCGGGGCTGGCGACTTTCCAGCACTTGTGATCTTGACCTTGAAGTCACTGAGGCCCTTGCCATTCCACGGGGACAAGCAGCACCCCCGCCCCCGTCCTTCAAGGAGGCAATGGTGGTGACCACCACCGACAGCCTTGTCATACACTGGAAGGGCTGCCTGTCGAGGCCCCTGCACCTCCACCTCGCTTCCCCAGCGGCCCCCTCCGGGCCGACCCAGAGAGGGGACCACCACGGCTCAGAAGCCCGAGTCCCCACCTCTGCCCCAGGCACCCACACATGGTCTTCCCTTCTCGGTTAGAAGCACATGCCAGGCATCACCCACTCTAAGCCTGGGCTCGAGGCCCAAAGGGGTTCCAAGGGAAAACAAGTCCCAGCCTCAATCGTCTCGTGGGCACTTAGTGACCACCAACCCTCTAGGTCACTCATGCATATGTCCCATGTGGAGAGACTCTGGGGACAAAACCTTAAAACAAAGACCCTGAGGATGGGAAGGAATCAGACACAGAAAAATAGAGGTGCATTCTCTCTACATATGGGTAGTGATGTGGGGACTAGCAGGTCCCATAGCTGAGGCTGCCGTGGCAGGGCACAGGGACAAGGGTGGTGACAGAGAGAAGGACGAGGCCAGCTCAGGGTCAACCTTCAGACCAACCTCTCCAACCCCCACCCATCATCAGGAGCACTGAAAGCCAAAAATACACAACACACAGACACACACACACACACACACACACACTGACTGGCTGGATTGCGGACATGATGCTAATGTGACATGTACCTAGAGTGTGACACGTGGTGTGTTGTGTGATATCGTATAAATACAAAACCAGAAACATTCACGTTTGATTCTCACAGTGAAAACTTTTTAGGGCTACTGTCTGCTGTCACTGTGATTCTGTAGAAGGGGGACTTTAAGTGGGGGCTGTGCGTGACTTAGGTGTGTTTGACAATATTAACTCAAGTGTTGCAGTCCTAAAGTTCAGTGCCGTGCATGGCACCTGAGTGACTTTAGCAGGAGCACTTATAACTTCATATTTTAAAACTTAAACTACCTTTCTATATGACCTTCAGTTAAATGTAGAAATGTATGATTGAATATATTCATTTTCTAAATTGCATCATTAAATTTTATCAAATAGGAACATTTTGTTAAGGAAAGATTCCATATTAGAGCAATTGTAATGTAACGGGGAGATCTGTGAAGGCCATGTTTCTAGAATAGGAATTACGATGATCACTGAGCAAATCCTGCTATCAGGGACGTCTATTGCTCCCAAGGGAAGGTGGCCCTGGGCCTCTGGGTTTGGTGCTTTGTTCAGGAGGAGCCACTGCCTGAGACTGCTTCTCATGACTGGGAAGTTCAGTCTCAGGTTAGGAGTGCGCAGCCCCTGGCTATGCCCCCTGGATTTTGGGAGAGCTCTGCTGCCGTGGAGTTGGGAGAGGCATGGGCAGGAAGCAGAGAGCTGAGCTAGGCACATCTCAGCACCGCCTGCTGGGAGGGCCCGGGACCAGGCCAGGGTGAGCACAGCCACCCCAGGAAGGGCCTGGGCTCAGCAAGTGGCTGCCCTGGGAATCAGTCAGGCCAGGGACTGACGCCCAGATCGGCTGCTCACTGGGCATGACGTGTGGGGACAGCCAGCTGCCGTCTGTGAGTTCTAACTTCTCCATCTACAGAACAAGGGAGACAATGCCACGTGGAGGATTCCGGCTATGGACAGGATACTAATTATTCAATGCTGCGTACAATGTCTGCTCAGCGGGGTGCTCCCTCCCCCTTGGCATCCCAGCAAAGGATGAGGCAAAATCCACAGGTCCCAGGCTCAGCCACCACCCAGGTCTGCCTGTGGCTGGACAAGCAGGGAGCCTCCCACCCCCACAGGGAGAGGGGGTCAGCCCATGGGTCAGGAGCATCAAGGGCTCTTAGTCCCCATTCAACTCATGTGCAAACTTAGCCCCTCAGGACCATGTCTCTTCTTAGGAAAATTCAACTGTCCATCACCTAGGTCTTCTGAAAAATTGTAGTAGTGATTATCAGGAACATTTAAGGGAAATCGCTGACGAACGTTCTTGTAAACACACGTGGAAAGACAGCTCATTCCCCCAAGGGGGCATTGCCCCTGTTAAGATGCTGCTGTGAATCAGGACAGGACCCCCATGGCATTCTGACGCAGGGTACACCTGTGTGTGTGCACAGGCACAGGGAGTGCGGGTGTGTGTGCATGTGTGTGTGCCGAGGACTCAAGCTCCTTTCTCAGGTTTCCCGCGTGAGTGAGCACGCGAGAAACCACTGAAGAGCCTTCTCTTACCTCTTGCTAAATGCCTCCCACATTGTCATGTGGCAAGAGGAATATTCTCATTTAAGTCCTATCAAAGCCACACTCAGCGTCTTTGTGTCCGCTGCTGCTAACTGTGGGCCTAGCACTATAGGGCTTGGGAAGTGCATCACGTAAACTCTAAACTCGTGAAACATCTCTTAGCTGTAACCACAACTTGCAAATGGTCCATTTGCAAGATTTAAATGAACACACACTTAGGGAGGTGTGAGCCCACTACACAAAGGAGTACTCATGCTTCTGGTAACCCTATAGGACTAAAGAGCAAGGTGACCTTGAGGGACTGTGGGGGTCCCTCTGCACCCTGGGCTGGAGCAGCTTGATTCACACGCCTGCTTCAGCAAAGGCCGGCCACTCTGCTCCTCAGAGCTCAGAGTGAGTCCACTGACTCCTGCAGCCTAATCTGCATGAAGATGCAATCCTTACCAAGCGGATTTATTTTCACATTTAGATGTAATAAAATTAATAGTGCAGTTCTCATCTTTGTTGATGAAATTAACTCAGACTTTCTTTTTTAACCAACTCCTTTCAGTTATTTTCTTTATTTTTCAAAAGGGAAGTTATTCCAGTCATTGGATACAAATGGCTTTAATTAGCTGAAGGCAAATATAACCTTTAGTGAATCCAGGCTTGGAGCTCAGGTCTGCGCTAAAAACTGGAAGCGCTGCGTCTCCCAAGTGATCTGTGACGTCGGCGGCACAATCCCACTGGGGTTGGCATCAGAGCAGCCCACCCAGCATTGGAAACAGTGACTCCTCTGCCAAGGCCATCAGAAAGCCAGCCTGTCCCCAAATACACACAGCTGCATGTTTATGGCAAGGGCAGATTCATTTTTCAAGGGGTGGGAAGGAAGAGACCCAGGTGACCATGCTCTATCTGCCACTTGCCACGTCGGGGTTTGCTCTGCCAGGGTGCACAGTGTGTTTTCCAGGGAGCTTGCATTTTTAATGACCATTTCTTTTAGAGCTATTAAAAATTTAAAACAATCAATCCTCTACCTACTGCGAAGCATCTGGTGAAGAGACCCTTTGTGTGGGAAACACACCGAGGAAGGTTTCTATCTGGGACGGGCCTTTCCCCAGTTCTGTTGGGCTGCTTCCCCCTCCGGCCAGCTCACCACCAACTAGCATCAGAATCGGGGTCCATGAGCCAGCAAGCTGACCTTGGGCTTCCCGCATCCCCCAATGGCTCTCATCCTCCTCGTGGAAGCTGACCCTCACCCTCCCTGTTGGGCACCTCATTCTCCAGGAGCTCCTCACCACCCTCACCTAGGACAAGTACTCCCCCCGTCACTGATGGGCTCTCCTCCTCTGCAGGCTGGGCTCAGGCTCCGCCTCCCTGGGGCACTGGACCCCACATTGTGGGTGGCACCCCTGCTCCACCATCTGCCTGCACCTCTACACAGATCCCACTAAAGCTACGAGCTCCTGTGTCTGCGTCCTTGAAAGACAGGGACCTCATCTGCAGTATTCGGTTCACCAACTAACTACACAGGCAGACTTGACTCTCCCCACTCCTAAGAACGGCCCCTTGCCCAACATGTCTGCATCAGGAGGGGTCCAGAGTGGGAGGCCCCTGGGATTTACTCTCCCCACTCTCAGCCTCTTTGCCTCCATACCTTCTAGTACCTGGAATTTGCTTCCCTTTCTACCCAAGACTTTCTCCTCTTCTCAAGAGAGAGCTCCAAACACTTCCCCTGCAAAGCCTGCACTGCGCCTGCTGCCCCCGGCAAGGACCTCATGTTCCTGAGACTTAAAATGTGTAATGCTGGTTTCTATCCTAGCACGTCATATTTAAATGACCCATTTCATGTCTGCAAGCTCTCTGGAAATGGAAGTCATGTCTTTTAATCTCTGAAGCTACTTTAAATCAACTGTGTGATTGACACAAAATAGATGCTTAATAAACACTGCACGGCTGAGTAAGTGTAGACCGAAACGAAGAACCACTGTCCACGGGGACGCAGCGGGCTGTCACCTGCACTTTCCACGTGCAGAGCAATCAAACGAGAGAGAAGCAAGTCAGCAAACAAACAAGAGGGCAGTGCAGCCCTTGACAAGAGGCCAGCAGCCGGCCTGGGGTTCTCCATGCTGGAAGGAAGCCTCTGCCCAGTCATTCAAGAACCCCACTACCAAATGATGGCTCCTGGTGCACCCAACCTCGAGGACAAACTGGCTCCAGCAGGTCTGCAGAGCTACAGTGGAGCTGGACACTGCCCTTCCACAGTGTGAGCAGGCAGGGGAGCACCACCCGTGCCCAGAGCTGCTCAGCACGGTCAGCAAGTGACAGTGGGCCTCACGGAAGAGAGAGGAAAACCTACCTCCCCTGACCATGGTCTGCTCAGAAGCTGTGCAGTGAGCAGTGTCCCCCAAGCGAGTGCAGAAGGTACCTTGTCCATGAGGCAATTGCCTAAGCACAGCACTACTACCAACTCGGTTAGAAAGCGTGATAAGCCCAAGAAAGCTGCATACGTGTGCAAGTACTGTATCTTACTGTAGCTGAACACACTATGTCTCTCAGGGTGCCACCTAATCGGAGCCCTGCCACTGCCAAGGGGCATGAGGTCTGCCCTCCACACCACCCCGTTGTTCTGGACACAGGACGGGTCCACAGGACCCAGCAGGGAGGATCCTGCCTGCCGCCCGGCTCCTGGGCGCTGACCCAGCGGGCCTGGCTGAGGGCTGCCCTCCTGCACTTGTCAAAGGCCGCAGACTTAGGGCATCCGCCCGCCGCCACGGCTCTCTCCAGCACTTCATCCTGCAACTGCAGGAGTGAAACCCAAGACCAACACCACCTGCCCCTTTTGGGTAGCAGGGGCACCCCCTCCTCCCTGCTGCCTCCTTCATTGTCCACTAGCCACAAAACCACCTCAAATGCAGCCGCGGGCGCCGTGTTCTCCTTGGAGCTTCCACGCCAGGCTGCTGCAGCCCTCACATGCCGAGGACTCGGTTGTTAACAGGTAACAGAGGAGACACAACAAGCCTGTCCCAGGTGAGTGCTCCAGGCACTGGCCCCGGTTCCCAGTCTCTCTCCTGTGCTGAGCCCTACGCTGGAGAGGAGGGGTCCACACAGACGTGAGCTCACCGCTCAGCCTGCTCTTAAGCTGCACTCGGCTTCCCACAGGTCGGCCTCTCCTCTCCTTGTCCCCAGCACACGTCCCAGGCAAGAGGCAGGTGGGGGACATCGCCATTCCCTGCCTCGGTGCAATTAGAGCAGCACGCGCCCGCTTCTGACAAGAAGATGGAGAGCTTGGGCGCGCTGGCAGCTAATTGGCGGTGTTATTTATGTGTTTAGAATGCTCGTGAAGTTCCCTGGCTGCTCCTGATGCAATTAGTCTCATCGATGGCAAGGTTTATGAGTTGAAATAGTGGGAATTAAAGTGCAGCCTAATACAATAGAGCACAATCAAAATGGGTGTGCTTTGCAGAACCGTTAGAAAACGGGCTTCAAAGTTTTTCCAGGGAGAGAAAAGATCCCTCTTGCCTGCACAATTGCCTAGTCCACGCTGGAAATGCTCAGACCGTGGTCAAGAGAAATGACTTCTGAAACAAAAGACAGAGCCCACAAAAATCTTTACTTTTAGGAAGCCCCCAATGTCTAGTTAGAATGGCAGAAACAACACTGAATTTCTCAATTTCAGTTGCTCCTATCTTCAATGACATACATATAATTAGCATTGATTCAGGAAAAAAATCGTTACAGGACACGCAAAGATTTTTCACACAAATGTTTCAATAGTTTTGACTGTGAATTCTTTTAAGATGCATAAATCATTTATATACATGGGATATGACTGTATTTTAAAAATCTGTTTAAACTACTTCTAATTTTATAGTCACGATTTAAATTTCAAAAGGTAGAGATGGGTAGAGTATGTAATATCCCCCTTCCACCCCTAAGTCCAGCCACATGATTCACAGGAATGTCACCACGCTCTTGTGAGTTCCTGTCCATATTCATGCATTTACAGACAAATAGGAGTCCGCATCCTTTCTATCCTTCCTCCTGTACATAAATACAGAGCAACGCAGAGACTGGTTTTGCATCTTTTAAAGAACGTGACCTTCTGACTTTGAGATCTGGCTGAACACAAGGACATCGTGCTTTCCAGAGGCTCACAACACCCACTGCTGGAGGTGCCCATGCTTGTGAAGCCTTCCTGGAGGGATGGACGTGCGGGTGCCCCTGGTGCTACAGACCTCCTTGCCAAGAGCAGCCCTGTGCACACCTCTCCTAGCACCCCAGGGCATTCTGTGACAGGAGCCCTGTAAGAGGACTGGCTGGGTCCAGACTGTGACCTGAACACACCTCCGTGATTCCAAGGGTGTCGCCAAGCGGACCTTCCAGAGAGGGAGCGGGTCCCCACCACACCTCTCCCCTAGCAGGAGCACCGGCTTCTGCTCCCAGGCCATGGACGCAGCACTGGGCTCTTGCCCGGGCCAGTCTGCAGGCCCCATGCTCGTCTTCACAGAGGCTCCCTTGGCTTTTCTCTCCTCCATTCAGCAAGTGTCCTGAGAACTCTGTGGGCCAGGCCTGTTGGTATCTGTGGCTGGGGAGGGCAGGAGAGGACCAGCAGAAGCACTCCCTGTCCCTGTGACTTTACAGACAACAGTGACGGCAGCCTTTGAGCATGTACCCAGGCTCTGTGCTCTGGCCCTGCCCGACTCTTTCCTTTCAAGCATGGCCCTGCAGGAAGATGGGCCCTCCTGTCTTGGTCGGGGCCGGTGGTTGCTGCTGTCCTGAGGACGCTGTCCTGGCTCTGGCATCTCATGGTGGCTGTCCCTTGCTTTCCTCCACCAGGTGCACGATTCTGTTTTCTGCAGACATTCTCAGCTTCGTTGATGTCGTCCAGGGAGGGTGCCAGGTGGGACCCGCCTTGCCTTTCACCAGGGCTGCTGTTTGCTGAGCACCATGCCTGGACCGTCCATCTCCCCCTTGATCTGAAATTTCCTCCTTTCCGAGTCCTAAGGGCCTGGGGGTGTCTCAGCTGCTCCTGGACACACGTGCTCATGTTCACGATGGCCACACGTCTGTGAGCATGTAGGCACACATGATATTTGAAGACCAAAGCAAGGGAAGTTGATGGTGAAGTTTGGCTGCTGATACTCATATGTGACTGAATCCAGCCAAGTTTCCACTGTGCCATTAACTGAGGCTGTGACGGGGTGAGACTCTGCTGGTCCCCGGGTGCTGCCCACAGCATGGCAGTGGGAGTGTGGGCTGAACCACCCAGGTGACCACAGAGGATGTCACTGCCCAGGCCTGTTTCAGGAGCTCCTCACACTCGGGCTGTGGCCTGCTCACGCCCACCTCCCTGCTTGGTGGCTTCCCCTGGTGGGACTGAACCCCTTGCCTCACTGGATCCTCATCTGGTGGCACCACTTCACAGCCAGCCAGGCACCATGCCCTCTGCCAAGCCTCCTGCACTTGGGGGCAGAGGCCCCTCTGCTGGCCGCCCACCTTGCCATCCTCGCTCAGTGTGACAGAGGCCATGGCCTCCGTGGCCTCCCCTGGCTCTGGGCTCCCGGAAGAATCCTGTCACTGGATGCAGGAGGGTCCCGCAGAGCCTGCCCAGGCCTGGTCCTCTGAGCACATGCTGAACTGGTGAGTGAAGGGAGCACCTGCCCGGCCACCTGCCCTCCACCAAGGCGCCGTGTGCCTCAGTCCCCCTGATGCCAGTTCCCTTGGGGTTCGATTTGCACGGTGCTCACATCACAGAGGACAAAAAGAAAGAAGATGCGGGGACGATGGCCTTGATGAGATATTCAGACTCCTGTCCGACGCAGGTGGAGGCTGACCCTGCCCTGACCCTGCCTTAGTAGGTGAGGTGCCCTCGGCAACGCCCCAGCCACCACGCCAGGGCAGGATCATCATCTCTCCTTGAACAGAGACCTGCCGCAAAGACGCAGAAGGAGGACATGCTGGCATCTCCCCAGAGAAAGACATGGCACCAGGGCTGGGCACACGGGTTAGGGGCACTGGCTGGGGTGGCCATGGCATGGCTGGGTTTCACAGCCAAGTCAAGCTCACACCCTCGTCCACGGCCAGAATGTTCTCCAGAGACAGCCTCCACACACAGGCAACTCCCCACTCTTCCAAACTGGGTGTCCAGTCTCCATGTCCCAAGCACGGCTGGGGACGTGACCTGGGCTTTCACCCAGCGGGCCTAGAGTGAGGGCTGGGCAGCCCAACTTCCAGGACCTGGAACCACCGCCCAGAGTCTCCATTCTGCTGTCTGAATGGACGCGCTTCACCTGGCTGGACTGGCTGGGCTGCCACGCGGAGCAATTTGTTACAACTGATGAGCACTCTAGGAGAAAAAGTCTGCACCTCTGCTCTTGTGATCGGCTGGTAGCCGTCCCCGCTTAGTGGAGGATTGGCAAGAACTGCAGTTGTCTTAATCCCAGGTGTGCTAAGAGGGAGAACCTTCTAGAGAACAGGCATTTAGGGAGGGCAACTGACCTGCTCTAAAATGAGAGGCACATGAGTGTCCTGGGGATAAGGACATTGGAGGAGGAGAGAGCCCTCAGGGAAGTGGAGGACAGAGAGGTTGCCACAGCACAAGTCCCAGCCAAGCCAAGGACCCGGCCCCGCCTCTCCAGCCCTCTAGGCACGGTCCTTCCCCAGCTGTCCATCAGCATCAGGGACCAGAAGTTTCATCTCAGCTCTCAGTGGGAGGCCCAGCTTATGTCCTGCTACCGAATATGGCCAAAGGGTTTCCTTCCCTTGTTTTTTCCTGACACAAGCAGCAGGGGTTTGTAAAGGAACAAATTGCAAAATGAAGCAAAAAATAAATTAGTCCCAAGTTAGTATCAGGACACAGCGATGTAAACCCTGGGGACATTTCATCAGATTCTGATCTTTACCCATGCACAGGGCTGCCCAGTGAGATGACCCAGAACAGAAGACACCTCGCAGATGGCCAGGCATGCTGCCCAGCGCTCACACAGCCAAGGAGCCTTTTCCAGAAAAACACTCGAATTACAAAAACAAAATCCAAATGGGAATCTTCATCTAGAGTGGGGAAAGAAACCACAACGCATCCCAAACTCTTTTAAAAAAAAATTAAATATCACAAACATCACAAAAGCCAGAAAATCATCCTAAGAATTGTTACCAACTGCCCACTTATATTGCCAAGTTGCTTTTTGTTCCTACATTTTTGGACTGAATTCTTGCCAATCACCTAGTCATATAAATCAAGTTTTATAGCATTACTTTCTCTACAAGGAAACATACAATGAGGATCTCGGCTGCAGCTTCACGGCTCATCCTTAAGTGTCTCCAGGTCTAGGGGGACAGGACTGTGCGTGCCTAGTGGCCCGGGAGCTCTGTGACTCTACCTTGGGTTGCCTGGAGGTTCCGGGGTCGGTCAGTGCCGCACATGCTGCAGGATCAGGTGATCTGGACAGAGAGAACGCGAATGTGGCCAGCTGGTGCTGCCACCTGGAAGGAGAGCTGAGGCACACCTGCCGATTGGGAGAACAGTTAATAAGGCCTAACCGAGGGTGGGGTGGCCACCCAGGGAGAAGCATGAGATCCAGTGGCCAGAGTAAGTGCTCCCAAGATGGTGCCTGACGGGCCTCAGCTCACGGTTGAGCAGGAGGAGCGGGCGGGAAGTTGAGAACACCCATGAACAAGAGCAGTGCGGGATGCTGGCCCGCACCTGTTACTTATGTTACGTACCCCAGGTAAGAGACGCAGGAATGAGACCTTCTCCAAGTGGGGCACCACGCAAGAGACCTGTGTCACTATATCTTCAAGGAACTAAGGTGAAGTGGTTCAAAATCAAAACTAAACATCTCACAGTGTTTCAGTGTCTGAAGGGCATGACCACTGTCCCACACCCATCCCAGCAGGCCCCAGAAGAGTTTGCAGATGCCCTTTCTAATTCTTACACCTTTGATGTTGAGAAGTGAATGCTCATCTCACAAGTTCACACACCCAGCGACAGGAAGAGTTCCCCGTGGATGACCTGGAACCCACCTTCTCCCCGGGGGCGATAGGGTGTGTTCACAGCAAGACAGAACCTCCGGCCCTGCACCATCAGATCAGGACACAGAGTGAGGAATCCCCGGGAGTCACACCCAACCTGGCACCGCTGACTCGAATTCACCGGAAAGTGATAGTGAGCCCATAACACCCCCACTGCACCACTACATGACCCCAACTCATCCCTGGCCAGATCCTGCCATGCTCACAAACACCACAGACCCTGGACAGGATGGGACACGCTCACCAGGTGTACGAGAGTGTATGATCCTGAACCGTGTTTCTGGGAACACCCTGGGCCTGGGAAGAGCCGGGGAAAGCCAGGAAGTGGGCCTCCCTGGTGTCATGGTGCACCCACCACCGGAAACGCAGGACTCTTACTTAGTATTTTCACATAGCTGATCCCCCTGTTGTGCAAAGTCCCTGCAGTGTGACTTCTGCAGAAGCCCAGGCTGCAAGGCACCCAGCCCCTCCCTGCAGTGGGCACTAGGCGGCCATCGTTCTTAGCTCCCTGTTTAAGTTGTATTCTGTGCGGGGTCCTCACACATCATTCTCTGTGAGCCTGCAATTGTCCTGGTGCCCAGCCATCACTGAGGTCCAAGATCTACTGGCCACCTAGCTACATCTTGTCACCCGTTCTTCTCCTCCACGTCCACAGTGCCCTGTGCCAACAGGACACCCATCACTTCCCCTGGCCACATGCAAGGCTCTAGAGAGACGCCCAAGTCCCAGGGCCACGTGGGGCAGGGGACAGAACACAGCTGGTCCACCCAGGTCTAGAGGGTCCTGGTCCAGGGGCAGACCTGATGGCAGTGCTTCTGGGACCAAGCCTCAGGACTGGGACTGCTGGGTCCAGTCATACAGGAAAACTAGAGTCTTGAGCCGTGCTTCCCATTTCCCTCTGGACACGTGCCAAACCACGTAGCAGCAGCTGCCCAGGAGGCCCTGGCTGCAAGTGGAAGCCAGGCGATGAACCCACAGAGCACCCACACACCCACCATCACCACAGCGCAGCTTGCGCCCACCCAGGAAGCACTCGGAATGCGACGCAGTGATGCGGTGATGGCAGGGAACTGTTACCAGAAGGTTCCTCTGCAGGAAGGATGGGGAGACGGAGGTGGAGTCCATGTGCTTCTAAACTGTTTCCATTTTGTTAAAGAGAATGCTTTCCGTTTTATAACTTAATTAGAAAGCATTTAGATGATTCAATCTCTGCAGAAACCTGCAGCCCAGGCTCTGGTTGCCTGGTGATTTATTGGATCAAACGCCCTCCTACGTGGAAGTTCAGGGCGGAGAGGCTTATTCTGGTTCACAGATTAAGGGCAGGGAGTCAACGCTGCGCTGAGTCCGGCATGCTCGATTTGCCACGCAGCTGCCAGGAGCGCTGCTTGTAAATCCAGCCGCAGCCCCCGCGGAGCCAAGTCCCCGAGGATCAGCTGCGCTCCCAGGGGTGCTCCAGCCCCATCACTGCAGCTGTGGTCCTCTTAGGACCCTGAGCAGGCCCTGCAGTCAGCTCACCACTCACCGCCTCCCACCAGCTGGCTCCAGGGAAGGACCCTGGCTAATGAGGTCAGTGGAGAGAAGGGCCCCAAGACAAACCGCTTCTAGGAGACTCTTGGGTTGGTCCCAAGCACGTGTGGACATTTCTGTCTTTAGGAAGTGCTTGCAGGCCTTGCTAGGTTCTGACGGGAAAACATTCCAACTGGTTAAATTGCTGAGTTTGGAGACCTGGCCTCACCAGAGGGCCAGCAACAGTGACTCCTGGGACTCTGCCACCTCACAGCCTGGGAGCAGTCAGAAGGCAGAGGCTGGCAGAGCACAGAGAGGGTACAGAGAGCCTCCCTTTGCTTGCCCACTGGCGCCACGCCCCTGCGGCCCTTGAGGCAGGTGGAACTCTGGGATCTCCTCATTCTCGGGAGGATGGGCAGCGTGGCTGCTGACCCAGACCCACTTTCCAGGTATGACCCTGCACTTTGGGGGCAGTGCATTTCAAGGGGATAGCTGGCCATCTCCAGCACAGCTCAGCTTGGACTGGGAGACGGGAAGGGACATGGCAAAGGATGGCCAGGGGCTGCCGTGACCACGGCACCTGCTGGTGGTCCACAGCTCCTCGGGTTCCTGGTCACCACACCTCAGGCACCTTTGCTGGGCTCCCGTAAGAGTCTAGCAGCCCCTGGAGTGTCCAGGAGGAGGGTTTGGGAACTGGCTAATGTTCTCTCAGCACACATCTTTGCTCTAAGAGGACAGGGTTTGTCTGTTGTGGAACGTGATTCTTGTAGAAGAGAATTAATTACAAGTCTGTTCCTAATTATAGTCATGTTAATTGGGACACTTGGCCCCCATGTGTGCCCGCCAGGAGTCGGTTCTAGTCAGTCGCAGGGATAAGTCGAGTGTCTGGCCACGTCTGTGCTGGGCGTGTAGCTGCTGAGGACGTCTCGGCCACCCGCTCCTCTCTATTAGGTTCCGTCCCTTTTGCTGTTATCTCCCCACCTCGTCTGCCACTGCCTTTGCTGTCCAGTGCCCAACAGAACCAGGCCTTTCACCCTGGGAGAGCCCGCTCCAGGCAGGGTGGGGGAGGGGGGATGCAGCATGGCCTCCGGGGTCAGCTCCTTCATGTCTAGAAAAGCCATCTCCACTGGAAACTGAGTGTGCTCTGGATCCAGGAAGGGAGGGCGGTGGCTGGGTCCAGGGAAGAGGGCGGACCGGGGCCAGACCCAATCCTGGCAGCGTCGAGAACCCTGGAAGGCCACGTGCTCTCAGCCTGCTCCTGCACAGTGGAAACTGGGGAACAATGGTTATTCACTGGCGAAGCCCCTGCTGGAGGAAGGGTGGGGCACAGGGCAGCTCGGATCCCTGGGAGGCACAGCCCTCCAAGCACAGGGAATGTGTGTCCAATAAAGCAATGAGAATAGGGATTGTTTTCTGGGGGACAGAAGACTCCCTTTAGGGAGAGCCCCCTTGGTAGGAGACTTCCCTCCGCCCCTTCCCAGCCTGGGCCCAGGCGAGTGAGTCGGAGACCAGCACTGTAGCTATGCAGGGGAGGTCCCCTGGCCCACGTGTCGGGGGCCGAGACACACAGCAGTGGGTGGGTCACCAAGGGGCCCTGTGCTATTCCCTGAGGTTTGTCAGTTTCCTGGGACTTTCAGAACAAATCACCACAAATTTGACATCTTAAAGTATCAAAAACTTTGGCTGGCAGTTCTGGGGCCTGGAGCCCTGACATCACAGAGCGGGCTGGGCAGCTGACCCTGGGCAGCTGTCCCTGGGCAGCTGTCCCTGGGCAGGCTCTGAGGAGGATGTTCCTTTCCTCTTACGGCCCTCAGTGGGCCCTGACCACATCACTCCAGTCTCCATCCCCCTTGGCCGAGGTCCCTCTCTGTGTCCCCTCCTCTCCTTACAAAGACCAAGACGATGGATTAATGGCCTGCCCTAAACTCAGGATGATTCCATCTCAGAATCCTTAACTATTACACCTGCAAAGACCATACTTCAAAATAAAGTGATAGTTGAGGTTTGGGGTTGACTGAATGGGGGCTCCATTCAGCCCAAGACACTGTGGAATGGATTCAGTTCAGAAGCTGCCACACAGTACAGTTCCTGCTTCCACCTCGGCTATCAGGAAGTCCGCACAAGAGATTGTTGGACAGTGGATACCTGGAGACATCTGATGTGCGACAGAGAATAAGGGTCCTCTCTGGGCGGAGGCTCACCCTGTCTGTTGTCCAGGATCTGAGCTCAGGCCTGTCTCTGGGTCTGACCCCCAGCCCCTGCTGCTCCTCTGGGCTGCTCCAAGGATCCAGTGGAGTAGACCAAGGGCCCATCTCACAAAGTCAAACCCATCCTCTCTCCTGATCTAATTTCATCGAGTCTGGTTTTATTACCTTTTGTGACTGATAAAGTGGCACCTTAAAAAGGGAAAGAAAATGTTAATCTTAGCAATTTATCCCTCATCCCAACACTTTTCTTTTGTGGAAAGCCACCTAATTAAAAAGTGAAGCAAAGGTCTCGTTGTGAATCACACTAGACACTTCTGGCCAATGGCTGTGTCCTTTCCTCTGAAATGTGAAGCTGTGAAATCTAACCAGGTTTCCAATTTCTCCTAATGTCAAAAAATGGCAATAAAACTAAAAAGTGAGAGCAAGCCAAGAGGAAGTGGGCTCTGGATGCAGCTTCTCTCCGGAAACCACATTAGATGAGAATTGTCCCCACACTGATTTCTCCACGGAATAGCCTCGCTCCAGCCTCTATCTCATGCCAGAAAACTCTTCAATGGCTCAACTTTTATTAAAGAAAATCCTCCTAAGTGACTCCCGCTAAGCCCTGTCAGAGCCCAGGTGGACGCACTTTCTGTGGCCTTCTCCACGTGTGTCCCCAGCCTGGGGCCACACGGCACTCTGATCCTACAGGCTCAGCGTCACAGAGAGCTTGTCCTTCCCAGGCGGCAGCCCACAGGAGGCGAGAGGCCTTGGGTGCCCCGGGGTGGAGCCGAGTCCAGGAGGTGGCTAGTGACAAGGCCAAGGACACAGCTTCCACCCCCAAACCACCTGAGGTCTCCACAGGGGTCTGCAGAGCCCTGGGGATCTGTGTGGAAAGCAGTGGAGGCCGCAGACACAGCCCTCGGGACTCCCCAGGCCTGAGAACCAGCCCGTGCTTCTGCACCTGAGTAAAAACCACCGTGGGAAATCAAAGGACGCCTGGGGGACACCTGAGCTGCCCACAGTGTGGCCACCGTCTAGAGCAGAACCCTCACAAGGCAGGCCTGAGGGGCACCAGGAGTGTCCGTCTGCAGACAGCCTCTCAGCCAGGAGGGGCTCCACTCAGTGAGACGCCAGGAGAGCCAGCCAGGAGGGGCCACACAGAGCCGGGGCTGGGGGTGAAGACGGGCTCAGCAGCCCTGAGGGCCTCTGAGGGCCCCAGTCCTGTGTTGACCGGGTTTTCCAGAGGATCAGAATCAACAGGAAGTATGATTATAAAAAGGGGATTTATCAGGTTGGCTTCCATGACCAGCAGTGGGACAGTCCACAATGGCCGTCTGCCAGCTGGAGCTGGAGAAACCAGTATCTGTGCAGTCCAAGAGGCTGAGCCCCAGAACAAGGGGGATCAAGGTGCTACCCTAGTCCAAGAGGAAGGCTTCTGGGGAATCGCTGGCAGAGTCCCCTTTGGAAGGGTGAAGAAGGGAGAGTCCAAATCCTCAAGGATCCCAGCAGGAACCAAGAACCCCTTCAGGAAGAATCCAGCTTGCACGTGCTGCTGCGTCCTTGTTCTTCCAACTTTATTCCACCCAAGCATCATCCTATTGGTCGGTGCTGCCCACACTTAGGGAGGGTCTCCATTTCAGCTGGCTCTCCCACATGCCAATCATTCCTAGACACACCCTCATTGAAACACCCAGAAGCCTCTTGATCATTGGCATCTCTTAATCCAATCAAGTTGACAATTCAAATTAGCCATTGCAAATCCCCAGGCCACCCAGGAAGGACAGAATCCATCTACAGGACACTAGCCCTCTGAGAAGCAACAAGCCTCAGAGAGAAGGGCAGATGCCAAGCAGGGAGCCACAGGAGAGCAGCTCACTGACAAGTCATTCATCTGGTAGGCACCCCCGAGGGCCACCCTGAGCCAGGCAGGGCTCAGGGGCAGGCACCTGCAGGAGGGCAGAAGCAGCACTCTGGCGAGGAGCAGCACAGCAAGAGGAGGGCACAGGGTCCCCTCGGAGCACAGGGGACAAGCACAGGGCACTCAGGAGCCCAGGGGCAAAGCTGAGCGCATGAGGGGAAGGGGCCAGAGGCAATCCCTTGGCAAGCCAGCCTCCTGGCTCAGGCCTGAGGTCACCATGAAGGGGTCAAGGCCGCTGGGCCCACCCCAGGGAAGATGAAGTGGTCCCTGTGGGTAAGTGAGCGCCTGCGGCAAGGGGGACAGGTGTCCTTTAAAACTCTCCCTCAAGTCTTCCAGGAAGTGTGCTCTAGCCCTACCTGTGACCATGGGATCCACTCAGGCTTCATGGAGAGGAGACGGTCGGCCACCACGGTGCAGCATGGAGGCCCTGCAGGACTGGCCCTGCACAGCACAGGGCAGGGGTCGAGTCCACTGAAAGCCCATGGCACAACAGCTCCATGTGAAGACAGGCACACCCTCAAGCTGGCCATGGGCCTCTGCCTGGACTTCATCTGGCACCAGCTGCCACCACCCTGTTATCCCCGGTTCTCACCAGGCGAGGAGCTGAGGCAGGTTTCAGAGCATCCATGGAGCAAACTCTTCAAATGGGAACAGCTCTCTCCACCAGCATGAAACATTGTGCACCCTCACCCTGCATCAGCCACACCTGACCCTCAGCCTGAGGGTGTCCACCTGGCCAACCAGAGCTCAGACTTCAAACTGGCCAGGCCCAGGAGCTGGGTCCTGCCTGAGCACCTCCCACTCCTGGCCATTTTGGAATGCCCAACGTCTAAGCTCCCCCTCAGCAATCTTTCACAGGGTGGCAGAATCCGAGGAAAGAAGACAGGATGTCTAACTTGAGCAGGAGTCCTGTCTGTGTCCAGCTCCAGGCAGGTGAGCTCAGGAAGAGCCCCTGCTGCAGTCAGGCCACCAAGTAGCACATCCAGGGACCCTAGGGACAAACCCAACCACAGATAGACCATCCCCAGCAGGGACCCTAAGACCACCCTGAAGGTGCTGAGAGGGCAGGACTGGACATAGTCAGTGTGAACCTCCCAAGTCTGCTCTGACCTCTTTTGATGCCCAATCCAAGGCCCTTTCCTCTATAAGAAATCCCCCCAAATCCAAATGCTCCTCCAAAAGGGGTTTTCTGATTATGTGACCTGGGAAAAGCTCACTCTCTTCCCAGCCACCATGGTACCTCTATCTGTCCCCTCTGGCTACATGACACAGTGCCTCAGAGGGACTGTGCAGCCTGCTGTCCCTCAGTTTGGCCAGGACACGTCCAGAGCTGGATGGAGCCCTGCATGCTGCACACCAGGGTTGTGTGATGCTGGAGACAGGCCCCTGCAGCCACCATGCCTTCCCAGTGTCACTCAGGGCTCACATCCTCGGGTCCCTGCTCACTGTCTGTCACAGGACAGAGCAGAGCTGATACATCTGGCGCCCAGCAATCTGCCCCTTGCCCACCTGACCCAGGGAGGAGAAAAGGTCATTGTCTTCCTTTCAGTGAAGCTTTAACAAACAACTGGGAATCTGGAAAGTTGGGAACACTTTCTTTCCATAGAAATGTGCACTAGGTTTACTGAGAACTCCTAGTTACCCTAAGGAGAAAGCGGACACTTGCATACTCTGATTATGATTTTAAATAGCTCTGTTTTGAAAGCATTAGGGAATCACCCTCACAACTTCAAAGAACAGACCTTGCAATGTGCACATGGAATGACTGGGGAAATCATCACTGCAATGTAAACGTTCCAGAGAAGTGAACTCATGGGTATGAAATATGCTGCCAGAGCCATTCCTGAGCCTGACAGCCTCCTCCAGCCACCCCTGGACTGCAGGGACAGGGCCTCCTGTCTTCCCACCACAGTGACACACAGTGTATCATAGCTGGGCAGTAACTACATTTTATAATTATTTAAGTAGTCACTAAAATAAGTAATAAAATAAACCATTTCGTAATTATCTAAATACATATAATTATTTAAATGATTTTAAGCTTATAGAAGTTTTTATGTTTCAAATATTAATTTCCAAATTTAGGCGCCTTCAAAAGGCCATCAGTTAATATATCAGAATTTTAATGATACAACACCCAAAATAGCAAGATGATAAATATACTTTCCACACACTTTTCTACTGCATCGTGATGCCACTGTAATTTCACAGGGCTGGTCCTTCCAAAGACGTGAGAATTAGAAACCTAGAGGACATTTTCCCAGTTTACAAAAAATGTATTTTCCTTGCGCAAGGAACACAAGTGAGATGCAGATCACCTGGGGGAAAAGAACACGCATGATGCGAAATTCCTCATCACACGGGATTCTCAAGCATCTGACCTCTTCCTTTCTCTCTTTTGTTATTATCACATGTCTAGAAGATCCAGCAGAGCCACTACTGTGCCCACTGCACAGATGAGGAGACTAATGAGGGCACAACCACCCTGACGTGCAGCTAGGCAGGTAGTGGCAGCCCACAGACCACACCGGCCACCCCTGGCACCTCCTCCCACACACCGCCCATGCCCCAGCCATCACATCACACTCCTCAATTTAGTTCCCACTGGAACTAAGCCAGCTTTGGCTGTACCCTGCCTCCAGAGCACCCCCAGCAGGGGGACTCCCTAAGGACCAGGCCAACATAAGGGGGAAGAGGGCCAGAACTGCCTGAGGCAGCTCCCCTGGTGAGCACTGGGCCTCTCCGTGTCATGTGGGCAGCCTTGCTGGGTCATTGAAGCCTCCAGACTGTGCAGGATGGACACTGAGGGGGATGGCTGGTGGTGCAGGGCCGCAGGGTCCACCCGCAGCCCCCGGCAGGCCCTGAGGTTCAGCCCCCCTGCCCCCTCCAACCCCACATCCTCCTCCTGCTGGCTGACTACTCCATCAGCCCAGTTACACACAGATTGTGCCTATCAGTAATAAATTATATCTGAGTCGATAACTCATTTTCCAAAAATTAATTTGAAGGCGACAACACACAGCCTCCCCTGTAAACCTAGCAGGCCTTGCAATCCACCCAACCGGAGGTCTTATTTCACGTCCTCACTATTTTCTCATTTTCCTCCAGTAAAGATTTACAATTTCCATGAGGTGCTGCCGTGCACTTTAATGTTTTAATCAAAATAAAACGTCTAAAGACGCTGTTCAGTCTTCCCTTCCGCCTCAACCCCACAAAGCCCTCTGAACTACGCAGCAGCGCCGCCTGTGGCCTGCACTTCTGCAGTCAGCAGTGAAGGTGGACAGGTGCCCCTGGCACTCTGGGGGAGGGGGCAGGCAGGGCTGCAGGACCCTGTCCTCCCTGCAGGAGGCGCCTCAGCTTCCACCCACAAGTGGAGGACAGAGGCCATCCTGGAGGGGGCCTGGGCCTTGCTGGGTCCTCAGGACGAGCACATGGACCCAGCACGAGATGAGATGCCTCAGATCAGGACGTGGGGGGTGAGCCTTGTCACCCTGTGGCCAGCGTGTGGCCAGTCACCGTTCTGCCTTACCCTGCACATCGCCCAGGGGTGCGGGGGCTTCCCAAACCCCGTCCCTGTGTTCTGAAATAAGGCTGGGCAGGAACTAGATTTGCTAGGACTCCTGTTTTCTAAGTTGTCACTGAAGCAGTGTCCCCTGTGCAGGGACACCGTCACTCACATCCTACAGTGAGCTAATGGACAGCAGGGCCAGCCAAGGGGAAGGTGGGCAGTGCCCGAGGCATTGTCAGGCAAAGGGCTGGCACCGTCAGCACCCAGACAGGAGAGACTGGGTGGCACAGAGGCCTGAGGACGGGCTCCCCCAGGAGTGTCAGAGAGCAGTGGCCACCTGCCAGCAGCCCCCGCCACATGTCCTGCAGCCAGCAGCATCCACTGCTCTGATAGGAACAGAGTGTGAAAGATGAAATTGACCTGGAAAATGCCCAAGTGCCCAATCAACAGAAATCTCCACAGCACGATCCCTGTGTAAGATCCTCTTTCCTGTTGCTGAGGATACATTTGACCATCTTTAGTTATTTATTTATTTTCCAGGTTATGAGGCAACGAAAATAATAAAATGAGGCAAGCCTCAGGTTTTGCTCAAATACATTTGTAGACACTCTTTCCCTCTGTGGGAGCCAGGGACAGGTCTTCAGAGAGCCACCTCTCTGCCCTCTAGCTGTGTGGCCTCAGGAGAGAGGCACAAACTCTCTGTGCTCCAGCTTCTCCATGCAAGAGGGAATGACAAAGTACCTCACAGTCCTCCCCCACAGGGCTGCAAGAACAGCAGATGAATCCCATACCCACAGTGTCGCTCTCCTGACCTTGGTCTGAGAATACCAGATGGAAAATTCCGGAAGTAAACAATTCAAGATTTCAAGTGCACATGGCACCAAGTGGCATGATGAGATCCTGAGCCGTCCTACCTGGGACGTGTATCATCCCTTCATCCAGGACACGTAGCCACCTGCTCCCTGGTCACTCGGCAGCAATTCTGGGTATCAAATCCATTGTGAGGTACCACAGGGCTCGTGTTCAAGTGGCCCTCGTTTTACTTAATAGTGGCCCTGAGTGCAAGAGCAGCGATGTTGGCAAATCCGAGGTGCCAGGGAGAAGCCGTGATGTGCTTCCCTGAGTGAGAAGGTGAAAGTTCTCAACTTGAAAAGAAAGAGTTGCCTGCTGGGGTGGCCAAGATTGATAGCCACGACGAGTCTTCTATCATAAAGTTCTGAAGAAGGAAAAAGACATCCGCGTTAGTTTTACTGCTGCGCCTTGAACTGCAGCAGTCACGGCCACGGTGCGTAAGTGCTTAGAGAAGACGGTAGAGGCGTGAAATGTGTAGGTAGAAGACAGCAGGAGACGTGGCTTAAAGGGTGAAACGGGCAGTGCCAGAGGCACGGAGCCGGGCAGGACTTCAGCAATGGTGTCCCGCAAGCCCTGTGTCCCCCTACGTCGTCACAGGAAGGGTGAGCACAGGGTGGGATGTTAGGGGACATATTCACCGAGCCTTCACTACAGAGTATGGTCATAATTATTCTATTTCATTATTGGTTCTCGTTGTCAATCTATCGCTAGCTCTAATTTATGAACTAAATACTGCCATGGACATGCATGTGTAGGGAGAACAATGTGGGGGCTCTGGTACTAACTCAGGTAGCAGGGGATCTTGAAATGCATCCCCGGGGAAGAGAGATGCTGCAGTCCATTTTGTGCTGCTATGACAGAATAAATGAGGCTGGGGACTCTGCCTTTTCAGGTTTATCAGAACACATTCTGGGAGGCTGCTGAGCATGGTGCCAGCATCTGCCTGGCCTGGTGTGGGTACCCTGGAGGGCATCAGAGTAGTGGGAGCACATACAAGATGGTGGGAGGTGCTGGGGAGGACTCCAGGCAGGTGCCAGGCTCCCTTATAGCAACTTCCTGTGGAAACCAGCCTGGTCCTGCAAGAACTAGATTGATCTGTTCTGCGGGTGATGTCCCATGACCTGGCTGCTTCCCAATAGCCCGCGATTAAAGGCTCCTCCACCTCCACATTGCTACCCTGGGGACCGAGCTCTGACACACTGACCTCTGGGATGTCCAAACCATAACAAGGGGGAACTGTGCAGAGCCCCACCTAACCGGAGCCCTCCTACCGCTGTTCCTGTTATCTCATGGTATTACTCAGAAGACAATAAATACATGGGAAACCTAAATTTTTGGTGTGCTTTAGTCAGCTTGTCCACTGCTGTAACTATGATACCTGATGAGAACAATTTTAAAGGATGAAAGTTTATTTTAGGGTTCACAGTTTCGGAGGTGTCAGTCCATAGACAGCTGCCCCAATCCTCGGGGCTTGAGGTGAGGCTGAACATCACGACAGAAGAGTGTGGTGGAGGGAAGAGTTCAGGACATCACACCGGGAAGCAGAGAGGGACGGCCTGCTCAACAAGGACAAAAGGTACACCCCAAAGGCACGCCCCCAGGGACCCGCCTCCTCCAGCCACGCCTTACCTGCCTGCCCGCCCCACTCAGCTAATCCCATCAGAGGATTAATCCGCTTATTAAGTTAAGGCTTTCATGATCCAATCATTCTCTAGACCTTCTTCGATGTCTCACACATGAGCTTTTGGGGGGCATCTCACATCTAAACCATAACTGGGGGGTGGGGAGGACCATTTAGAATCACAATTGGCTCAGAGTGAACTCTGTTTCCAGACTGAAAGCTTACAGTAGCCCCTGCTAACATCTGCTGGCCGAGGTAAACTCTTGGTTTCATGCTCAGTCCAGGGAAGTTCAGGGGTACAAAGTGCCGAGACCCTGTGCCTCGAGTATGCAGAGTGCTCCCCACCCTAAGCCCCAAGGAGGGTAAGAAAGGCCACTCACACCCTGGGGGCAGGTGCGGGAAGCCACCTTGTGCAAAAGTGTGTGGCTAAGGTGGAGTGGCCTGTCTGGTCACGCCCCTCCTCAGTGGGATCACCCTGACTCTGACTCAGACAAGAGGCAAGAAGGAGCTGCCCGTTGGCTTCAGCCTCAGGCACAGTATATTCTGCACCACTGCCACAAAAGGTCTTAAGGTCCCTTCCAGGTCCAATCCCTTGGCCTAAATTTAAGATGATCTCAAATGATTGTTGGGAAACTTCATCCATCTAAACCACAGGCATGACGGGAGACGGATTCATCTAGCCCACCAGCACGTGGGAGACTTCCTCCAGACCTGAACTCTAGGCTTCATGTATAATTAAACGTCCTTCCAAAGTGGAATGCAAATAAGAGAGGAGTCTCCAGGTGATTTGACAAGTCCACCCAGCTAGTGCCTTGTGGTCAAGGATTCCTCCTGAAAGTGCCCCTCTAGTTTTCCACGTATGAGTCTATTGCTAAGATTCTTAATTACACTGGAGAATGCCAAGTTAGGATGATTTATGGGTGACTAACAAATCTAGCTCATGGGGGGTGCAAGTGAGAAGCCACAGATGCAACTAGACGGGTGTTTACAACAGAGGGAGGCAGACAGGGCCTGGGAAGTGGAGAAGTGGCAGCGGGTGCCAGCCAGCCCCCAGGACATGTGTGGTAGGGGAGCGAGGGCACCCTGCCTGGGCCGCCCCTGGAGCACGTCCTGGGATCTGGAGACCTCACTCATCAGCTTAAGTGCCCCTCCTGCCTCTGCAAGGCAGGCAGCCAAGAAACTGCTCCCTAGTCAGCCTCATCAGGCTGCATCAACAAGGAGGGCGCAGAGGCCGGCCACAAGGGGCCAAGGGCTGGCCAAAGCCCCCTCTAAATGAGACCCCCTCCTGGGGCCAGACTGGCAACCAGGGGGAAGCTGGCTCCCCCAAGCCTCAGGCCTGGGCACCAGGGAGATGCACAGGGCAGGGGGAAGAGAAGCCCAGACACTGTGGAACCCACACTGCACCCAACCTCTAACGAACTCAGGAGGGCTGGATGTCCAGGAGCTCACTTACTGGGAATTTCTACAGAAATTCGAACAGAGAAAGCGGATATAATGGGAACAATATTTCATGTTGCAAAATTATTCTTCATGAGGACCAGATATGTGTAACCCCCCTAAGGTATTTACACATGGTTCTCTTCTTCAAATTCTTCATAAAGTATCAGTGGGCAGCTACACTCTCAGGGCTCCAGAGCCTCACAGCCTTAGTTCAGCTTCCAGCCCCTGGGCAGGGCATCTGGGCACCTGGGCGGCTGGGCCTCAGGTTCCCGCTATGCGGGGGGGATGACAGTGTGGTCAGCAGGGCTGTGGTGCGTCTGATGAGTTCATCTGGGCAGGGCGCCTGCATTGGCCTCTGGCTCCAGGTGAGCCTTGAGCCAACGCGGTTCCAGGACCCCCACCTCCTAATGTCCGGGTGTCTGCTGAAGGAACCCTACATGAAGGAGCAGAGGACACACCCGTGTGAGGATTCACTGCCACACAGCGTTGGGCTGGCGGTCAGCGCCGGAAGGAAACAAGACCCCGCCCCAGAGGAGGTCAGGGCTTGGCCGGGAGGATGTGTTTCCCCAGGTCCTGAGCAGGTGCTCGCAGCATCACCGTCCTGCAGCAAGGACAGCTCGGACGCCCAGGGCCAGTCCATTCCCCAGGCAGCATGGCCCTCCCTGTGCAAGGGTGGGGACAGGCTGGCCATGTCAAACAAGCTCAGGGACTTTGCTGACTGCAGAACCGGGCACCGTCACTGTCCCTGTTCACAGAGCTGCAGCCTTGGCTGCCGTGGTCAACAGCGCAGCCCAAGTCCCCTCTTCTCCTGCACACAGGAGATGTTAGGCCCCAGGCACAGGTTAGACTGGACCAGGTGGGCAGCCGGAGGGGCCACACATGCTTATGGGCTTGTGGCTGGCCATCTCACTCCTTCACAGAATGCGGTGGGAGCTGGTGTCACAGGGAGTCCCACAGTGTCTGCCTTCTGCCCTCCGTCAGCAGGGTCCCTCCTGGGGCCGGAACACCTCTCAGGAATCGAGAGCCTCCCGTGTGCTTTGTGAGGAAGGCTCATCCTCCTTGTTTAAGCCTCTGTCTCTAAGTAACCAAGTCTGGTGGGAGGCAGCCCCTGTGCACACACATATCTCCCACAGCTTCCCGCTCAGCAAGGGCCAAATGCTGGTTTGGAGGGGTGGGGGGCTTCAGTTCAGCTCAGAGGACGGTTTCCAACTTTGATGATGTTTGAAGGTGGAGCTGGTACCAGGGAGGCAGGTGGAATCCACTCAGTGAGGACAAGCTCACAGATGGCCAGCTGGACCAGTCAGTGCTGGATCAGCAAGCCTACTGACCATGTGCCAGGAAGAGACAGTTAACAGCAAGAGCCAGCAAGTACAAGCTGATACTTAATCAATTTATTTAATTTATTTAACAAGCACATTTAACGCTTACCCGGGCCAAGGCCTCCTCTATGGCCTTCGTGAGAACCGCCCTCCTGAATTTCCACAGTCCTCCCCATGAGCACGGATACTGCCCCACTTACAGCCAGAAAAGCCGGGGCTCAAAGCTGGCACCAGCAGCTTGCCCAAGGTCACAGGTAAGGGGAGCAGCCAGGCGGCCAGACCAAGACCTGGGCTGACCTTTCCCAGCTCTGGCAGGGCCCATGCAGGGCTCCTTGATTTAAAAACATCTCTGGTCCTGACCTGCCATCGATTTCTCACCATTGAAAACCTCCAGACTGTAAGTTATTGAAGGCCCTTTCCAACCCTGCACACCTGTGATGTCCACGCTACACCAACAGCACCCCACAGGAGCCGGAAATGAACAGCTAATCAGAGAGAAGCCGTTTCAAGGCAAATGTAGCATTTTAAATTGGGAACTCACCACTAGACAAACACATCAACTGCGGAGAGAAAATTACCTTAAAACATACACTTAAAGATGAATGGAAACGTTTGATTAAAATTGAATAAAAATAACTGGTGAAAGACTAATTCTCTGTGGGGCTCCGTGTTCGTTGGCAGCAGCAACGGATCTGACCAGTGAGAGCACGTCAGTGCTGGAGGGGCAAAGCCTAGGCTGAGGGGACAGCCACCTGAAGGAGTGAGAGGGGAGACTCAGGCTCTGAGGGTGCCTGGTGCAGCCCGGGAGGGTGCTCAGCCACAGCCAGGCTGTCGGGAAGCCGAGATCCGTAATGACAGGGACAAAGGCTGTCCTGGGCCAAGGGTCCACTAGGACCCCTGATGGATGAAAAACTGGGAAAGTGCCCAAGAAGAGGACAAATTAATTGTATTGTAGGGAAGCATGAAAGCACTGTCCACGGGGAACTTATGTGACCAAGGACAGCAGCCACCAAATGTGATGCCACAGTGGCCCATTCACTACTTGTGCAGGAGCAGGAATTGGAGGTCACATTCTGCCCTCCACCAGGAGCCCTCTCAGGCAGGAGGAGCAGACAGACAGCCCTGTCTCACAGCAGCCGGGAAGTCCCTAGCTGGTGTCAGGAGCATGTTGGTTCTTGCTTACTCTGACCTCCTTCAACAGGGGAACTGGGAAACAGTCCCCCAGGGCACACAAAGCCCTGGGACTGGTGGTCAAGGCAGAAGGGTGTCCAGGCCGTGAACCTGAAGAAAAGCTCCAGACAGGGCGGTCACCTGGGCCTGCACCAGAACGGAGCCTGGCAGCCATTGGCTGTGAGTCCTGCACTTTCTCTGGTCCTAGAAGGACCATGAACTGAGCCTGCAGCCCTGCTGAGGTATCAGCCTGTTCCAGCCGCCAAGAGAAGCAGCCAGTGGAAAGGTGTCTTCACCCAAACCTGCCGGGTCCCTGATCTGCACACGGCACCCCTCAGTGGCACAGGGTCCAGAGGGGTTACCTGGTGGGAACTTGCTCTGTAGAAGTCTTCAGAATGCACCACTGTACCTGGGGCCAAGTCTCCTAGTTGGCAGACTCCTCCTTCCCTCCCTCCCTCCCTCCCTCCTGCCTTCCTTTCTTTTATGAAATGATGTCCCTCCCTTTTTCTTGAATTCTGCCCTAATGGGTTTTGACTGACAGGCATGAGACAATAGGGTGGAGGAGATTGGGCAAACTGGGTCTCAGGGAGCCGTGGGCAGTGCTCTGAGGCAGTCCACTGATATGCACCGTCTGCTGTCGCAATCCCTGCCCCTGAGGCCTTCAGTTTGGATGATGGTGGTTTGCCTCTTCCCGGGGTTGAGAATCTGGGGAGAAAAGTGGCCAAAGGCCTGCTCTGGAAATGAGGTAGCCCTGTCCATCTCTTCCCCATACGCCACAGAGAAGGAGATGGTACCTTCTCAGAGCTGGAGACGGGATTTTTCTGTTATTTTGGAAGCTTTTTTCCTTATTTGGCCCCCACGTCAGAGGCAGCTAGATCTGGCAAAAGTGGGAGCTCACCTGGCCCCAGGAGAAGAGGTCAGATCACGAGGAACCTTCTGGGCTGAGCTGACCAGCCTGGGGAAGGAGAGTTCTGTCAAGTCCAAAATGCACGGGGTGGCCCTCTGGGCTGGGCTCTGGCCGGCTCAGGCTTCCTGGGTGCCCACTTCCCTTGAGGTCCACTCACAGGGAGCCATGACCCAGCCAGCCCCGGCTCCTCTGGGTCCTGTATCTCTTTCCGGTTGCAGCCTGGAGCAGGCTGATGCTGAGCCCCTGAACCCGTCAGGGCCACCACACCTGTGCTGATTCCCAAAAGGGACCCACTGGTTTACCTACTGTGTTTATTTAAGGCAACCGCAAACTGCTCTGTGAGTGGAGATGCGGCCAGGCTGGCCACGAGCAACCTGGCTAAGCCCAGAAGCTGGCCCGAAGCGTCCAGCACCTCTGACCTGGGGCTGCTCACCCCTCAGTGGGCAGGTGGATGGGTGGGAGGCAGAGAGGCCAGAGACAGCACCTGCCCATACAGGTGAGAGGGGAGGCCAAGGAGACAGGAAGGAGTGGCCCCAGCCAAAGACCTTGATGCCATGAACTGAGCCACGGGGTCACCTCACAGGGAAGCAACTGGGTTTCCTGCCATGCCCCCACCTCACACTTGATGGGCAGACCAGGGGGATCCTCAGTCAGGTGCCCTCTCTGTCCTGAGGCCAGGGTGGGCCACTGGCCAGGGCTGAGTGATGGCCACCACGAATCCCTGCACCGCTGTGACTCATCTTCCACCCCCACACAGCGTCCTCCTCTCTGATGCCCAATCTGATCACCACTCCTGCGGGCCCCTTGGAACCATCCACAGCGGCAGTGACCACCAGCTACGGTCCACCTCTGGGCAGTAAACACACATGTGTGCAACAGGACCTCGTGGAGCTGGGGACTGAACCCAGGGCACTTCGCCACGTAGCTGCCCCCTGGACTTTTCCGTTTTTGAGACAGAGTCTTGCCAAGTTACTGAGGCTGCCTTCAACCTTGTGATCCTCCTGCCTCAGCCTCCCTAGTCACCAGGGTTCCAGGCATGTGCTACTGCACCAGCATATAGGAGCTTTGTTAGGAGCACCCCCATCAGAAACCCTGGGGCAGGGAAACCTTCCCCGGGGAGTTGGGAAATGGGGACGAGGGTCAGCAAGGAGGCAGCTGTAGGCCTGAGCAAGCACAGTGAGTGCACGGTGGCTTGTCATGGTGCTCAGGGGTGGAGCCAAGCACTGCGTTGATGAGCTCAAGGAGCCAACAAGCAGGGGCTGAGAGGCCGTGGGATGCTGAGAGGAGGCCAGACCCCTCCGCGGGCCAGGCCTCCTGTGGTGGCCCCCCCCCCCCCTGCATTTTCTCTC
>NW_026000206.1:11723640-11769460 GCF_001458135.2 Marmota marmota marmota
TGGGGGCCCCCCCCCCCCGCTGCATTTTCTCTCAACTTCTCACCCCAGCCCAGCCCTGCTCCCCACCAGGGACCTGGCTAGATTCCACCAGGCTGTGTGGCACATCACTGGGAGTAACCCTGTGGCGTAACCTGGGAGACATGACCTGCTGAGATACTGGCAAAATGGACATCCCCAGCAACACAGGCTGCTCCTCCACGCCCTCAGCTGCCTTCTCGCAGCCCTAGCTCCTCTGCACAGGGCACTGAAGGCCAAGGGCACGAGAAGGCCAAGGGCACAGTCTCAGGGCCCACACAGCCTTCATCTCAGTCCTGAATCTGCCACCTGGAATCCCCAACCTCGCGTCTGTTCCCCACCCCGGGTGCAGACCTTCCTGCTGCAGAGCCACCTGTGCTCTTCCCAGCACCTGTCAGGAGACCAGGCGGGTAGGTGGAACCAAAGCTGCACAGTACGTGGCTGGCACTCTCTTGGGGGTGGCTCTGCAGCACTCTAGCTGTCCTGTCTCTCCTGGACCTTTGAGAACCAACCAGAAGGTCCTGATCAGAAGCCTCTGCCTGCAGTCGGGTGGCACAGAACAAGCAGCAGGGCCCTTCCGAGTGAGCATCTCCACTCTGCAGACGCCGGAAAGCTGACCCAAATATCCTGAGCACTGCTGACCCTGGAGCTCAGTCAGGTTCAGAGCTGCTCCTTTCCTGACCTGTGTCCAGGCAACAGGTGAGGCCCTGGTTTCCCAAGGAGAAGTGGTGAGTTCAGAGTGGTTCTCTCTCCTGGCTGAGATCCAAACGTCTCACCTAATTCTCTAGAATTTGCAGCCCACTCCATTCTCATTGTCTGAGTTTAGAGAGAGAATACATGCTGAGTTCCCAATCCCTGAATTTTAGACATGATTTGAGCAGAATGCAGCTAAAATATTTATCAAAGAAATGATCGCCTTTTCAGAGGTGAATTTCATTGGTAATGCCAACTGTACATTTATGTGGCTTTAATTTATAAAGATTCCCAAAGGATACATTTCCTGCTAATTTTTAAAATTTAACCATGGTTCCTCTTTTGTGCTAAACGAGGCTAGTCATGTATGTGCAGAGATTGTTCTCATCCTAACAAAAACGCACAGGTTGAGCCTGCCACAGAGACTGGGTGACGACACCAAAGAGAACAGATTCTCTCATCAGTTTGCTACTGAAACTGCCAGGAGGGCGCCCTGAGGTCTGGGCGGGAAGGCTGGAGGGGCAGTGGAGAAGGACCCCTCGGGTGATGGCCAGGGCCCTGCAGATTGGAAGACAGCATGGAATCACAGACAGGGCCTCCGAACTGTGGCCGGGATCCAAGTGGGGCATCACCTTGCACCAAAGGGAACACACCTCTCAGCCACCAGGCCTGTGTCTCGAGTCACTCTGGTCATTGGGGCTCACCAAACACAGATGGGAGCTCTTCCCAGGACAACTGCATCCCAGGGGGTCCCCCAGGCTTCCACTCAGGGCTTGGACGGCCCCTGGACACATGGAAACCAAAGGCAGGCCTTTGGATTAGCTCCTCCTGGGCCTCTGATCCTACAGGGAGAGGCAGAGTCCTGCACCCCTGCTTGAATGTCATGTGCGGCATAGAATCCATACAGTGCAGGTGTCCCAGTGAAGTCCCCTCAACCTCCAGGTAGCAGATGAGGCACACCATGGTCAGATCCTTTTTAATTTCCCTTATTTCCCGTAGTTCACAGAGCTTTAAATTCCCACTTCTCCAGAAAGCATGGAGGGACAGTCAACCTCTCATGTGGGTTAGTCCACATCCGGCCTTCTATGTGAGATGGCCTACACGTTCCAGGCCATTCAGACGCACGTTGCTGTGGCGTGCCAGCGCGAGCGTGGCCAACAAACCATCCATCAAGAGATGGATGCAGACACAAGCATCGCACATGCCCCAAGTATGACAGATGCTTCGAAATCACCCACAGAAGATGCTCGGTGAGGCTGCGATGGCTGCATGCCGGACCAGCTGACCAGGCCATTCGTGTACGAACCAGGGCTGCTGCGACGGGCCTGATCTGAAAGATGGGTCAGCAGCCGAACAATACTGAGCCTCCTCAGAAAGGAGGCGCCTTCCCTGGGACTCATAGAGGCCACCTCAGGTTGCTGAGAGCTCTTGGAGGACACAGGACCCCCAAGGGGAAAGGAGAGTGTCCTGGGTGTCCAGACTCCTCCTTGGCTAGAAGACGTGCACAGAGGCTCCTGACAGACAGGAGTCTCCTTGGGAGTTGGTGGCATGGCCTGGCTGTCTGGGGTCCCGCTCAGGACAGCTCCCTGCTCCTGCAGCCACGGATATGGTCATTAATGTGGGCATGGCCCCTGCTGTCCTCCTGGCACTGACATGTTGGCTTAGAGGGTGGAGCGGGACCCTCTGGAGGAGGTCATGAGAGAAGTCTAGAAGCCGGGTTTTCAGCCCTGGCAAGAGGATTGCTCCACCCTCCAAATCAGCACACAGGACGGCATATGGTTCCTGGTGAGGACAGCCCCCCAGACCCCCCACGCTGCAGCGTCCCTGCTTGTTGGTGACAGCCCAGCCCCTGCCCTCAGCCCCCTGACCACAGGGACAGATTTGACCACCCTCTGAGCCCACCAGGAGGGTAGGCACCCCAGAGGCTGCAGGTCTGGGTGAGCAGAGATCTAACACAGACCTGGGGCCTGGGAATGTCCTCGGAGCCGGGGGACGCCCCATGTCCAAGAGCCAAGGAGCCTCACTGCTAAGTTAAGGCCTCAGCTATGTCTGGATCCCGGCAGGAACCAGGGGCTCTCCCGCCCTGCTCAGTGCACAGGGGAGACCCCCACAGGCACCCAGGGGAGGCCGAGTCCTGCCTGCCCTGCCCTGCCCTGCCCTTGCCCCAGTCTCCAGCCCAGGGGCTTCCTCAGGCCATATCTTGCCCCAGGAAGGCAAAGCGGCAGGCTCTCTGATTTGGTCAGGCGTTTCTTTAGGTCCACCCTCCCATTCTACTAGTTGGAATATGGATATAAACATATCCCAATATTTTATACCTAAAAGTCTGACAGGTACAACCACAAAGCAAAACAAAGCCCAAGTGTATAGGTGTGCACACGCCAACACACCTGCACTATGACTCACACCCACCCACACACGCACACGCACACACACAGTGTGAGCACACCAGCGGCCAGCTGCTTCTCCATCAACTTTCCTTCTTCCAGAGAACATTCCTGAAACCTCTGATCTGCTTCCAGTCAGCCCTGCCGTGAACTCCCACAGCCCAGGTACAGAGGCCATCAGCTGGGGCCCCCCTCCGGCCTCCCAGGCCTCCGTGTGATCCTCTGCATGCTCCCCAGTGGGCAGCACAGCATCCCTCATGCTAGGCGCTGCTCCCTGCCCACAGCCAAGGAGTGGGTCCCCACACACTGCCACACTCAGGGCAGCAACTTGGCCAGTTGCTGACCTCGACAACTTTGAGAAGGGAGGAAGGCCATTTCCTGCCAGCCGTTCCCCGCAGAGCTATCTGAGGCCTGCAGAGCTCCTGGCCCAGCTCCCTCCATGCTCACAGAGACCACCCTGCCCCCGAGTCTCCTGGAGGTCTCCCAGGAAAACCGTGGGGGAAAACACCAACTGAGGAAGTGGCAGTGGCAACCCCTTCCTGCCCTCGTTATGCCCCTGAGCACCAGGAACTCTGGGCAGGCGTGGAACAGGCATTACTGCTGGAGACGACCGTGGGTGACGCTAGTGAGCACCCTCTTGTTTCCTTGCTGTGCACCAAGCACTAACCTGGGCACTTCTGCTTATTGACACCAGGGACATGTCAGCTTGGGTGCAGAGTTCTGAGATGGCCCAGGCCCTGTCCTCGGCCTAGAGACCCAGGATTCCACCTGACTCCGGGCTTGGCCTTCCTTCCAGGTCAGGCATTACTTTAGCTCATTGGAGCTCGAGGATGGAGCAGAGAGACAGCGCCTGTGCCTGCTCAAGTCTCCTCGGTGAAGACCGCACGCCGCGGAGCACGAGAAAGTCCTCCAACACACAGCCGAGCAGCTCCAGCCAGGCAGCTCACGGGCACACAGAGCCACAGCAGGATCACCGATGAGGCCCGGGAGCATCAGGATACAGGGCAATCACGTCCAGTTTGCAAGCACATCATTCTATCCATGAGCAGAGAGGGAGGCATCCGAGGTATCCCTCGTCTTCCAAAAACAATGGCTTCCAGGACACCAGTCAGTCCTGAGCCCGAGCTCTGCGCTGCCTTCCCGACACCCGTGTCTGTCTTGGTTCCAGATGGAGGATGCATGTTAGATGATTTCAAGACTCACCACTGAATGCTGATGAGCAAAGCCACAGGCGGAAGGGAACCCCACCTCCCAGCTATACAGCCACCCTCCCCTCGAAGGGCCCGAGGATGGGCTGTGTGGGGCGCAGGGGAAAGGGACATCAGCACAGCCCATGTGACCTGGCTAGCTTCAGGATGCTGGTACATGCCATCCATCTCACGAGCATGTTCCAAAATCAGTGATTTGTTTGAAATCTTTGTCTTCTTTGCAGTACTGGGGATGGAGCCCAGGGCCCACCATTAAGCTACATCCTCCGTCCTTTATTTATTTTATCTTGAGACAGGATCTGCCAAGCTTTATATCATCTTAACGAGACGCAGGGATTTGAAGAATGCATCTCGGAGCAGCACACCGGGACCCAGGCATCAGTTTCCTTGAAGCCTAACTTTCCCAATAATTCTTCACTCAGGACTCTAGCCTGTGTCTGAGGCAGGTGACCACCTTCCAGAATCCTGCAGAATCCAAAAAATGACCGGGCTTTTAGGTTTTCCTTCAGAACCATAAACATCAGAATCACAGCCATGGAAATCAACAGTAGAAGTGGGTTTCCACTCTGCAGAGAAGCGAAGCATGCTCTTATTAGGCAGACAACTAAAGGAAGTAGAAATAATCAATAGAACAGCTGGTGTGAAAGGGAGAAAAATACATCCCACAAATTCAATTTCAAGGCATTCAAGGTAAATTAGCCACATGGTAAATACAGGTAATCAAAAATAATTATAGTTTAGAAGTTTAAAAGCCCAGGCAACAAAACTAGGCTCATTTTGAACAAAAAGGTGTCCTGTCTCACTGGGACAGATGGACAGGTAAAGCCCTGCATTTCCACGTGTGGAAACTCAGAGGAACTGGAGGGACCTTCAAAATGGAAACACAGAAGCCAAACCGAAGCAGAGCGTGGGTGCTCCTGTGCCTGGTGGCCCTGTCAGCTCTGGGTCCTGCTGCCCGGGACCAGGAAGGATAGCCCTCCAGTGCCCACCTGGCCACCTGGCTCAGTCCCTGCTGCTGGCCTCCTCACAACAGCAAGGTCACACACTGGCCTGGCCCTCTGCCTCACAGGCTCAGGAGAGAAAAATGCCCTATCCAGGGTCCAGTTCTCCAGATCTTTCCAGGAGTTGGCTACTGGCTGCAGGAAGAAGACCTTTTGACGTGGCATGTTCTGACATAGTTGGAAGTGACAAGGGTCTATCTAAGCCCAACCCAGAGACTGACCCCAGGGCAACTCCCAGCTCTGTCCCTATCCGTGGGTAGTCCTTGGAGAGGTGGACCCTTGGGCCAGCAAACTGGAAGAGCAGAGGACACTAGGAAGGCCATGAGTTGGACGGAGTGGGCTGCACAGTGACCTCTGGATAGGACTGGTTCCATCCAGCCAGGACACTCCCCGTTGCCGGGACTTGAGTATGAAAGCAACCACCAGCCTCAGCCCAGCCCACAGCCAGGACAAGCCTGAGACAGTGGCACTGCCAGGGCGGTCCCTCTGACCCAGAGGGGAGAGTCGGATCCATGCCCTCTTGCACCCGTGGCTTCCCCTTGGACTGTCCTATGAGCTCGCCAGCCAGCAGACCACCGAAGCGCTTGACTCACCCTGCCTGTCCCTCTTGCCTGGCCATGATTGACCAAACACATAAACGAGCTACAGATGTGAGCAAACAGGCCACATTTTGATTGTTACAAAAAGATTACTGTCACATTCATCAAAACATTGATTGCTGATGAATAATGTTCTTTTCTCATTTTTCAGACAGAAAAGGAAAACTCTTCTCATGGTCTCCTGTCTTAATTTTAATTTGAGCCTGGTTCTCTTTGGGGCTAATGATCTGGCACAGTCTGGAAGCATCAGTAGAGGCCCCTGTGGCTTGGTGACCTTCAGGCTGGCCGTCCAGGCCCCTCCTGCCTCCCTGCACCTGATCGGGTCTCCTCTCCTGCGTCAGGCCACCATCTGCTCACCCCTCCCATCCTTTCTTTCCTCATGGCATCCCGGCAGGACCACAGGGGCCATCTACACAGGCCTCAGAGTCCAGCAAGGCAGCTGTGTGCCCGCGAGAATCAGCTGCTCATTTAACCTCCACTGCGGGCTCACACTGGGGCCACACGTGGCCAGCATGACATTGTTCAAAGACGAAGCCTTTGGCACTACTTCTCCCTGCAGAGTTTCATTCCCATTTCTTAGTTCTGAGTGGATGGCCGGGGAGGAAGGTGGGTGCCTTTGCATACCATGTCAAGGTCTTAAAGAAGCACGCATCTTGGCCTCCATGCCCTGGACACCAAGGTTTATGTTCCCACCACAAGCCAGTTGCTGATGGCCAGGCGAGCACCATAGAATGAGCTGGCCAACAGCAACCCAGCAGTAAGGGCCGAAGCCATGGAAGGCTCAGAAGGCAGAGCTCAAAGGCCAGCCACCGGCGACTCTTGACTGCAGGAGTAAATGAGATCCCCAAACAAACAGCCAAGAAGTGCGGGCAGCTCTGCAGGTGAAGGAGGAGCAGAGCGAGTCTGACCAAGGTGGCTCTGCCCGCTGCAGCTGCCCTTCCTCCCGCCACATCTCAGGGGGACAGGGCAGCAGCTGTCACTGCCTTCCTCAGGGCTGAAACCCACGGTTCCTCTGAGTGGACAGGTGGCAGTGGTCTGGGTAGTCCACGAACTCAACTTTCAGCAGGAGAACCCAGAGCCAACATTCCCCACGTCAAAGGCCGCGCTGGATGGCGCATCTGTGTCACACGGTGCCTCCATTCCCAAGGACCTTCTGTCCAGCAGTGGCCACCTGGATGAGCATTTGTGTCCATGGTGCTCTGGCCCTCACCAGTCACCGCAGGGAGAGGGGCTTAGTAAGTCAGTGATTTGCCTGTTTTCCTTGGATCCTGTCTGACCAGCGCCCCAGGGAGCAGCTGCCCGGCCTGTGTCCAAGAAGCAGCTTCCCTCGGACAGCATGACCTGCCCTGGTTCTCAGCACACACGGGGGCTGGGGTCTCTCTAGATGACAGGTAGCTGGGCATTGTGGCCCAGCTCTCAGACCCCTGGACTTGGCTAGATTTCTGCAAACATTCCTTCATCTGAGGGACGTGGAGCTGTTCTGTCCCCCTTTTCTTAAGAATGACACATAATCCAAGAATGAACTAGTAGAAGCATCATGGTCCACGGGCAAGGGGGTCAGCCATGGCAGGGAGCCCAGGATGTTGAAGAGGATCCCTCAGGTGGCCCTGGCTTCTGTTGAGGCCCTAAATCATCACACACAGAACTCCCCAGGCCTAGCAGGGCTCACTTTTAGAAATGCACCAACAAAGTAGCTTTCTAAGGCAATTTCAGCAATGACCACATGACTGAACCTGGGACACTGACCTCAGGGAGGGCAGGCATAGACCCCTCTAGAAACAAGGACCCCCAGGGAAGTGGCTCTTCTTGGCTGGTGGGAGAGGAGAGGCAGACACTTTCAGGAAAGCCACCTCCCTAAGAGGGAGAAGGGCTGCACTCTGGGCTCCTACAGGACAGGCGTGCCCTCTGCAGTGATGAATCCAGCACCAGCATCCATAGGTGAGCAATAAGGAATCCTAATGGCTCAAAATTTTGGAACACTCTGGTGCACTTTAACAGAATGAGGTCGATTTCTAGGCGATTACAGGGAAGATGTTCCCACAACAGTTAAGTTTAAGAAATCAGCCTGTAGAAGAGCATTTATAGCATGACCCTTGTGGAGGTGAGCCAGGCAGACAGACCTGCACACGCTGGGCAGACAGCAGGCCAGGTCTCCACACTGGCACGGTTAGAGGTGGTCAGCTGGAGTGCCTTGCGTGGGGTTTCCTGCTCTGTACGGACCTTATAAAAGGAAATGCATTCCCCTGTTTGTCTAACAGAGCACAAATATCCCTAGGAACAATAAACTCTACAGTAAGTGTAACAGGATGGTGGTGCAAAGTAGGCCCCTCGGTGGGAGAGGGCACCACCGCAGCTAACGAGGTTCACGTGGCAACTGTGCCAGCAGCAGTCACATAAAATTGTCAGTTAAAACGCCAAACGTCAGGCAGGATCCTGGTGTCTCCCTAGGACACACCCCCCACCGTCATCATGTCATCCCTGCAGGGGATGCTGGGCCTCCATAGGACCCCGTTTCTCAGTCTGTGCCTATCATCTGATAAATTCAACTATAAAACCCCTCAATGCTCTCAGTAAATTAGTTACAATTGCCAGTTTTTCAAACAAATTAATTAAAAGTCACTTGGTTATCAGCTTCAGAAATCAGCCCCAAAGCCGTGCACAGCGGAGCACACCTGTAATCCCAGCGGTTCAGGAGGCCAAGTCAGGAGGATCACAAGTTCAAGGCCAGCCTCAGCCACTCAGTGACCCTTGTTAAAATAAAACATAAAAAGGACTGAGTGTGGCTTACTAGTTAGTGCCCCTGGCTTCAATCCCCAGGACCAGGTCAGGTAGGGAAGGAAACAAAAAGAAAGAAAGATGAGCCTCAAAGTGGCAGCAGACCAGAGGATGCGCCCATGTCGGCATCTGTCTTAGTCGGGTTTTATGCTGCTGTGACTAAAAGATTGGCCAGAACAACTGTAGAGGAGGAAGCTGATTTGTGGGCTCACGTTTTCAGAGGTCTCAACCCATAAACAGCTGCTCCATTCCTCAGGGCTCAGGGTGGGGCAGAACATTCTGGTGGAAGACTGTGGCAGAGGGAAGCAGGCTCCACCCACCAGATACAAATATGTACCCAAAGCCACGCCCCAGTGCCCACCCCTCCAGCCACACCCCCGCCTCAGTTTCCACTCAGCGAGTCCCACAGGGATCAGCTCACTGGCTGGATTAAGGCTCTCAAAACCGTCATTTCGGCTACACCTTCTTGCGTTGTCCCACACGTGAGCTTCTCCGAGTCAGCCTCCCAGGCCACGGGCCACCCGTCGCCCCTGCTCCAGAGTTGTCCTGGAGGTAGAGTCCCCATCCCGTCTCTGCGCCCTGCAGCACGGGCCTCCTGCTGGACCTGTGCGGGTCCCCTCGGCACCTATTCAGTGACAATGCCCCGGTGAGTAGGGGCCCTGGGTCCTTCATCAGCCCTCGCCCTTCTCGGAGCACAACGTCGACTATCAGGAGGGGGAGCTGAGGGCAGGTGACTGCCACCTCCTCTGCTCCCTCTCCAAAGTCTCACTGGCTCCTCAGCCTTTGCACCGACCATGCCCCCTCTGCAACGCTCTTTCCCCAGAGCCACACAGAGAACCTCTCCTAGCCGTGCCTGGGGGTCATCTGCTGGTGGGCCTGCCCTGCCCTGCCCAGCACAGCCCTAGCTCCCACATCTTGTCTTGGGACCACTCAGCAGAATGCTGGGCCCTCCCGCTCACCGTAGAGCTCACCCCACACACCCCCAGGCACTGGGTGTGTGCTCTTTTACTGGGGTGCAGCCCCCAGGCACAGAGGTCTTACTGCATTTCTCAAGTGTTTCCAAATTCCAAAAACCATTCCTCACACTTAGTCAGGGTTAATGAGTATTCATTGAAGTGAGTGAACGCATAAACCAATGAAGATAAATTCGGGCATCTACTTGTTTAATAATCGAGTTTCATTGAAACTGATTATGTAAAATTGCAGATGGATCATTTCCGGGACACACATAAAATTCCATCATTTATGTAGAACCCTAAATGAGTTCCAATGACCCCAAGACCAAGAAGCTTCCCAGGTGTCCTGTGGTGGTCTGTAGTCCACGAGGAAGTGCTTGTCAGAGTTAGGACTGTGCTGGGCACAGCCAGGGGCAGTGTGGCCAGCCCCCACATCCAGCACAAGGCAGGGGCAGTAAATATCGCGGAGCAAACAGAGGTATAAAACTGTGGCCGTGTCACACCTGACCAGGCCCAGGGCTGAGCGGGCCGGGCTCACCCAGACAGTCTGCAGAGAGAGCAGAAGGCGGAGGGTAGCTGCTCACTCCCCCAACTCCCCATGGCTTGCAGCAAACACACTGAGGGGGGCAGCTTCATGGACTTACTCTGAGAAGTGACGGGAAGAGACACCAGGCAGGCGGGGCTGCCCTCGTCACCATTTACAGTGGCTTGGAGAGCCCACTGTGAGTGCCAGAGAAGTAGCCAGGGTCAGCCAGGCAAACTGCTTCTCTCCTAGCCATCTGCAGGCAGAGGGGGCTGCCACCCGTGCACCTGGTGGTCTGCAAGCCCCATCCCCCCTGGTGACCCCTGGGCTGTGCTGCTGCTCCCTCTCCAAGGCTCCTGGTTTAGACACCATTGGTGGCAGAGGTGGCTCTTGGGTGACTCTCCCACTCCACTGTCCTACTTCAGAGTGCCCAGATCCTAGCATGGTGCAACAAATCACCTTATTTTTCTCAGAATATTGCTTTGTTTTAAAAAAATAAGGTAATCACCTGCGAAGTCAGGGCCTGCGTGGATCCTTCCCACTCAGGCTTTGTCTCTCAGGGTCCGTTTCCCATCCCAGGCCAGGCACTTGCCCTACTGGGACCCCTGAGGTCTGTGTGCCATCTCATTAAGGAATCCACAGCTGATTGCTAGAAATGGTATCAGGACACATTTCGGCAGGAGACAGGAAGCTTCCTCCAAAGAAGGGCTGGAGGAAAGGCGGCCCTCAGAGGGCAGCAGGGTCCCAGCAGGGTCTCCAGGCCCTGCACAAGCCCCCCCAGGAACCAGCTGCCTGCGGTCGGTCCTCGCACAGGACCCAGGATGTGGTGGTGCAGGAGGCCAGGCCAGTCAGCAGGGAGGGTTCACTTCACACATGAGCGTCACGAAGCCCAGGAGACGCAGAGGCTTCATGCCCACCCATCGGGAGCTCCTCCTTGTTCGCGACCCCTGTTAGGCACCCGTGTCCCCTGACTCTGGGACGCAGAAAGCCCACTGGTGCAAGTGCGGACAGCTGCATGCTGCAGACAGGCCCTCGTAGCGGTGCCCAGGTGGCCAAGGCTCTTGCCATCATGTTGCTGAAGCTCTGACTCAGCACCACAGCGTCTGGAAGCCTCTCTCCACAGGCAGCGCAGGGAGACGGCATGCTGAGTGGAGTCGGAGCCGTTACTTTGATCACTAGAGTGTTCCCTGCAAAGTGTGGCCACAGGCTGACGTCTCCACTCAGGGGTGAGCAGGACGGCTTCTCTCGCCCCACTGCCTGCCACACTCTGAAACTCTGAGCCAAAGCCCCCAGGTCCATGCAGACCCTTCCTCTGCTGCAGACCCAGAGGTTGCCCTTCCCAGAAGATCTGCTGAGCAGGCTGCTGGTGTCCGGGAGCCGGGCTGTGGCCACAGTCAGACAAGCCTGGGACAGGACCCTGCTCTCCCCCCTGAAGCAAAAGGAATTGTGCAGTTTCCTTTCTGGAATATAATTCCATACCTTCACTTGGATGCAGCCTCAGTCAGCTATTAAAAAATAAATAAACAACAGCCTGTAAATTGTTTGCTGATACGGAACCAAAGATATGCAGACAGAAAAGAGGCGGCTGTGGAAGGCATTCATAGTGATGCCCAGAATGAAAATGAGAATGAAATGTCAACACAGAGCTTATCTCCTAAAAATAAAGGCATGTAGAAAAAGGAATATGCTCCCTTGTTATCTGCCTATTTATTTATTAACGCTAAAGAAAGCTTTTTGCAGATTTTGACAAGTGGTCAAATAATGGAAGCAAGCTTGGCAATGATCAGATGTCTTTCACAAACCCCAGCTCAGCACTCCAGAGTGGAGCTCCTGGGGCTGTCAGACGTGTCAGCCGCTCAGAGGCCCTCATGCTGAAGAGGAAGGGTGAGGAGGGTCAGCAGAGCCGGGCAGCACAGGGGTTTTTATGGAGTTGACCTTAAGGGCCTCAGACCCAGCGCACCAGGCAGGAACTGCTCCTGGGCTGCAGAATCCTGCCGCTTGGCTTTCTGCCCGGCTCCCGCGTAGAGAGAACCGGGTCTTCTCCCCAGTTTTCAGATGCACCACCGGCCTGTGGTCAGAGCCAAGACCCTCCCAGGCCCCTCCTGACCCTGGAATGGGGTGGGGTGTCTTCTTAAAGCATCCCGAATACAGAGTGAGCTATCTCTACCCAGGACACACCACGTGGTGTCAGGAAGTGGGGTGGCTGGAGCTGGGGAAAGAGCCTTGCCCCACAGCACTCTGGTCACTATGACGGGTCACACCCTAGCCATGGACATCAGGCCCTGGGAGTCCAGCAGCAGCCTGTCATCCCCGTCATTAATTCTGTGCAGAATCACATGGCTGCATTCCAGAAACACATCCTGTGCAGGATGCGTTCCTCCTCAGGCCCGGCTTGGTGTGGGCCATGGAGCAGGCACTGGGGCCGAGTGTCAGAGCCCAGGCAATACGAGCAGAGACCGCGGCCCTCTGTGCAGGAGGAGCTCGGTTGTCTGCTGAGGCGTCCCAACCCCAGGACGCCCCATCCATTCGCCTATGGAACACACTGGTGGAGCTGGTTGTGTCCTGTCTGCCCCCCTCGCTCCTAGAGAGCGGGGACTTTTCATAACTTGGCAACATCAGGCACCTGGCACAGGCGCTGGCATGAGCAGCCCTGGCAGAATGTGCTGAGGGAATGACCCCGTGAGTCGGAGAGCGTCCTCGCGCCCCCTCCCAGGCCCTAGTGCCCCTGCCCAGCACACCCACCCACCAGGCTCACGGCTCCCAGGGAGACTGGTCTCACATTTGGGGACCTTTCATGGTCACAAAGGAGGTGGAGTGCTGCCCGACCCTCTGTGGCCCCTCCAGAGGCAGAAGGACCCAGAGGTGAAGAGGGGTGAGGGGAGGGCATCTGAGCCGAGGACAGGAGTCCAGAGGCCTCTAGGAGGCGAGGATCAGAGGGAGCCAGCAATGACAGAGAACTGCTGCCCAGGTCACTCCCAGGGGCACATGGGCATCGGGGGCCTCGGACTAAGCTGAGAGGCCTGGCCATGGCTTTGCCAAGCAGAGGAGGCCCACCCACACCGAGCCTTCCCAGCCTAGAGCAAGCAGACGAGGCCCCAGGGCTACCAGGGGGACTGGCAGCAAGAGGGCGGGAGAGCCAGGTGCCAAGGGAGGTGAGGGCCGGGCCAAGGGGTGGAAACCAGAGAGCGCCGGCGGGACGGGAAGACCACACCCAGGAGCCCCAGCACCTGCCCGAGACACAGCACACACCACAGGGGCGGCTGGTTTTCAAACCCAATAGAGTTGGAAAAGAAAGTATCCAGACGTGGGCAAAGGCCAAAGAGGCGAAGGGACGAGGAGGGACAATCCATGGTGCCTGAGCCTGGATGGGACCCAGGATAGAGACACCTGTGAGGGGAGGTGCACAGAAAGTGGACTCTATGTTAGACTGCACCATGTGATCTGGCCTGTGACGGGCAGTGTGACAGGAGGTGGAATAAAGACACACATACAACAGGTGTTAACTCTGTGGGCACGAATGACAGCAGAGAACTCCCCAGAGGCAAGAAGATCATGAATCTTTAGATTGAAAATGACCACAGTTTCCCACTGAATTAATATATTTTTAAATAGTCTCAATATCCTTATAAAATCACTGAAAACCAAAGGTAAAAAGATACCATCTCACTCCATTTTCATTACCATAATAAAATACCTGAAGCAGGCTACTTCATACACACAAAAAGACATTTATTTAGTTCGCCCTTCTGGGATTCAAGGGCATGGTTCTGGCATCAGCCTGGCCTCTATGAGGGACCTGTGAAGGGGGCATCATGCAGCAGGAGTTCATGTCACAGGGGGAGCTCAGGTGACAAAGCCTTACTCAGCCTTAGGACAACTTGCTCTAGTGCGACCAGCCCAGGGTCCCACAAGAATGACCTCCAGCCTTTGCGGGCGTCCCCCCATGGCCAAGGACCTCCCTCCAGGTCCACCTAAAGGTTCCACATGGGCATCGCCTCCCAGCCTGAGGACAGCACAGGAGCCTCTGGGGACAACTCAAACCACATCCAAGCCACAGCAGGAACCGTCCCCAGGGCACAGCCACAAAGGGGGACCTAGAGGCACCTACAATGTAACGAACGCAAGTGAGACTTCTTTCAAGTTTGGATTTTAGAAGATGGAGCAATTCCTTTTAATTTTTGAAAAAACAAAATTCAAGTTAATATTTTCCAACCTGACATTCTGTCAATCGAGTTTGAAGGCAAAGCCGGGATTTTAAACATCAAAGGATCAGAAATACCTTTTGTCACTATTTTAGGACACATTGGCCAAATGAGGTTTTGACCCAGTAAAGGAGAAGTTCGTGAGATGGTGGGCCCAGGCCAGTGGAGCAGGGCAGGAAGGTCCATGCAGCAGCCCTCAAAGTTGGGGGCAAGGCGTGGGGAGGGGTCCCAAAAGGGAAGAGGGGCCACAGCCGGAGGCAGGGGCAGAGCTGGGAACAGACCTGACAGTGCAGAAGGGGCAGTGTGTCAGTCAGCGTTTTGCTGCTGTGACTAACAGACTCCATTCCTCAGGGATCGAGGTGAGGCAGAACATCATGGCAGAAGAATGGTAGAGGGAAGCAGAGAGACTCCACTCACCTGTTACAAATATATACCCCAAAGCCATGCCCCAATGCCCCCTCCTCCAGTCACACACTACCTGCCTCAGTTTCCACTCAATTAATACCATCAGGTGATTAATTCACTTATTATGTTAAGACTCTCATAATCCAGTCACTTCTCCTCCAAACCTTCTTCCATTGTCTCACACGTGAGCTCGTGGGGACACCTCACATCCAAACCATAACAGGCATCGAGACGGCAGGCCCAGCGCCCCAGGATCCCACCATCAAAGTCCGTCTCCAGCCCAACAAGGGCCGCTGAGACCTGGCAAAGAGATGTGTGCAGGCGTCTGTGCGGCTGGCCCAGAACCCACCCCCGTGGGTGTCAGTGAGCAGCGCCGGCTCCCCCTTCCAGCCCCAGACTCAGTCTGTGAACAAACCACTGTCTGCTGGGTCCCTGGGGCAGCCTCCAGTCACCAACACCCTCCAGACAGGAAGCACAGTGTGACCCCGAGGGCGGGAGGGCAGAGCAGCTGCCCGCAAGATCACGAGGACAGGGGCTCAGCAGAGAGGGCATCCGCGGGGGACCTCGATGGAGGAGCAGTGAGAGGTCTGAGTCACGGTCACTTTGTGTGTCACTTAAAGGACTTTGGTTTTAAATGTCTAGATTCAATAAAGTGCCACCAGGAAGCCGTGAGCTGAATGTGGAGGATGGGGCTCTGGTATGGGCCTCCTCCCACCCTGGCCTAGGCGTGAGCCGCGGACCTGCCCCGACCCACTGAACGGTCACCACGTCGCCGCGTGCAGGTGGGACCCCCGCTCTTGCTGCTCCAGAACCACCCCCAGCCCCACGTGAGAAAATGGTCGTGGTGAGACACAGGGGCCAGGGGACAGCCTGGGAATGTGCCACCCCAGAGCAGTGTCCCCAGGCAAAGGGGAGCTTCCAGCAAGAGGTGCAGGGACACAGCAGAGACCACAGAGGAGCACCCAGCCAGGCCTGGCTCCAAGTGCTGAGCCCAGGTCACTGCACGGCAGCCCTCTTACACCACGGCGTTAAGTGACGCAAACGTCCCTGAAGCCTTCTCTGCAGCCCAGGCAAGAGGCACGCGCTAGAAAATGCAGGGAGACCTTGGCAACTGAAATGGAGGTGAGAAAGCCCAGTCCAGGGAAGCAGACCCACGTGAGGTGCTGCTGGGACAATTAGCAATGACCCCTGGGGCAACACCAAAGATAGAAATCAACCCCATCACCCAGGGATCTAGGAAGAGGTTCCAGGGAAATCCTGAGACTGTCTCCCGCCTCCTGTGGCTGCCTATGAGACGATGCAAGAAGAAAGAGTTGTCCCACTTTCAGGCAGACTTGAGAGGGGTTAAGACTGACTGGGTGAGGAGAAGAAAATATTTTTAATTCCCAATGTCCCTGTCTTAGTGCATTTTCCATTGCTATAACAAAATATCTGAGACTGGGAACTTTATTTTAAAAAGGTTTGTTGAGGTCACCAAGTTGGACTGAAGGCTGTTTGGACTCTGAGTCCAAACACTATGGTCCAGGCTCTCACAGTGGCCACCTGGCTGCATCACATCATGGAGGATGGCATCGTGGTGTGGGGCTGAGAGAGGAAGAGTTCATGTGGTGACCCAGGAGGCCAGAGGGTGGGGTGGAGTAGGCCTCACAACCCTCCGGTGAGACCTGGAGGTCGGAACTGCGTCAGTCCTGAGGGCAGCGTCCCCACTGACCCAGGTGCCTGCCCTGGGCTGCACGGCTCAGAGGTTCCTCCACCTGCCACACACCACCAGAGGACCAGGCCTCCGACAGAGACCCCGCAGGCACCCCAAGGCAAACGCTGCTGCTGTGGGCTGGGGCCTGGGCCGAGGTCCCCGAGGAGTGGTGCTGTGGTTCCACCTCCAGGAAACAGGTGGCGTCCAGGAGGCCCTACCGCTGGAGACAGTGCTTTGGAGACTCTCTCAGGTGCGACCCCACAGAAACCCAGCCCTGTAACTGCTCTATATCCAAAAGAGGCAGGTCTCACACATGCACTTGAATCTAATGCATGAAAACACACGACAGCTTTGAACCTGGCTCAGGACCCCCACCCGATCCCAGGCCACACTGCTGACCCATGAAAGTGAGTCACACAAACAGCCACTACTGGGCCACTACTTTAAGCCCCTCTGGCTTGGGACAGCTTAGTATTCAGCAGGAGCTGACTAACTGTGTAACTCTCCTGTTACGCAGTGGTAGAGTAATGCGATCTTCGTCTTCTGCAGGTCGACAGCTGGTGTTGAAAGCTGAGAATCGAGAAGTGAAGATTCAACGATGGGAAAGCCTGTGCCCAATACAGCCTGGCGGCTCCGACCGAGGGCTGCTCTGGAAGGTGTCCCCAGGAGCACTCTCCCTCAGTCTTCTGTCCTTGGGGACTGAGCCAGAGAACACCACGCAGCTGAGACTCCCTCCCACCTGTCACCGTCCTGGGGGCTCAGGGAACTTGTCCAGGGGACAGGAGGTGAAGCTGCAGGTGCACCCTAGGGTGGGCTCTCGAGGCGGGGCTTCTGGGGGTGCAAGGCCAGCACCCTGGCAGCCTGTAGAGGTGGGTGGGTGCTCTGGTGGAGTGGCTACAAGAACCCCCTCCCTCTGTGCCCAGACTGGTCCAGGGCTGACCAAGGGTCAGGGAAGACACTGGGGGGAGGCTTCCAGCAGCTGGTGGCCACTAAGCTCATGGAGCAGTGAGAGTGCTTTCCCTCCGAGGAGTGGGTCACCTGTGTGGACGAAGGGTGCAGCTGCCCCAGCCCGGGGCCTGGAGCCTCGATGCCACCCTGCAGACACTGGGCAGGCCCACTCCTGTGTCCCAGGGGGCAGCATGCTGTCCTGCCCCCAGGGCTGTGGGGAGCAGGAGAAGATGACAACCACAGGAAGAGGCAGGTGCTCAGGGGTCCCAGGTGGGGGTCAGTGGCACAGGAGGAAGAGGCCCCCTCAGAGCAGTGGCCTTTACAAGGCCAGGTGAGACCCCAGGAAGGAGACTGCAGATGGGAGCATCCCTGTCAATCATGCCGTTTCTGTAAAAATGAGCCTGACTTGAGGGACGTCCCCCTGTGAGAGGACACAGGATTTCTTGGCCGTGATGAAGCCTGCCAGGGCCTGAGCCCCCTGAGGTCTCACTGGCATCAATGCACCAGCGCACGGAACAGGACCCGTGACTGCCCATGGGCTGGAGGAAGAGACGGCAAAACGCAATTAAAGAGTCAGATGAGGGCAGGCCACTGGAGCGACATCCATCACAGCCCTGGTCCAGTAGGAGGCCGCCCAGCTCAGCCACCATGGAATTCTTCAAGTTTGTCTATGATTAGTTATTTTCAGGGATAACAGCCAACATTAGTGCTTATTAACAGGTTACAAATAATAAACTAAAACCAAAACAAAACCCAGGAGATTGAAGGTGTGTCAGCATGCTGAGGGTGCAGCCACTGTGCCTGGACTTATGTCCCCTCTCCCTGAAGTCCTCTCCCTAAGCTCACAGCTCGGGCTCCAGGCCCTTCCAGGCAGCTGCCCGGAGGGAGGCCAGGCTGCTCTGCAGGGAACCTCTAGCTCCGAGCCTGAGGTGGGCTCCAGGCCAGGTTCAAAATTCACTCCCCACAGGGAGCCTCCAGGTTCTCAGCTGGCAGCAGGCATGCGGGGCCCCTGAGCAAATGTGGGGAATGTGGGCTCAGGGAGGCAGGGCCAAGGGGCTACAGGAGGCCAGACAGGCTGCAGGAGGCCTTCTCCAGGGTCATGCCGCAGACAGGCAGGTGGCAGGCTCTAGCTGACACTCACGGAAGCCTTGTCCCATGAGCTCTCCTTCCAGAACATGCAGAGGATGTGAAGCATGAGGAAGACGCAGCACAGGGGTGAGGGGCAGGGCCAGGACAGGCCAGGGCGCAGCCCAAGCCTGGGGCGTCTGGAATGATGGATGATTTCAGTGCACAGGGCTGGCCCCAGAGAACCCAGGTCAGAGCAAAATGGTGGATGCAGGAAGGCGTAGGCCCCAGGGACGCAGGAGACACTGAGCATGAAGAGGGAGGTGGCAGGAACCCTGGAGCGGTCTGCTGGACCCAGGGACAAAGGGCAGAAGGTCAGCAGACCAGAGATCACAGGGTGGGGCTGCACAGTATAGCAGGCAGCTGGCCGTGGAGAGGACGGGCAGAGCCAGGCTGGGGAACCCCGGGGACTTGTACCAGCTGGAGAGGGGAGGACCGGAGAGCAGAGGGGACGTCAAGGGGACGTGAACACATCCCCATTCTGCACTGCACAGTAACCGTTGTGCATCGGTCATCTCCAAGTTCTGCTTGTTCTCTCTCACCAGCATCAGATTTCAAAATGTGTGTCTGTGAGTCAGTGTCACCTGCCAGGCACAGCGGAGCTTCTCCCTTAAACCACTCGGGCAGTTACAGGATGATGCTTGGACCCCCCCAGGCCCCTGCTGGCCAGGGCCTGGGACACGCAGATGTAAAAAAGGCTTGGGCCCCGGCAGAGGTCACCACTTGTTAAGAAGGAAAAGGTGTGACGGAAATGATGAAAAGAACTGTGAACGAATAAAGTCATGAACACGTCCTAAGAGGGACTTAGAACAGGTGGCTTCCCTGCTACTGCCCACCCAGGTGGCAGCTGGTCCCTGGCTGCTTTCCACCCCGCCCCCACATCTGACACCAGAGCTACCTGTCCATCCCCACCTGCCATCTCTCCCACCAGGCTGAAGCCACACCTGTAACCACGCACACCCACATCCACGCACACCTGCATCCACGCACACCCACAACCATGCACACCCACATCCATGCACACCCACAACCATGCACACCCTCAACCACACACACCCTCAACCACACACACCCGCATCCATGCACACCCACAACCATGCACACCCACATCCAAGCACACCCTCAACCATGCACACCCTCAACCATTCACACCAGCATCCACGCACACCCTCATCCACGCACACCCTCAACCTAGCACACCTGCATCCATGCACAGCCTCATCCACACACACACCTACATCCATGCACACCTGCCCATAGCCTGGTAGACACGTCCTTGAACACATTTGCATGATCGAGCTCTCAAGAGAACCAAAGAGCATGAGTCTGGGTAGAACGCCTTCTCCTGACCCCACTAGTCTTTACAATGACCAACAAGGATGGGGGCGTCGTGTCAGGGCTCACGCCAAAGCGCGTATTGATGAGAGTGAGGCTGTTCTCCTGGGAAACATCTAGCTGAGGGACCTGCCCCAACTCGCCCAACTCCTCTTTCCCAGTGATGGAGCTCTGCCAAGAGGCCCTCTGGCCACATCCTGGACGGCCCAACAGGGACAGCTCAGGGAGGGCAGGTGGGAGAGTGAGCTCCTGGCTCTGCACCCAGGGCCCTGAATGCCCCTCATGCCTGATGGAAGAGGCATAGGTGGACCCTTCTAGCATCTATTGTGCAGGGAGCAGGGGAGCTACTGAGTGTCATGCAGTGGTTGCAGCACCCCAATTGCTCAAGTAATGCTCCTGCAGAGGCACCCCAATTAATGCTCCAACAGCAGAACCCCAAGTAATGCTTCTGCAGAGGCACCCCAAGTAATGATCCAACAGCAGCACCCCAAGTAATGCTCCTGCAGAGGTACCCCAAGTAATGCTCCAACAGCAGCACCCCAAGTAATGCTTCTGCAGAGGCACCCCAAGTAATGATCCAACAGCAGCACCCCAAGTAATGCTCCTGCAGAGGTACCCCAAGTAATGCTCCAACAGCAGCACCCCAAGTAATGCTTCTGCAGAGGCACCCCAAGTAATGATCCAACAGCAGCACCCCAAGTAATGCTCCTGCAGAGGCATCCCAAGTAATGCTCGTACAGAGGCACCCCAAGTAATGATCCAACAGTGGCACCCCAAGTACTGCTCCTGCAGTACCCCAAGTAATGATCCTGCAGAGACATCCCAAGTAATGCTCCTACAGAGGCACCCCAAGTAATGCTCCTGCAGCACCCCAAGTAATGCTCCTGCAGAGGCACCCCAAGTAATGCTCCTACAGAGGCACCCCAAGTAATGATCCAACAGTGGCACCCCAAGTACTGCTCCTGCAGCACCCCAAGTAATGCTCCTGTAGCACCCCAAGTAATGCTCCTGCAGAGGCACCCCAAGTAATGCTCCTACAGAGGCACCCCAAGTAATGATCCAACAGTGGCACCCCAAGTACTGCTCCTGCAGCACCCCAAGTAATGCTCCTGTAGCACCCCAAGTAATGCTCCTGCAGAGGCACCCCAAGTAATGCTCCTGCAGCACCCCAAGCGAACAGTTCAGCAGTAGCACCACAAGTGAATGCTCTGTCCTTGCTGCAGGTGGAGGAGGGGCAGGGAGGACAGTGGGAGGCCCTTCAGTGACAGAAACCTGCCACGCTCAAGACAAAGCCTGTGTCTCTCAGGCTTCTGCTCTTTCTTGGGGCTAGAAATGAGGAACGGGGAGCAATCATGTGGGTCCTTGTCCTCCCTTCCAAGGTTTCAGCCAGAAGCAGTTTATCCATAAACGAAGCTAGAATATAAAATCACCTTGTGACAGAGTCGCCATGAGAAGGGGACTTGAGAAGCCACTACCATAAATATGAACACGAGTGTTAAACAATTGTATATGCCATTGAGAAAATAAGAAAATCAATGTTAAAGCTCAGGTTTGCCAGTGAGTTAGTGTGTGTGAGCACCTGCAGGGATGCACAGGGAGACAGATGGGTTCCCAGAGCCACGCAGTAGGTCGTCTGCTTGCAGCAGCACCCTGGGTTTCCACCCGTTTCCCTACTTACTTATTTAATTCGTGCTTGATAATTGTGCATGCTTCTGGGGTGCAGTGTGACATCTCAACACATGTATGTATCGTGTAATGATCAAGTAACCATCATCACTTCACCCCTGCCATGTCTTCCAGCTGTCCTAAGAGGCACACACAACACTGCAGACGACTCTCCTGCTGTGCAGTGGGTAAGGGTGGCTGACAAGGGGATGTCAGAGAGGGGCCACTTTCCCTGCAGCACACAGTGACCCCTGAGGGGGAGGGCAGGACCAGAAAGCCCTTCACTGCCCTGAAACAAACCTCTCAGTGCTGCTTCTCATGCCTCCTCTGCCACCGCCTCCTGAGGTCCTCTCCCAGAGGGTCCTCCCCTGCTCCTGCAGCTGCCCAGGTCCAAGGCCCAGGGCTCATCCAGTCATCTCTCCTGTGTCCCCATCCCTCTGCAGCCAGCCCCGTCTACTCTCAGCCTGAGCCGCTCCATGCACCCATGGTTGTGTCTCCTGCTTGGGTCTCTCCAGCCCAGCTCAACCCTGTGCCTTGGTGGTGTGGCTGATCCCGACTTCTCCTTCACACCGCACTGCAACACCAGGTCTCCAGGATCACAGCTCCTCATTCAGAAGCCTCCAGGCCCCAGGGCCCCGGTGCTCTTGCTGAGCAGTGGCGTGCAGCATCTGAGGGGCATGGAATCACCCCAGAAGGCTGCGCCCACGCCCTGCACACAAGGAGCTCCTGGGAGCTTGTCACACACCCCAGGGCTGCAGGGAGGTCCCTCCAGTAGGAGGTGAGCACCTTTCTGACAAGCTGGCACAGTGCTGGCCTTGTGGGCACATCCTGCCACCAAGGTCTGCTGGTCCTCCAGGCTCAACCTGCCACGTGCTCTGGCCAGGTGGTGCTGCTGTGATGACAGGACTCGACACGCAGAAGAGAAACATGACTCCCAGGGCCTGTGCCCGCTGCCGTCTGCAAGGCCCACCCCATGACAGACTCTGTGTCGTCCTTTGGTTTTTCCTTCATTCTCATGTTTCGTGCAGGGCCTCCCTGCTCTGCTCTTGATGGCCACAATGATGGACACCCCTGGAGCCCTTCCCAGCCATCCCAGAGTCCCTTGCCTGGTCTTGGTGAGGCGCCAGGAACCTCAAGACTGGTCAGACAGGTGCAGCCGAGCAGAGAACCACCTTTCAGCAGAGCCCACCATGCAGGCCCCAGGGGCTGGAGGGTGTCCTGGAAGGAGCAGGAGAACCTACACATGCTACATGTGCTGCACGTGCACACTGCACACGTGACACATGCCACACAGGCTGCGTGCACTGCACATGTACATGCTCTGCAGGCACCACACACGCTGCGAGCAGCCCAGGTCCAGGCTGCCAGGCTCCCTAGGGCTTCTCAGTGCATCCTCGCCCTCTGCCTTGCTGAGAAGAATTCCCAAGGGAACCCGGACATCGACTCCAGGCCATTCCCATCACGAAGGCCAGCCACACAGGTCCTCACAGCTACCAGCACAGACATGAGGTGAGCAGAAGACACACTCAGATTGAAAAGCATTGAAAGTGGCCTGTCCACAGCACGCCTGGACTCCCCGTCACAGAAGGGGTGTGCAGTGTTGGGATCTAGGACAGTGTCCACTCCTCCCTCTCTTAGACAAATGTGAACATGTGGCAGCATGCAGCTTCGCACCCTCCCAGCAAGCTACACGGAAGCAGCTGGTACGTAGGCGGGCACATTAAGGCACAAGTCACATACCTTGCAACTCACTCACTCAAAGCACGCGCGTTGGTGACTTTTACCAGTTCCACAGGGGTGTGCAGCCCTCAGCAGTCGATTTCAGAGCACCTCCTTCCTGAGGGAAGCCCAGTGCCCACCAGCAGCCGCCTCCCTGTCCCTGGCCCCCATCCCGGCCCCCAGGACACTGCTTGCTTCCTCTCTCTGTAGCTGTGCCTGCTCTGCACCTTCACACAGAAAGCACATGCCAACATGCTCCCGACGTGTTTTCAGAACTGATTTGCTCTCCTTAGCAGGGGTTTTCAGTGTCCACCCATGTTGAAGCACGTAGCTCATTTCCTTAGGTTTTCACAGAACATGGCATCGTGCGGGTGGACGACCATACCTAGCTGATCTTCATCAGCCAGCAGACATCTGGGCTGGGTCCACTCTGTGGCTCCTGCGGGAACCCTGCTATGGGCACTTGTGTGTTTCCATGGCTCTCGGGCACATACCTGGAAGCAGAACGGGCAGAGCAGGTGGCCCCTGTGTCACCTGTTCCAGGAACTGCCAGGCTGTTTTTCACAAGGACTGTGCCAGTCTGCGTTCAGCCAGCAGCGTGAGGGTTTCCGTCCTCAAACCCAGGCCCGTCATTGCCCACTGCTCTTTCTGAGCCCCCCGGAGGGAGTGAGGACAACGCTTGTCACTGGCCACCCTTTTAATCTTAGCTACGTAGTGTGCACAGTGGCACCACTGTGGCATCTCGGGATGGCGATGGATCCGAGTGTCTTTCCGCGTGCTCACTGGCCACGGTGTGCTCCCTCCACTGCTGTTTATTAGTTGAGTGTCCTGCACCTGTGGTTTCGCGAGCCCACGGGAGTCTTTCACAGACGCCATGATTCTCTGACACCTGGGCGGAGGCAGCTCCATCTCAGGCCTGACGCAAATCCATGGCGTAGGTGTGGTCACAAGCTCCTCCCTGTTAGACCATCCGCCTTCCTGAAGCCTCCCGTCCATGTCCAGGACTGGGGCACATCTCTGTGCCAGGGAGCGAGGCAGGCTGACTGTGTGCCACCAGATCCCCGTGCCCTTCCCGCCATTCTCCACGGCGTGTCCTTCTCCATTTCCATCCCAGACACCTCGCTTCTGTGATTTCTGTCCCTAGGTACTGCCTTGAGAAAAATGAGTATAATAAAAATCATAGCTTATTCAATAAAGGTATAAGGATGTCTGAGCTCAGTTTAGGATCCGCTCATTGCAGTGTGGGTATTAAACATGCAAGAGGGAATGTGCGCAGACTTGGGGCACACAGGTTGTGTAGAGGGAGTCAGGAGTCGGTGTGGGCAGCAGCAGGACACGGCAGCTCGGGCTGTGGTGCTGCAGTAAAGACTGTGGACGGGGTAAGGAGGGGCCTGGGGGAGGGGTGAGCCCAGAAAGGAGGACAAGCAGCTCACCACCCAGCTGTGGTCCCCCAGGAAGTCCAGATTAGCCAGGGGTTAACCTGGAGACCAATGAGCTAACATTCAACAAGGAGAAAGTGACAGACCATCAAATGCTGGTGCAGTATCAGTGGAGGAGCAGAAAATGGCCTGCTGGATCAGGACAATGCGAGCGATTGGTGGCCTCGATAAGAGCAACGTCAGGGGTGACCAGGGGCCAAAGTCAGCTTCAAAAGAAAGTAGGTGGAGACGGGTTGAGCCCCGGCAAGTAGGTACGCACCTCTTATCTGGAGGAACTCTAAGGAAGAGAGCAGAGGCTGGTAGCAACAGGGAAAGCAGAGACCTGCTCCCCACATCTGCAAGGCACAGATGTCCACTGGTCAGTGGCATTCCATCCACCATTTGCTCAGGACCAAGCCTTTGAAGTCATCCTTGACTGCATTTCTCTAACATGCACGAGCATCCTGCTGTCCAGTCTGCTGTCTACAGCTTTAAGTTAGACTGACCACTACTCAATGCCCACACTTCCCTGCCTAGTCCAAGCCTCCAGCACCTCTGATCCAGATTGTCCCTCCATGCCTCCCTGCCTGGTTGACTGTCTGAAACCAAATCATTCACCTAAAATGTTCATATCAGAAGGGCTAGACGGGGTGCAAGAGCACTGCACCTTGGGGACATCTGTGGGCGATTGCACCTGACCACCCAGCTGTGGTCCTGCTGGGATCTTGTGGGCCATCCAGCATATGTCCCTGCCTCGCCTGGACCATGGCCTCACCCCAGGGAAGCAATGCCCTGTGGAGGCCAAGTCTGCTCTGCCCTCCGTGTCACAAGCTCTTGGACTGCACCCCAGACCAGTCCCACAGACTGACTGATTCCTGAGAGGAGCGGAGCTGGAGGGGCAGCCTGTCCTCTGCTCTGGGTGCTGGCCTCCTGCTGGGGCAGGGTGCCCTCTCTGCACTCACTGCTGAGTTCTGGAGCACCACCTGGAAGGGGCTGGGGAAGGTGGGGTGGACATTGGTAGAGGGGGATGGCAGGTGTTATGGTTTAGATATGCAGTGTCCCCCCAAAGTTCAGAGGTGAAGTGACTGGGCTATGAGAGCCTTAACCCAATCGGTACATTAATGTCCTCATGGGACTAACTGGGTGGTGACTGTATGCAGTAGGTGTGGCTGGAGGAGGTAGGTATTGGGGGCTTGAGTTTGGGGTATGTATTTGGGGTACCTATTTGGGAACTGAGACCACGGAAACCGTGAGCCCCATATAAACTTTCCCTCCTCTAACTGCTCTTGATGGGCCTCTTGGCCATAGTGGGGAAAACGCTGACTACAACAGAACCACATGGTCCACTTAAGAAAACCCAGACTTTCTCTGTACATTTGCTGCTGAGAATCCCATGACCTGAAGTGTCTTTCCTGCCACCTTAGCAGACACAGTCCCCTCTGAAAGAAAGAGGAGGGAGGGAGGCCGGCAGCCTCTGGAAAGCCATCCTGGGGAACAATGTGGACTTCCACGGCCTCGGGAGCCGGCACGTTGGGCTCCACAGTGACCCTTGACAGCCCAGGAGGACACCCTTTGGGGGCTGCAGGTGCTCTGCTGGCCTCCCTGCACGAGAGAATGCTCATGTCCTCTGCCAACCACTGTGACTTCAGTTCTTTCTTGAAAGCCTCACACGTAAGCCTTCTTTCCAATTGTGCGAAGTGCTGTGTGCACACACCATGGACCTGCCATGGATTTGCTCAGCTCCTGCTTGGGCTTCTGCTTGGGCTGGGAGCTCAGCCTACAAGCCTCCTGGCAGGTGCTCGCGCGCGCGCGCACGCGCACACACACACACACACACACACACACACACACACGGCTCGTTTACCGTGAGCTGAGCAGCAAGGCCTCCCCCATTTCAAAGTATTCAGCCTGACAAATAAGAACCTGAGGACGGAACACAGCGCTCTGTGCTCAGAGAACAATCCAGACACCAGTCCTCTCCCAGCCAAGACGGCCCTGCTTACGAAAGCAGCACACCCTGCCGAGCATCCACAAAGACACGGGGAGCAAACCCTAGTCCTGCCAGGCCAGGGCCCTTGAAAGCCGTGAGGTTTGAACCGTGTGTTAACAAAGAGGCCGAGGCAGGCCAGGGACGCGGCCTGCAGACTTAAGGCGCTGGAAGAGCCCCCCTTGCCTGTGCAGATCCCTCCAGAGACCTCCAGGCGAAGCCCCGGCCTGGCTGGCTGCATGGGGTGTCCCACCTGCCTGGTGGCTTGTAATTTTAAAGAGGTAAATGGAATTTCAAGAGCTTAGGCAGGGAGCAGCCTGCTACTCACACTGCCTGTGCCAAAAGGGGGCGCAGGGACGTTTGGTGGCTTTTGCTGAAAACACGGGTTCTGCATGTGGCCTGCAGATGCCGCATGGCTGGAGTGGTGTGAAGAGACTCGGCCCCTCTGCCTTCATGTCATGTCTGTCCTCTGCTGCCTTCTCCTTTGGGTCAGAGTCTACCCAGCTCTGCATGCAGACGTGTTGGTCACTTGAGAAAGATCCGTCCACAGCGATGACACGGGCTGACTTGGCCTGGACCTGCCAGCCCGCTCCCTCCCAAGGTGGGCAGGTGACTGTCATAGACCCTAAACCTTGTTGGAATCCACGTACTTACTAAAGGACACACCCTCCAGGGCCGGGTCAGGTGACAACCGCCATGACAACCGCGGGAAGGAGCAGGAGAGGAGTGGAGGAGGTGGCACCATGGTCCTGGAAGTCTCTGGTTCTTGGCGCGTGCTTATCTTGGTAAGGACAGTCAGTACCCGTCACAGTGTCACTGGTCAGTGTCACTGGTCCCAGCACAGCAGCCTCCTCCCGGGAGCCCTGGGAGTCCCCAGGAGATGTGGGGGGTGGCAAGGGCTGCTAGACGTCACCCACAGCAAGGGCCCAGCATAGCCATCCTCACCCTGTCGCAGGGGCAGAGGGGACAGGCGCTGCTCCACCATGATGTCCTCACCTCCTCCTGGAGCTGGAGACTGCGGGTCAGCACGCACAGCCTCTCATCACGTGTAAGACACTGTGCACGCTGACCCACCCTCTGCCTGCCTATGTCCCCTGCTTAGTAACAGGGGCCCGGCCTTGTTCTTCCCTCAACCTGGGGGCATGGCTGGGTACCTTGGCCTGCACCAGGTCCTGCGTCTTCTCGGCCAGGGGGCTTCACTCCCACCCCTGCCTCAGAAGGCCATGCCAGGGGCACTGAAGTAGGGACGATGGGACATCACTGTGTCCTCAAGCAGTGGGTAAACTGCCAAATGTCCCAGAAAAACACTGTGAGAGCAGAATGTTCCAAGCCAACCCTGCCACATCCTTGGTGCTCTGGGTCTCGCCCTGGTCCCCCACTGCCCAGTGTCAGTCCCATCCTCGCTGCCTTGACCCCTACCCCATCCCTGCAGGTCTACCCCCTCCCTTGGGCCCCTCCCAGCCTCTGTGCCCCCAGACCCACCCCAACTCAGGACAGCACTTCACCCTATTGCTCCGGGACCACACCCTCACCCAGCACAGACCCCCGGGCCAGGCTCTGCCTCTGCCAGCTCCCTGTGGTCCCCACTGAAGTCTGTCCAGCTGCCCAAGAAGAGTGCAGGGGCCTGCACCAGCTGCTCCGGCTGGGCTGGGGCCTCTTCCCATCACACCTCGGTTTCTACTGTGTTCCAGATGGCTAACCCTGGCTGCCAGAGGCTGTTACAAGAGGGGACGCAGAGGGGACACAGAGGGGACGCAGAGGCTAGAGACGGCTGGAGCTCGAACTCACAAGGGAGGTGGGAGCCTCACAGGTTTCCTATCTAATGCTCTTCTTCTGGCACTTTCCAAATTCCCATGACAAGTTCCATTCCTGTGTGTGCAAGGGCCTCTCTCTCAGACAGGGGGACTGGTTGGAGCCCACGGGGCAGGACCCCACGGCCTGTTCCAGGTAGCACCCAGTACAGGAAGTGCCAGGGCTACTTTTAAAAACTGTAGTAAAATTCATGCACCATAAAATTTACCGTCATAATCATTTCTGGGTGTGCGGTTCAGGGCACTCAGGCCATTCATGGTGCTAGGCAACTGTCACACCCCCACCCCCAGGGTTTGTCCATCTTCTGAAGCTGAGACTGCGCACACTGGCTCCTGCCACACCCTGCCCCAGCACCCACTGTTCCACTGACGTCCAAGCATCTGTTGCCTCCAGAGACACATGCACATGGCACCCTGAGGCTTGGCTGATGTCACTGAGCCTGGTGTCCCCGAGCGTGTCCATGTTGTAGCCCGGGTGAGTCTCCTGTGGTCCACACGTGCTCCACCTTGTCCTCCCCGTCACCTGTGGACAGTCGTCACAGTCATTTCCACCCCTCAGCTATGGTGAATAATGTGGCTGTGAACACGGACATAGAGATGTTTCTGGGACCTCTTCAGGTCCCTTGGGAGGCAGACCCAAGGTGGAGGTGCCAGACCAGACGGTGACCTCACGCCTCACCTTCAAGGACCTGCCATCTGTTGTCCACAGCTGGAGCTACTTAGAAGCACCAATGCTACTTTGGGGGTGTTTTCTCAAAGCAACTCCCACGTAGCCCCTAGAAATTAAAGTGTCCAGAGCAAAGGGCCAGATCCCTCCCACTCAGGCCTCGAGTAAACACAGGTCCACAAGCCCAGCTCACCCACAGCCCTCTTGTGTGACACTGATTGTGTTTATGTCCCACAGGGGTTTGTGTGAGAGGCAAGACCCAGAGACTCCAGAGCGTGAGGCCCTGAGCAACAAGCAGGCCCCGAGGCTGGGCCACACCCTTGATCGGACATCACCCTTGCCATCTCTGATGCCCATCCGTCATGGAGCTGTCTCTAAGGGCACTGATCTCAGATCAGTCCAAGTGGCCCGGCTGGAAGGAGCCCGCTGCTCCCTTACCAGAAGCACATCCAGCAGGGTTAAGTGCTGGGCCTTGCGGCAGAGCAAGGCCACCTAACACAACCATGCGCCTCCAGGGCACATGTTGTTAAGGCAGCAATGAGTGGTCCCCATCCCCTCATCTGCAGACCAACCTGTTTTCTCATAGTCCTTCCAGGGTCTCCTAAACTGGCCCTGCATGGAGACCACAGACCCACCCAGGCACCATGTGCAACTGTGTGTGCGTGGGGTGCACACAGCCCTTCTCCTGGGCTGGCCGCCCTTCAGCACCGCAGTGGCCACTTTCAGGACATCGGGTGCTGATTTTGGCACAGTGATGCCCTCTCTGAACAGGATGACTCTGACTTACTGGCCCTTCTCCAGCCAGTGGGAAGCCAGTCTCTATTGACCTCCGATGGTCTCCCAGCCTTACCTAATGGGACTGGCCACATGGGGTCCACAGTCCTTCTGGCTTGAAAGTTTGGATTCCAGGAAATTCACCCTACAAGAATGTAGGACTGGGGCTTGACCACTGCTTGGAAGTCCTTCACAGCAGAGCCTCGTCCTGCGCCTGAGCTCCTGTTTAGAGATCTGACTGACCTGCACCGAGGGCCGTCTCTGCAGGGGACACGAAGCTCACAGTGCTGAGGAAGACTTCTGGCCGCAGGCGCCTCCTCCTGTTGGTGACCTTGCTCAGTTATGGGGCCCAGGTAGGCAAGGGGTGTGGGACATGCATGTGCAGAGGAGGGCAGTGCCTCGTCACCGCCTTGGATGGCACAGGCTGGCATGGACACCGCTGTGTCTGCTGAGACCCACCCTAAAGTCCAAGCACCACTGCAGGACAGAGCTGTGCTCCACGTGTCCCCGAGCAAGGTCCTACCAAGGGAAGACCGTCACCACGTGTTTTACTCGGTGGTGAAGAAGGCATGGGGGCCCTGCCAGTGGCCCTGACTCCCAGCGAAGGAGGAAATATGCAGAAACGGACACCAAGAATGATTCTGAGCCAAGATGAAAATCTCCAAGTAAATGCCCACCAATGAGGAAGCTCTTATTCCAGAGGACGCTGCCAGGGCTCGTCTGTGAGTGGGGAAATAGCAGAGCAAAGGACCTGAGGCAGCCAGGCTATTCCTTGATATGTAGAGGAGCTAGCAGCAGCCGGCATGCGAGGGCTGCAGGGCAAATGGAGGTGGCTTGTGCAGGCCAGGCACGGCGCGAGAGCGCCCAAGGCCCGGGGGAGCTGGGGCTTGCTCTAACCCACGGAAGGCAGTGCCAGGGAGGTGAGCGTGGGGCTGGTGCATGATTCCTAGAGCTGAACGCTGGCTCCTCTGTGGCTCGTGCAGGTGCTGTGGAGGCAGAGGGAATGTGCAGCGGCCTCCATGTAAAGGCTGTGCCGCTTGGACAAGAGGAGAAGACAGAGAGGTATGGCCCTCCCCACCACCCCGGTGTTGGGGAAGAGGAGGGACGACGGTGCTGACCAGCGGGACGTGAGGAGCCAGCAGGAGGAGGATCCGGGTGACCTCCAGGCGCTGGGCTCGGCTCCTGGACATGCTGGTGGCACTGCCTGCACTGGAGCCTACGGGGGTGGGGTGGCTGGAAGACCTTGGGGACAGAGGTTTGCCGGCTTCTCGTGAGAAGACCCTGGGGTGGGAGTCAGCCCTTCCTGTACAAGAAGGGGAGCTCGAAATGTCCTTGGGAAAGTGGGGCACCCACCAAGAACCTGCAGCCCAGAGCCCATGGAGCAGGAGGCCTGCTGCCACCCTCACCACCCAGGATGGAAGCTCAGGGGACACAGAGCAGGGCCCAGGGCTCCTGAGCACTCGGCCCAGGTGGAGCCCAGCAGAGGATTGTCAGACCAGGAAGGCGAGTGCGTCCCAGGGACACAGGTGACAACTGTGTCTGGTGTTCCATGGAGCAGCTCAAAGGGCGCTGCCTCCTGTGCCCACTCAGAAACCCCTGGCAGCGCCCAGAGACACCTCCCTGACAAGACCGGCTGCACCAGGTGTGTACCCAGGGTGCACTCTGTGAACTTCAGAGGAGACAAGTCTGCAGGCCCTGGAGGGTGTGGTGAACAACTGTGGAAAGAGCGGCAGAAGGTGCCTGGCACACATGTGGCACAGCTGCAGGGAGGCTGGGCACCGGGTGCCGCTGCTTCCCCTGGAAGGGCCACGTGGCGTCTGGGGCACTCCACGCTTTACTCTTGACGTAGATGCACAGGCTTGGCCAGCGGCAGCTCCAATTTTTCTTTTCAGAGAAAGAGTGGGTCGTATCTACCGGTGGAGATGGCCAATGCAGACAGTGCCGCAGGCTCCTCAGGGACCAGAGCCCTGGGGGACTCGGGTCACAGGAGCACCTTCTGGGTGCTCCACCTAGACCTGGCCGAAGGGGGAGACTCGTGTGAAAACGGGTCCTGCCCTTGGGTCCCAGGGACACTCTCCACGTAGGAGAGGCTGCCGCACACCCAGTCCTAGCGCCAGCCTGGAGACCTGCACAGGCGTCTGGACACAACCTCGGTCGTCACAGGTAGCAAAGTGCCCGAAGCCCGTTGCCTGTTCAGGTCCCCACAATTTCTACTAACAGTGGCTTGATGCCTCTGTCCAAGACACACACGCCTTCCCCACAGGAAGCTGGGCTCCTGCATATTGGGTTGTGAGTAATTATGTTGTTACCGTGTTACTGTATTTTTGACTCTGGAAAACTCTAAAATGTTAATATGTATTATGACATTTTTGATTATAGTGGAGGAGAAAACAATTCCTGGATTAAAAAAAAAAAAGAAATGAAAGCCGTCGTGCCGCATGGCTGACGGCCGCTGTCGCGGGGCCTGCCTGAGCATCTGCAGGCTCCCTAACGAGGGAGACTTGAAAGGCCGCGCTGGCTCTGGCCTGGAGACTTCTCGGACTCGTTACACGGCTTGGCTGGCAAGATACTGGCAGAAAAAAAAAATAGTCACTCCCAGCTGTTCTGTGGCAGGACAACACGTTAAATCTAGACCATTACGTAGTTCTGGAAGCAAAAGAACAGGTGGCAAATGATCTCCAAGGCAGATGGCACCTTTTAATATTTGTATTTGATGGTAATTTTTGCTACTAGAGACCAACTCCTCACTCACACAGCACCTTTCTCACTCACATGCTAAAGAAAATGGCAAGTCACGTCGTAAAAATAGACAGGATTATTCTTAAAAGAAGAGCCACTTCATTTATCCCGTCCTGTGGGGCAGCTGCCGAGTTCAGTCAGCTCTGAGCCCACCTCACCGTTCCTGGCACAAGGTCAGGGCAGGCCCCTGTCTGGTGGCTGCAGGTCTGGAGCGCTCCGGGGACATCCCCAGCCCACTCATCCCGTCTCTCACCGTGCCCTGACAAACAGCTCCTTACGCACTGAGATCACCTCCCCTGGAAGCTCCTCTGCAGTCTGAAGCCAGAGGCCTGAAGGAGCAGGGAGATGCCAGCAGCTGTGGTGGAGACCTGGTGAAGAGGGCGCCTTTCTGTCCAGCCTCCTGGTGGCTCCTCCAGCCGTCCCAGCCCAGCTGTCAGCAGAAAGGGCAGGGCTATGACTGCACACGCGCTGTCCCCAAAGCTCTGTGCTCACCTGGCATAGTCAGGGTGAAAGGGTTGCATTATGAGAGCATGATGGGGTGGTGACTAGGCAGGTGGGGGTGGCTGGAGGTGGCAGGTCACGGGAAGGCTTGGTTTTCCTGGGGCCTGTTCCTCTCCCCGATGCTCCATCCTGAGCTGCTTTCCTCCTCCTGACTTTCTGCCATGATGTCCACCTCACCTCTGACCCAGACTGTGGGGCTGGCTGGCCATGGACTACGTCTCTGAAACTGGGAGCCAAGACAGACCCTTCCTCTGCTAAGCTGTTCTTGTGGGGTCCTTTGGTCACAGGGACGCCCATCTGAATAACAGATAGCACATCTGCAGTGCGCTGTGCCCTCCACTCGATGCTGCCCCCGCTAGCTCTAGCAGACCCGAGCAGCGGCATTCAATGCAGAGAGCAGCTCTGCTCAGCCTAGCCCTGGGGACAGTGGTCCCTGAAGGCAGGGCCCTGAAGTCAGCTGAGTTCAGTCAACCCACTGGTGCAGAGGGGCCAGGATAGAAAGACCCAACCCTGCATGCAGGTAACCTGGGGCCCAGGAAGGGGACAGCACGTGATCAGAGGGCCCCAGCAGGAGGCTGAGGGGCCCAGCAGCAGAGAGGCAGTGCAGGGATGTGCTGAGGGGCAGGCCAGGAGGGGAACCTGCTCTGGCTGCGGGCAGAGCCAGTCCCGGGGCCTCCAGCTGCTCCCCCTGAGGGCAAATATCCTGAGGTTCTCCTGCTCCCTCCTCCCAGAGAGCCTGGTTCCTTCGGGGTTCAGGCTAGAGGAACAGGAACTCCCAGGTGAGTCTGCACCTGCCCAGGCCTCAGTTTCTGGTCGGCAGCCTCCTGGCATGAACCAGGATTTCCTGACAGCAGCATCCCTGAAGTCGGCCGAAGGATCGCTGTTATCACGGGGACTGTTCTGGGGCCAGGGACACGGGCTACTTCCCCAGCCTCTACCCCAAAGATCCCAGCAGTAGCTCCTGAAGTTCCGACAACCAAAAGCCATCTCCTGCCACTGCCAACTATGCCCTGGAGACCAAGATGTCCCGATGAGAACCATGGATCCCACTCTGTGTGGCCTCTGAGGCCATCTGGCTCTTGTCACCAAGCTGAGGGCGTCCAGCTCTCTCATCGGCAGTGGGAATCATCACCTTCGGGTGCACATGGGTGGTTCCCCTCTGGACACCCAAAGCACCGGCGTCCACGACATCACTTCTCACGGAGCAGACTTCCACTGACGACTCCCCTCTGCTCTGGGTCCCCCTAGACCTCCCAGGGACCTCTGTCCTTCTCCTGCCCCTCGCCATCCACCCATTTTAAGGGGTGTCAGGAATTCCCCAGCGAGCTGCTCATCAGAACAGCTGACTCTAAGAGCAGGCTCCCTGCACAGGCTGCGGGGAGTGGCCTGGAAACAGCCTGCCTGAGCAGCCCTGGCCGGCAAGCTGCCCGGCATCTCCTGCAAGCCTCGCTTCTCAAGAGGTTCTCCAGGGGCCTCCAGCTTGGTGTCACATGGGCGTGGCTGGCCTCACTCACTTCTGAGATGGCTAGAAGAGGTGCCCTGGACAGTACTGCAGGTGGCCACCCCTCCAACACCCTCACTGGGCACCCCTGGGAGAGCTGCAGGGCCTGGGCTGCCTCGCAACCCACAGCTCAGTGAGCTCCTTGGTCCTGGTCCACCCCCGATTGCATTTCAACCTCACCCTCCTCGGAGCAGGGCTTTAGATCAAACTTTCAAAGCCAACACCCCCATCAAGGCAGAGACTACAACCCAGAGGCTTGACCTTTTCCAATTGAGCGCGTCATGGTGGCTGATTTGGTCACAGAACCTTTGAAAAGGCAAACACAGAAGGGGGCTAATGTTTATGATGTCATTTCCTAAATGCCTGAGAGACAGAAAGTGAAGCCCCCTGGCACCCCGTCTCGGTTCTAAGATGGATTTCCCGGGATCAGTGTCAGCTGATCAAATGTCAGTGACTGACAGGTCTCAGGCAGCATCTTGACACAGCTGGGAGCTGGGCTCCATACAGGGTTACCCACACACTCGCTTATTTTCCCATCAAACTCCACATGTGAGTTCACTCACACGCGGAAACGCAAACGGGACTTGGTTCTTGAGAGTACATTGACCCAATACTCATCACACCAATGTGGAAACACAGAATGCAAAGCCCAGCGTGGAGAAGACCACTCTAGGTTTGCAGGAGGAAAGGTCCACAGGCCAAACCACTCTATAGAGACTGGGAACCAGGGCACCAGCTCGCCCTTCACCCTGGGCGTGTGACGCCTGGACACACTTCCCAGCCTCGCAGGCAGCGACACAGGCGGAGCGTCCCTCCTCCAAACTGCTGGGGACCTCGAGGGTTTTGGATTAGGGATTTTTTTCAGATTTTTGTACATATGTGATGACACATCTTGGGGATGAGACCCAAGCCTAAAAGGAAGTGTATTTCATGTACCCCTTGTACACACGGCCTGAAGGTTTCATACGATATTTTAAAAGTAATTTTGTGCAAGAAACAAATCTTTATGGTGTGGAAATTCCACTGGGACACCCTGCCAGCACTCCAAAGGGGTGGATTGGGAGCATTTCAGATTGTGGACTTTCGGATCCAGGATGCTATTTCAACCCCCCATGTGTGTCATCTTTCTCGGAATCCCCATTCAGGTGAACAACGAAAACCAGAGCACTCCTGGAGGGCTCACCCAGTGCTGTTCTACCCTAACGGGCACCTGAGGGAACCAGCGTTTCACAGGGACACCGGTCACCAGGCCTGCCGACTCCAGCAGCCACGCTTAGTGAGCACGGGCAGGCACGGATCCGCGGCCAGCCTTGTCTCCCTCCTTGGCCCCGCATCCACGACTCCCAGCACCTCCCAGAAAGCCAGAGTGTCCGCCAGCCCGACGCCCCAGGACAGAGCTCAGGGGCTCGGGGCCATCACTCATCCTGCCCCAGTCCCAGCCTGGCCAGGGAGGGGCGAGTGGCTCAGCACTGTGCTCTAGTGCCACGCGGACTCGTTGCCAGGGCTGCTCTTGCTATTTTGTGTGCCCCACGCAAGGAAAGAACAAAGGTCTGGGTCCCTGCACCGCCAGGCTCCTGCACTACGCCACAGAGTCCTAGGAGACAGCTCAGTTCTTCACTCACAGGCTGAAAATGCAGGGTGGCACAGCAAGGCCTGGCTCCTGGTGGAACCCAGGTGTGTCTGGGCAGTCTGACGTTGAGCAGACCCTGCGTGACCTCAGAAGAATGTCCGGCAGCACATGCACCCCTGGCCATAGGCACTGACCAGAAACCTGAGCCACGGTGGCCAGCGTCCCTGCCTCTCACCGATGGAGGATTCCGTCTGCGAGCAGCGCGCGGCTCTGTGCCTACCTGAGAAGGGGGCCGTCAGGAGCGGTATTTTGATGGGCGCCAATGTCAGGAAGTGGCAGGGCTGCACGCTGGCAGGGGATGGACCCCGGAGTCCCTCAGGGTCCACGGAGACCATAGCGGCGGCAGCGGCTGCAGCGGCGGCTGCGATGGCGATGGTGGGACTGTTGCTGATCGGCTTAAGGCTGTTATGGCAACCACCTGCGGAAGAGGGACAGGTCAGAATGGGATGTGCGTCATCCACGGTGACAGACGCCTGCTGCACCATGTCAGGCACCAGCACCCAAACCCCGCGCCAGCTCCCTCCAGAGAAAGCCCACCTGTGGGCCTCCCTCCCCAGAGGAAGCACTTGAGGGTGGACTGTGCAACTGCATATGCCCTGCAGGATGTCCAGTGCACTGCAGAGCCCGCAGTCACCCGGGAGAGGAGCGAGACCCCTGCACCCTAACAGAAGCAGCCCAGCTGTGATGCACGTGGATAGTGCACAACGTCAGAAATCACCACAATAGGCCGGGGCAGGATGCACCTCTGTGAACCCAGCAACCAAGGATGGCTAGTTCAAGGTCAGCCTGGGAAACCTGGTGAGACCCTGTGTCCAGGTATAAAATCAAAAAGGCTGGGGATGTGGCTCAGTGGTAAAGTGTCCCTGGGCTAATCCTCAGTACACAAGAGGATGAAAGGAAAGAGAAGCCACGGTGACAAGAGCGTGGTCACTGGAGCCATTCCAGGCCACACACATAGGATGGAGAGGGCTTGCTGGAAGGGGCAGCTGTGGGTCAGGGCAGACGGGTGTCCTGAGCTCACAGGACCCGGCCTGTAGCTGCAGGATGCGGCCAGCCTCCTGCCATCAGGTTGTCCCTGGTGAGGACTCGGCCACCAAAGGGATCAAGGACAGTTATGCAATGACTCACAAGACAGGTGAGTGACAAAACAGGCCAGAAAAGCACTTAAATATCTACACCACAGTCACTGACAGGTGCGGCTTGCTCCCGCTCACAGGGACAGAGGCGAGGGCCCACAGTGCACAGCTGCCTCCAGGCGTGGCCTCCCAGAGGACATACAGACTACATTTTTCTCACTTATTTGCCTTCTGTGATAGGTTGATGGGCACAAGGGGAAAGGCAGAGAAGGGGGTCAGGAGCACAGGGAGGAACCACTGGCCCCTAGAGGAGAGGGCCACGGACAAATAGCAGGGAGTGCAAAGGCCCTGTGTGTCCAGGAGAATGGGAGGCAGGTGGAGGGGGCAAGGGGAAGGACATGGGCGATGAGGAAACAGGGCTGGCTGGGGGACAGCAGGCAGTGCAGGTGGATGCCGGTGGACACAGGTGTGTGGTGACTGGGGTGGCACTTGGCGTGGGCAGACATTGAGGGATGGGGCATGGAGCAGAGAAGGGCCAGCCCTGACACCATGTGGATGTCCTGATCTTGGCTGCTTGGGGATGACAGGCAGGGCTTGGTTCAGCCCAGGCCCAGGGACAGTGCCTGCCGATCTGCGTCTCAGAGAGCCTTCCACCAGGATGTCAGACGTGTTTAAAAAGCTGCCCGTGGGGGACTGGAAGTCAGTCTTGAACGTGGACATAAATGTGGCTCCTCTCCTTCCTGTCTGCCCGGTTTCTGAAGTCCCAGTGACGGGCAGACATGGATTCTAAACCTGAGTTGACTTTTCACCAAGCAGCGTTGGGCTGCAGAAAAACCAGCAGAAGGTGCCGCTCCCTCCTTGGCCACCCCAGGTCCCTGCTGGCGCCTTGCTCTGCCGCGGTGCGTCTCCACAGGGGAGAGCTCTCAGGGACACACAGTGACTCACTAAGACCCACAGTTTCCTGCAGGATTCGTTGTCATTGGTGCTGAATGTCCTACGGGTTTTTGACAAACGCACACTGACGCGTATCTGCCACCCCAGCCTCACCCAGAGTCCTGCGGCCCCAGAAATGCCCACACTGCACTTTCCCCCTCCTCCCACCCCCACAGCCCCTGGCCTATCCACGGTGGCCATGTCTTCTCTGAATGCCCTGTGATCAGAACCAAGCCTGGCCCAGCCATACCGACTGGCTTCTGCCCTTGGCCATGTTCACTTAACGTCCCTCCATCCCCCACTGAGCGAGGCGCCTGGGAGCTTCCTTCACGTCTCCCAAGGAACGACAGACAGCTCATTCCTGGTTATGGCTGAGTAGTATTTCACTCCAAGGACGCAGCAGTTACCCACTCACCCACTGAAGGACGTCCCGGGAACTTCCAAGTGTTGGTGATTATGAATAAACTGCTACAACAGCTGTGCCCAGATCCTCATGTGGACATGAGTTTCCAAATCCTCTGGGTAAATACCAAGGAGGGGAATTGCAGCATAACACGGTAGAGGTATGAGTAGCTTTGTAAGAAACCACCGACTCCTCCCGAGAGGCTGACTGCTCTGTCCCCAACAGCCACACACGGCTTGTGGCACTTGCTGTCCCCAGTTCTGGACCTCGTCTGTTCCACTGGGGTGTAGTGGATCCCATCATTACTATGTAGGGATCGAAAGTCAGAGAACGTAAGCAATACTCAAAACCCTACAGCTTAATAACAAAACCGCCCCACAGCATACCCCGTAGATAAGTGAAAATGTCCCCCGGACCCCCCTGAGCACCTGACTGTGCTGCTGTTCTCTGCTGGCAAGGCCCCTCTGTGCTGGCACCACATTGCGGTCCCACTGCAGGCTGCTTTCCCATGAGATATCACAGATAGACACCCCCTTTACCACTGAGTGGCCAGCTGCTGCTCAGAGCCCACTGCTCCTGGGGGTGCAAGTGCCACATGGACCTGCCATACTCACTCACTGCGTCCCAGGTGACGCCCAGGCGAGCAGCATGGCAGAGACCACTGCGCCCCAGGTGGACACCTGCGTGTTTCACCCAGGACCAGGCCAGGGGTGAGCCTCTGCAAGCACCGGGGCAGGCAGCCATCAGTTGAATGACTGATTTGGGGAAAATCTCAACACACTTCCAAGTCCCGTGTGAGTGCTTCTTATTCAAGGTGGCTTCTCCCCCTCCAGAAGTCCTTTCTCCACTGCTTCTCCACAGCTGGCTGTGACCACTGGAGCCCTGCCCAGTGCTTCTCGAGACAATGGCAAGGGGAGTCCTCAAGGGCTGCCCAGGAAGAGGTGGCTCAGAGGACGGCCCAGTCCTGAGCTGCTGGAAGCCCCCAGGAAAGGGCCAGGGGTGGGAGCAAAGAGCAAAGCCCCTCAGGCCCCCTGAGCTGGCCCTTCATCACCCCAGGACCCTTGTCCTGCCCGGCCCAGGAGCCCCAGGCACCAGCCCTAGGGACGGGCCCTGTGTGGACACCTGACTCATGCCCACAGCAGGACGCATGTGTGGCCCAGCAGTGACCACCAGCAGCAGGCCTCTCTTCCTGCCTCTCTGCAGGAGGCTCAGAGCTGCACTGAGGCTGTGAGAGCCCGGGAGGCGCCAGGCCTGGAACCCTGGGCTGCGACGGGGGAGGGGCTGGCAAGGCCCCCCACCCACGGAAGGAGAGGTTGACGTCTTCATGGCGAATGCAGGTCACCATGTGTAAGAGAGCAGCCTCGTGGGATCGGGATGCAGACTGGGGCCGGAGGGGTGCAGCTCCAGTCCAAAGACCAGGTGATGTCTGGGGCCTGACCAGGCAATTACAAGGGCCCGTGCCTGGCGAGCCGCCAGGACACCTTTCTCTCCATGCCAGAAGGGGTGCAGGACTGGCACCTGGCAGGCTCCCAGACAGCAGCAGCAGATGGGGCCGGGGGCAGGCTCCCTCCCGGCAGTGCACCCAGCAGGGGTGGCACCTCCCCTCCTAGGGGTCCACCAGAGGCCTCAGGCCCAGGGCAAATCCAGGCACCTCCGGAGTGCGTCCTCATGGGGCGAGGGGCCTAGAGACACTCCCCACTGTCTTCATCATGGGTGGGGGGCCTGGAGACACTCCCCATCCACCTCCTCCTGGGACGGGGGCCTGGAACACTTCCCACCGTTTCGGACCTGAGCCCTGCCGAGCCCTTCCTTTGGCTCTCCTGCTGCAAGTCCATAAACCTGCAGGAACCCTCTTCAGAAGAGAGGCCACCTCTGTGCTGTCCACGTGGCCTGGACCCTGCCCTGCTCTGTGAGGGAGGGAATGGGCTAGTGAGCTGGGGAGCTGCGGGCGCCTCCTCCAGGTCCCCTGGCCTGCACCATCCCAAGGGGGTAAAGCCAGGGCCTTCACTCTAGGCTTGTGTTTTAATCGGCTCCTCTGACTGGCTCATCCGAGCCCCTGAAGGGCTAAGTTCCTACTCAAAGCCCCTCCCATTGACCAGGTGTCCACATGGTCGGCCATCACCCCTGGGGTGCAGGGGAGACTGGAGGCCCTGCAGGTGGGCTCCATTCCCTCTGTCCTGTGTTGTCGACCACACCCCAGAGGTTGGCAGACTGTGCCAACAAGACCTGATTTAAACACAATTTTTAAAACATGCTACAAGGAGACAGGGAGTGGCAGTGAACACCCAGGGCCAGGCCTGTGGGTGGACACGGTGCTCGATGCTTCTGCTTAAGACAGGCCCGGCCTCAGGACCTCAGTGATGCGCTACCCTTGCATGTTTTGAAACAAATTTGATCCATCATTCAAAATGAAGATGACCTTTAGCAATGAACAGGAAAATAACTAGAGTGTTTTAAACAGATGTTAAGGTCAGAGTGTTTTGTAGATGGAAGTGTGAAGATATTTTTATCTCTATGTGATTTTTGTTGCCAGAACTCATCTGTCAACTAAAGATACAAGCAAGCCTACCTTTTGAATCGCCCTCAGACACGAGCTTGGAAGGAGCACCCTTAACCTGACCGAGCCCCTCGGCTGCATATGGAAATAGAACTCCCTGATTCTCACCAAATCAGCCGATAAACTGATTTTCATGACTTGTGGCTGAGCAGGAAGGACGAGGTCCTGTCTCACTGTACACTTCCTGGAGCTCTGGTCTTGGGGACCTTCAACCTGAAGCCATCACCCAGCCCATCAAGGTAAACAGTGCCTGGCCCTGAGCCCCAAGACACACCCTAAAGCCACAGTGCACCTGGACACGGGCACTTTCACAATGAACAGCATTGCATGGCGGGCAGGGCCGGGCTGGGAGGAAGGGTGGGGCCGCCTCCTGCTTTCCTTCCTCTCTGCCTCCGCAGCACCTGCTTGTCAGGCAGCCAGCCTTGCTGCACCCAGGCCTTGGGCAGCGCTGGGCCTGAGACACAGAGCAGGAGGCACCAGGCCAACAGACGAGCACCCTCGGGCACCTGCTTCTGAGGACACCAGCCAGGAAGCCAGGGCACCAAGGAGAGCCCCACGCCAGCTGCTCCCGGGAGAGCGCGTCTCAAGCCAAGTTGGAAGAGGAGCAGCAGCGCTCAATAAATCGGGTCGACTGATAAATAATAATAACTGGCTTTCCCCAAAGGACTGCAGAAAACCCCTTAGTTGGGTGAACAGTGAGATAAGATAGGACCAGCCAAAACCCTGCTAAGCCAGCTAAGAGATAAACCAGAAATGCCGCCCCATAAGCATCCCTTATGAAATCAATGCTTAAAGCCACAGTCGTTAACCAGGCATATCCCTGGTGGAGAGCTGGAGGAGAGGGCGGGGTGGGGCTCCAGAACCCTGCGCTCAGCCCCAGCCCTTGGCGACCACTGCCACTGCGGCCATGTGAGTCGCTGCCACCGACCTGTTTCTCCAGTTACCACCTGACAAAGGAGCTTCGTCCACATTGATCTACAGTAAGCGCTTGGCCAGCAGCGAGCAGGACAGCTGCTAGCCACCCTGTTTGCAGTGGGGGAGAGAGAGGCTTGGGGACACAAGAATCACACAAAGGCCACAGTGAGCAGTGGCACCTGCCTCCCCTAGTCAGGCCCACCTGGCCGGGTCCCCCTCTGCAGGGCTGGGGCTGGCCCCCCTGGCTGAAGACACACCTTCCCTGTCTGACACACCTGAGGACAAGTGCTTCTCAAAGGCACTCCTTGGTGTCCCCAAAGCCCCCTGGCTGCGTGCACAGATGGGTCTGGCCACGGGCAGCATGACCGGTTAAGACTCTGTGGCCTCAGCAGTGCGGAGGGCAGCAGGCTCTGCAGTGGACCCTCTGACCCATTCACACTGCTACCGACTCCTCCAGCACCGGCTGCCAGAGCCTGCAACCCATCTAGAATGGGATTCAGCAGAGGGAAGGAGGGGAGGGACACTCTCCAGGGGAACCGGGTGGTGGGCGGGCAGGCGCTCCAGACCCTAAATGTCAGGCTGAACAAGCTAAGTTGGCACTGCGCCCCTCAGGGCACCCACAAATGCTGGGCAGTATCCTGGGCTCCCCACCTCTCTAGGCACACGGAGAGCAGCCAGGCCTTGCCCTTGGTCTCTCCTGCAAGAAGGCAGGTGTCAGAAGAAGACGGGTGAGACCTCACGGGACCCAGGCCTCTGTCACTGCCAGAGGCCACCAGCCTCAGGGAGGAGCATGCCAGCATCAGGGCCCTGAGACCACCTGGAGGAGTCATCAGCCGCCACGCTGGGAACTGTCACCCCCAGCAGGTTGCAGAGCGGGTGAGAAGTTAGGGCCTGGACATCTGCAGAAGACTGCGCGGGGGCCCCGCTTGCCACGTCTGCATGCGAGGACACCGTGTGGGGGAGGACTCCAGGACTCAAGGTGGCAGAGAGTCAGGTAAACAGTAGATGTGGTGAGTCCTCGCAGAGGGGAAAACCGGATCTGACAAGCACCCCGTCACGCTCTCCATGCACAGGGACATGGACAGCCTGCCGTCCGCCTCTGCTTAGCAAGTGAGCTCGGCCCCAGGGGAAGTCCTGCAGGCCTCCCTCTATCAACCGGTCATGATTTCTGCAGAAGACTGTGTGAACAGGACACTGGCTTCAGGCACACAGAGCACACACAATGGGCACTGATGAGGCTGTGACTGTCACAATCTAATCATGAGCTTTCAGGGACCTTGAATCAAAACCCTAACACTGGCTTCCCACTGAACCAGGGGTCAGATCTGACTCTAGACCTGAGAACAACCGAGTCCCTGCTCTCTGGGACCCTCCACCAGGGGCACACAGTGACAGCCTGGTCACTGCCGACCGATGTGCCTGCTCACCACGTCCATGACTTCCAGCCTCCAGCTGCCCCGAGTCAGTCCCATAAACAATGAGTGAAGACAGCCCCTCCTCCTGGGGCTGCTCCCAGACAGTGGACACCAGCTCCCTCGCAGCGCCTTCTGAAGGCACCTCCACTCTCCTCCAACACCCACCCTACAGCCATGCCCACGAAATGCTGCTGAGGCCCACAAAGCGAAGGTGCAGCCCACACTCCCTGCCTGCTGCCCAGGGGACCTCTGTCGATGCCCTTTGAGCCCAAGACCCCAGTGAGCCCAAAGATCCAGATTCAGGCCTCCCTCTAAACACGGCTCCCAGTCCCCGTCCGTCCCCTCAGAGGGCCCAGAGAAGCCTCAGGCTCAGGCAGCAGGTTTCCAGCAACGGCCTGGGCACAGCAGTGCCTGGAATGCCCCTGCTCAGGACCTTCAGGAAACAAGGACATGACGTCAGGTGCCACCCAGAGGGAGAGCAAGCGACCCAGGAAAGTGTCTCCCCGTGGAACTCCCCCAGTACAAAGGGAACAGTCCATCAATAAATGTGCCGGAGAAACCTGCTTTCCTATTTTACCCCCCTTCTCTCCCCTGCCTGGCATGTGTTGGGAGAGTGGCCACTGTCTGGCCTCTGCTAGGGTCAGTGAGGAGGGCATGTGTTGCTGTTCTGCAGCTGCAGGCAGCTGGTCCACGCAGCAGACACGGGGAAGGAAGGAGCCTGGAGAAGTGGAAAATCGCCCCATGTTTACCTTCTGCAAAGACCACTCTGTCTCTTCAAAATGATACGCAAAACTGGGCCCAGAGGGACTGACGGAGTCCAGGCAACGGCATCCCCCGGAGACATTCACCCGGGGTGAGGTGGTCCACCGTCCCTGCCTGCATGCCTCAGCTCTGCGAGGCAGCCCATCGCCATGAAGCTGAGATGGGAGGACTTGCTGGTCCTGGTGCTGGACCTCTCCCGAGCCCTGTGGGCGGTGTGCGCAGCCCTTGGCCCTCACTGACTCGCGGGCCACTTGTCTGTGCTCAGGAGATGATCTGCACAGGGCTGCTGTCGGTCCTGCCTCGCTCCTGGCCTCGGAGGGACGCTCTTCCCAGCGAGCTGCTACCTGGCTTCCTCTCTTTCTGAGATGGGGTTCAGTGTGCGGTCCAGGCTGGTCCTGACCTTGTGGGATCAAGGGGTCCTCCTTCCTCAGGTCCCCAGGAGCTGGGGCCACAGGTGCGCCACCACACCTGCTCTGGCTTGCTTTCCACCTGACGCCCTGCTGTTCGGCTCACTCACTCTGAGTCACGGCGAGGCTCCCAAGGCCCCAGAACTAGAGGTCCTGCCGACCCGGGATGTCCTGTCTCCCTCTGCTTTCCCAGTGGAGATCCACCTGTTGGGCTTGCCACCCACCGGCCGTGCTATGTGGACCCGCTCAGCCCTCCTTCCTGTCCCCAGCCACAGTCCAGGTTTCCCCAGATGGGACTGCTGCCTCGGTGGAGCTGGTGGGCTCGCGGTCTCAGAGTGCAGCCCCAGGCAGTGGTGCCTACCCAAGAGACCCGTGGGGAGCTCTGAGGCCCCAACCTGTGAATGGTGCTCCCTGCCCAGTCCCTGTCCTGTCTCATGATGATGGGCTCTGCTTCCCAGCCCCACCATGGATGGTGCAGCCAGGATCCGGGCGCTTCTCCCCAGCATGTGGGGACTCTCGGCCAGGTCTCCTCTGCAGAGCTGACGGGCTAAAAGTCACAGTTCTGATGTATGTCTCACCAGGACCCTGATGTCATGACCCCAGAGGCCCCCGGGGTCCCACTAGCAGGAACAGGAGTCCACTCCCATCCACACGAATGGCAGCCGTGATGTCCATGGCAGGGACACTGAGAGCCCCACATGGGAGGCCTGCTCTCCAGCCTTCGGGTGTGGATGGTACAGGACGAGGGCGCATGCGCTCTCCATGCCAGGAAGGTGGGGGATGCACTCCGCTCTGCTCATCAGCTTAGCCATACTGATTTACTGTTAGTTTTATGGTCTCCTGTAACTGCACAATAATTTGAATATTCATTTTATTAAAACTAGAGATTAATTACACTACCCCAAAGGACAATTGCCGCTCACACTCGGTAGAGCAGACATCCTGATTGCTGCAACGAAGCCAGTCAGAGTGGGCAAGGGGCAGGAAGGCAGGGAAGCAGTTTTCCTCAGGAGAAACAGCCTGGTTCCAGGAGCTCCTGGCCCGGCACTGCCTGCCCACCCCCCCCACCCCCCGTCAC